>NC_060175.1:61146880-61477505 GCF_021184085.1 Oncorhynchus gorbuscha | reverse complement strand
ATTTCCAAATGTATACAATACTTTAATGAGGATAATATCTTGTCTGTGTTGGGCATTTCCATGTAAATGTACCCATGTACCTATGAGTACCAACGTGAAGTTAATAGGAGCATGTCAAATGAAAGCGAAGAGTCTATATATTTTTTGTTGTTGAAATGAAAGTGTATATATATACATTTTATTACCATTTGCCATCCTAACAATTAGGAATAAGCGAAGAGTTTGATTTCTGGTCAAACGGATGGAAAAGGGATTTTGGACATCTACCAGAAATAGTCTTTTAAAAGCTATACAGTGCCTTGCGAAAGTATTCGGCCCCCTTGAACTTTGCGACCTTTTGTCACATTTCAGGCTTCAAACATAAAGATATAAAACTGTATTTTTTTGTGAAGAATCAACAACAAGTGGGACACAATCATGAAGTGGAACGACATTTATTGGATATTTCAAACTTTTTTAACAAATCAAAAACTGAAAAATTGGGCGTGCAAAATTATTCAGCTCCCTTAAGTTAATACTTTGTAGCGCCACCTTTTGCTGCGATTACAGCTGTAAGTCGCTTGGGGTATGTCTATCAGTTTTGCACATCGAGAGTCTGAATTTTTTTCCCATTCCTCCTTGCAAAACAACTCGAGCTCAGTGAGGTTGGATGGAGAGCATTTGAGCAGCAGTTTTCAGTTCTTTCCACAGATTCTCGATTGGATTCAGGTCTGGACTTTGACTTGGCCATTCTAACACCTGGATATGTTTATTTCTGAACCATTCCATTGTAGATTTTGCTTTATGTTTTGGATCATTGTCTTGTTGAAGACAAATCTCTGTCCCAGTCTCAGGTCTTTTGCAGACTCCATCAGGTTTTCTTCCAGAATGGTCCTGTATTTGGCTCCATCCATCTTCCCATCAATTTGAACCATCTTCCCTGTCCCTGCTGAATAAAAGCAGGCCCAAACCATGATGCTGCCACCACCATGTTTGACAGTGGGGATGGTGTGTTCAGGGTGATGAGCTGTGTTGCTTTTACGCCAAACATAACGTTTTGCATTGTTGCCAAAAAGTTCAATTTTGGTTTCATCTGACCAGAGCACCTTCTTCCACATGTTTGGTGTGTCTCCCAGGTGGCTTGTGGCAAACTTTAAACAACCATTTTTATGGATATCTTTAAGAAATTGCTTTCTTCTTGCCACTCTTCCATAAAGGCCAGATTTGTGCAATATATGACTGATTGTTGTCCTATGGACAGAGTCTCCCACCATCCAGAGTGATCATGGGCCTCTTGCATCTCTGATCAGTCTTCTCCTTGTATGAGCTGAAAGTTTAGAAGGACGGCCAGTTCTTGGTATATTTGCAGTGGTCTGATACTCCTTCCATTTCAATATTATCGCTTGCACAGTGCTCCTTGGGATGTTTAAAGCTTGGGAAATATTTTTGTATCCAAATCCGGCTTTAAACTTCTTCACAACAGTATCTCGGACCTGCCTGGTGTGTTCCTTGTTCTTCATGATGCTCTCTGCGCTTTTAACGGACCTCTGAGACTATCACAGTGCAGGTGCATTTATACGGAGACTTGATTACACACAGGTGGATTGTATTTATCATCATTAGTCATTTAGGTCAACATTGGATCATTCAGAGATCCTCACTGAACTTCTGGAGAGAGTTTGCTGCACTGAAAGTAAAGGGGCTGAATAATTTTGCAAGCCCAATTTTTCAGTTTTTGATTTGTTAAAAAAGTTTGAAATATCCAATAAATGTCGTTCCACTTCATGATTGTGTCCCACTTGTTGTTGATTCTTCACAAAAAAATACAGTTTTATATCTTTGTTTGAAGCCTGAAATGTGACAAAAGGTCGCAAAGTTCAAGGGGGCCGAATACTTTCGCAAGGCACTGTATATGTAAAAACACAATATTGAAGTGAAGACCCGAATCTCAGCACTTTTATATTTAGGTTGGTAGAAATTATTTGCCTTCTCTAAGTTTAAGAAACATTGCCTTGTGCCTTGTAATTCCGTTACCAAAAACCCACACACAGCGCGTTCGTAAAGTATTCAAACCCCTTGACTTTTTTCAAATGTTACGTTACAGCCTTATTCCAAATGTATTAAATCTTCACAATACCCCATAATGACAAGGCAAAAGCAGGTTTTTAGAAATATCACATTTACATAAGTATTCAGACCCTTAACTCAGTACTTTGTAGAAGCACCTTTGGCAGCGATTATATCCATGAGTTTTATTGGGTTTGACTCTATATGCTTGGCACTCCTGTATTTGGGGAGTTTCTCCCATTCTTCTCTGCAGATCCTCTCAAGCTCTGTCAGGTTGGATTGGGAGTGTCACTGCACAGCTATTTTCAGGTTATAGACCTGTTGGTTGGTGAACCATCGCCCCAGTCTGAGGTCCTGAGCACTCTGGAGTAGGTTTTCATCAAGGATCTTTCTGTACTTTGCTTCGTTCTTCCAGACGTGACTCTTGGCATTCAGGTCTGATAGTCCTTTAGTTGCCATTTGGCAAACTCTAAGCGGCTGTCATGTATATTTTACTGAGGAGTGGCTTCAGTCTGACACTCTACCATAAAGCCCTGATTGGTGGAGTGCTGCAGAGATTGTTGTCCTTCTGGAAGGTCCTCCCATCTCCACAGAGGACAATCGGGTTCTTGGTCAGCTCCCTGCCCAAGACCCTTCTCCTCCGATTGCTCAGTTTGACCAAGAGGACAGCTCAAATACATTTTTTTATAAATTAGCAAACATTTCTAGACACCTGTTTAGCTTTGTCATTATGGAGTATTGTGTGTAGATTGAGGACTTTTTATTCTATTTTAATCCATTTTTAGAATAAGGCTTTTAACCTGTTACTCCTACCCCCTACTTTTTCGAACATTCTGTTAAAAATTGTGCAACATTTCAGCGCCCTGCTGCTCATGCCAGGAATATAGTATATGCATATGATTAGTATGTGTGGATAGAAAACACTCAGACGTTTATAAAACTGGTTAAATCACGGCTGTGACTATAACAGAACGTGCGTTTCATCGAAAAGCGCAGGAAAATCTGATCACTGAAAATGGAAATATATATCCATCCTCCACTTCAACCCATTGATAAAGGCGAACCACAATAAATGGGGCTGAGGTTGCAATACCTACAGCTTCCACACGATGTCATCAGTCTTGTCATTTGCCTAGGCTTTGTTTCTTGGTCAAACGAAGAAGAGACAAGCCATTTGTTCAAGCCTCCGACCGGATATTTTGGTTGAGATTTACCCGGACATTATTTCCAGACGGACAGCTAAAGAATATACTTCGCCTCGTGATCAATTTGATCACTTATTAACGTTTACTAATACCTAAAGTTGCATTTCAAAAGTATTTCGAAGTGTTTTGTGAAAGTTTATCTTCGACTTTTTTAATTTAAAAAAATGGCGTTACATTATAAGACCCTATTTTTTTCCGTTTATAACAGTCTTCATAGATCGATATCTAGGCTATATATGGACCGATTTAATAAAAAAAAGACCCAATAGTGATTATGGGACATCTAGGAGTGCCAACAAAGAAGATGGTCAAAGGTAATGAATGTTTTATATTTTATTTGTGCGGTTTGTGTAGCGACGACTATGCTAATTATTTTGTTTACGTCCCCTGCGGGTCTTTTGGGGTGTTACATGCTATCAGATAATAGCTTCTCATGCTTTCGCCGGAAAGCATTTTAAAAATCTGACGTTGCCTGGATTCACAACGAATGTAGCTTTAATTCAATACCCTGCATGTGTATTTTAATGAACGTTTGAGTTTTAACTAGTACTATTAGCATTTAGCGTAGCGCATTTGCATTTCCAGATGTCTAGATGGTACGCCTGCGTGTCAGGTAGGAGCAAGAGGTTAATGTGGAAACGGGTAAGTGGTCTGAATACTTTCCGAATGCACTGTATCTTTAAGATATTGAGGGACAATAATGGAAATTCACAGAAGTAACAAGTAAAAGTAAACGTACCAATTAGTTGTCGTGTTTTTACTGATATTAAATTTGTTTATGAATTATTAAGTTAATAAATCTCGTAATTCTGTTACCAGAATTGCTACAATTTAATTGACTCCAATGGGAAATCATAGTAGTCACAAACCACTTTTGGGTCACCTGCTACTGTCGTTTCATGATCAACAACTCATGGTGTGGTTGTAGGAATGTACAAACCCTTAAGAATTTCTGTTCCCTTTGACCTGGAATACTTCGCAATCAAATGCTGACCCCATTATCTCCTAAGACAATTCACAGCTGTTTGTGTCACGTCTGTGTACATTGTCCCACAATCCAACACCACGTTGGCACTCAAGGAATTAGACACGGGACTTGGAACAAATTGAAAAGAGCATATCCCAAGGCTGCATTCGTTGTACTTTAACAAAGGACGTTTTAGGAAAATTCTCCCTAAATTCCACCAACACATCTCTTGCTTCACCCGTTGGACCATTGTTATTCTCCTTACCGAGACAGGTACAAACCCCTCCTTTGCTTTATGAGTAGTGCGTGACCCTACGGAGGCAACACATACATTCTAAGTGATTTCAATGGGTCTTTCTCCATTCTGTTTCATACTGATCAATTAAAATTCAACCCAGAATAATTTTCTGCATTTCCTGATTTCATTTGAGATAATTGACACACTGCCATGTAGGGCTGCAGGGCTGCAAATAATCAAAGCCTTATTTTTATCCAAATGTTGCAATTGTGGTTTGACTTGCGATTTAGATCAAAACACTTGGGTGAACTGTTGGAATCATGGAAATATAATATTTAGAGTATAAATAATAGCTGATACTTAAGGTGAATGCACCAATTTGTAAGTCGCTCTGGATAAGAGCGTCTGCTAAATGACTTAAATGTAATGTACATGTAAATGCCAGGGAGAAGTTATTGTGACAGGGTAGGAACCAAAGTGTTGGTCAGTGTTTCTTAGGGGACCCTGTAATCTTTGGCTACAATAAATGTTTCTTCATTTAGCCAACATATTCATGCTTCGCCTATTCCTCTTTTAGAAGATACTGTTGCATAAACATGCAGATTTAGGGCTACACCATCGTACCCACAGCAACTATTAAATCATTCCCAAACCAGAAACTGTGAATTGATGACAGCATTCGTATGAAACTGAAAGCGCGAACCACTGCTTTTAACCTGGGCAGGGTGACCAGAAACATGACCGAATACAAACGGTGTAGCTATTCCCTCCGCAAGGAAATCAAACAAGCTAAGCGTCAGTATAGAGACGAAGTGGTAAATTCAATTGATTGGACATGATTTGGAGACACACAGTTGGTCTATATAAAGGTCCCACTGTTGACAGTGCATATCAGAGCAAAAACATAGCCATGAGGTCGAAGGAATTGTCCATAGAGCTCCGAGACAGGATTGTGTCGAGGCACAGATCTGGGGAAGGGTACCAGAAATATTCTGCAGCATTGAAGGTCCCCAAGAACACAATGGCCTCCATAATTCTTAAATGGAAGGACTCTTCTTAGAGCTGGCGGTCTGGCCAAACTGAGCAATCGGAGAAGGGCATTGGTCATGGAAGTGACCAAGAACCTGATGGTCACTCTGACAGAGCTCCAAACTTCCTCTGTCCAGAAGGACAACCATCTCTGCAGCACTCCACCAATCAGGCATTTATGGTAGAGTGACCAGACGGAAGCCACTCCTCAGTAAAAGGCACATGACAGCCTGCTTGGAGTTTGACAAAAGGCACGTAAAGGACTCTCAGACCATGAGAAACAAGATTCTCTTATCTGATGAAAGAAATATTGATTTTTTTTTGGCCTGAATGCCAAGCGTTACATCTGGAGGAAACCTGGCACCATCCCTATGGTGAAGGATTGTGGTGGCAGCATCATGCTATGGGGATGTTTTTCATTGGCAGGGACTGAGACTAGTCAGGATAGAGGGAAACCGGAACAGATTCAAGTACAGAGATCCTTGAAGAACCTGCTCATGAACGCTCAGGACCTCGGACTGGTGTGAAGGTTCACCTTCCATCAGAACAACGACCCTAAGCACACAGCAAAGACTACACAGGAGTGGCTTCGGGACAAGTCTCACTGTTCTAGAGTGGCCTAGCCAGATCCCGCAATTGAATCCTGTCATATCTCTGGAGGGACCTGAAAATAGCGGAGCAGCTACGCTCCCCATCCAACCTGACAGAGCTTGAGAGGATCTGTAGAGAAGATCCCCAAGGCTTGTAGCGTCATATCCAAGAAGACACTAGGCTCCATCTGGCAACTTCATTAAATAGTACCCACAAAAAAAACTGTCTCGATGGTGAAGAGGTGACTCTGGGATGCTGGCTTTCTAGGCAGAGTTTCAATGAAAAAGCCATATCTCAGACTGGCCAATAAAAAGAAAAAATGTAGATGGGCAAAAGAACAGACACTGGACAGATGAACTCTGCCTAGAAGGCCAGCATCCCAGAGTCACCTCTTCACCTTTGATGTTGAGACTGTTGGCATTTATTTAAGGAAGCTGCCAGTTGAGGACTTGTGAGGCGTCTGTTTCTCAAACTAGTCACTCTAATGTACTTGTCCTCTTGCTCAGTTGTGCACCGGGGCCTCCCACTCTTTCTATTCTGGTTAGAGCCAGTCTGCGCTGTTCTGTGAAGGGAGTAGTACACAGCGTTGTATGAGAATTTCAGTTTCTTGGCAATTTCTCGCATGGAATAGCATTAATTTCTCAGAAGAAGAATCGACTGACGAGTTTCAGAAGAAAAGTAATTGTTTCTGGCCATTGTGAGCCTATAATCAAACCCACAAATGCTGATGCTCCAGATACCCAACAAGTCTAAAGAAGGCCAGTTGTATTGCTTATTTAATCAGCACAACAGTTTTCAGCTGTGCTAACATAATTGCGAAATGGTTTTCTAATTAGCCTTTTAAAATGATAAACTTGGATTTGAAAACCCAATGCGCCATTAGAACACGAATGATGGTTTCTGATAATGGGCCTATGTAGATATTCCATAAAAAATCTAATTTCCAGCTACAATAGTCATTTACAGCAATAGCAATGTCTGCTGGAATTCTGATCAATTTTATGTTATTTTAATGGCCAATAAAAATGAGGAAGGCCACCATTGGTGGATTTATTGTCAATGTGTGTTTGCTTACTAGCCACACGTCAGGCAGGCCAAGTGTTAAGCCTTTACCTTTTCAACCAGCTTGGTCTTTTGTGTGGTATTGTTCTTGAACTACCAAATTGATGAGTATTGTCATTAGGTTCCATTAGGCTTGTTCCATCTGGGAAGGAGGGAAATTGTATTATGATGTGTCTGAGATTGCCGTAATCAGATCTGTTGGTCAAAATCTGGGAAGTGACTACCTCTGGATGGCTTTTGCTCCGTTGTGGTTGGAGGCCTCTGAACTTGGAGTGAACTGAGGATGGAAAATCTTCTGCATTGTTTTTCTATTTCAGAAACAATGACAAGTTAGACACTGCATGTTTGAGACCCCTGGCCTGATGTACTATCAACAGCAGAGAAAGTAGGCTGCACTAGACACGTTGGGGAGACATCTAGACGTAACCTTTTGTTAGACAGCAGCTCAGCTCTGTGTGGTTTACCATAATCTTGCCTCATTGTCCTAAAAATCCCCTGCTCATGCTGGTAATTGTCTCTCACTCTTCCGTCATATTTCTTTCACTTTTATTTAAACCTGTTATCTTTGATATCAGTGGTAATCTTCTTGAACTGCACTTTTGGCTTGTAAGTAAGCATTTCACGGTAGTCTTAACTTGTTGTATTCTGTGTATGTGACAAAGTTTGATTTGATTTTAATGGTGGTAAGGAGAGGAGGAAAGGAAGCCATGAAGATCTGATTTAGCCTCTGATTCCCTCCTTACTCTTCTTCTCATCTACTCCACCCCCTCTCTCCAGATGCTGCAGGATTGTGCGAAGGCTCGTCGGGAGGTAGAGCTCCACTGGAGGGCGTCGCCCTGCTCTCACATCGTACGCATAATGGACGTCTACGAAAACCTCTACCAAAGCAGGAAGTGCTTGCTCATCGTCATGGAGTGGTGGGTGACTGACACACATACACATACACATACACACACACACATGCACATTTAGCCTATGTTATTCAGTGTTTTCTCTCTCCATTTTAGTATGGATGGAGGTGAGCTATTCAGCCATATTCAAGACCGGGGGAACCAGGCATTCACAGAAAGAGGTAATGAGTAGGGCTGTTACGGGGACCGTATTACCGTCACACCGGCGGTAACGAGTCATGGCAGTCAAATTCCATGTGACCGTTTAGTCACGGTAGTTGGGCTTCTCCAAGCTCTGATGCTGCTGATGGTCATTAGTAGCCTACCAAACTTGCTAACTGCCTGGTCCTCAGCACTCTATTGTCCCTATAATCACTCTGACATCAATGCAAATGTGATCTCAATTCTAATCAAACACTTCATGAGAGCCCATGAGCTCATGTTGTGCAACATTTCTAGGCATAGGTGACACCAGGGTTGGGAAGTAACGGATTACATGTAACCTGTTACATGTAAGGGATTACAAAAAAACAGTAACTAATCCTTTACCAGCTAAAATATTGTCATCAGATTACAGATATTTTTGAAAAACTAGAGAATTACATCGAGGATTACTTTTAAATTCAAATCAAATCAAAATCATCAAATCAAATTTTATTTGTCACATACACATGGTTAGCAGATGTTAATGCGAGTGTAGCGAAATGCTTGTGCTTCTAGTTCCGACAATGCAGTGATAACCAACAAGTAATCTAACTAACAATTCCAAAACTACTGTCTTATACACAGTGTAAGGGGATAAGGAACATGTACATAAGGATATATGAATGAGTGATGGTACAGAGCAGCATACAGTAGATGGTATCGAGTACAGTATATACATATGAGATGAGTGTGTAGACAAAGTAAACAAAGTGGCATAGTTAAAGTGGCTAGTGATACATGTGTTACATAAGGATGCAGTCGATGATGTAGAGTACAGTATATACATATGCATATGAGATGAATAATTTAGGGTAAGTAACATTATATAAGGTAGCATTGTTTAAAGTGGCTAGTGATATATTTACATCATTTCCCATCAATTCCCATTATTAAAATGGCTGGAGTTGGGTCAGTGTCAATGACAGTGTGTTGGCAGCAGCCACTCAATGTTAGTGGTGGCTGTTTAACAGTCTGATGGCCTTGAGATAGAAGCTGTTTTTCAGTCTCTCGGTCCCAGCTTTGATGCACCTGTACTGACCTCGCCTTCTGGATGATAGCGGGGTGAACAGGCAGTGGTTCGGGTGGTTGATGTCCTTGATGATCTTTATGGCCTTCCTGTAACAACGGGTGGTGTAGGTGTCCTGGAGGGCAGGTAGTTTGCCCCCGGTGATGCGTTGTGCAGTCCTCACTACCCTCTGGAGAGCCTTACGGTTGAGGGCGGAGCAGTTGCCGTACCAGGCGGTGATACAGCCCGCCAGGATGCTCTCGATTGTGCATCTGTAGAAGTTTGTGAGTGCTTTTGGTGACAAGCCGAATTTCTTCAGCCTCCTGAGGTTGAATAGGCGCTGCTGCGCCTTCTTCACGACGCTGTCAGTGTGAGTGGACCATTCAGTTTGTCTGTGATGTGTATGCCGAGGAACTTAAAACTAGCTACCCTCTCCACTACTGTTCCATCGATGTGGATAGGGGGGTGTTCCCTCTGCTGTTTCCTGAAGTCCACAATCATCTCCTTAGTTTTGTTGACGTTGAGTGTGAGGTTATTTTCCTGACACCACACTCCGAGGGCCCTCACCTCCTCCCTGTAGGCCGTCTCGTCGTTGTTGGTAATCAAGCCTACCACTGTTGTGTCGTCCGCAAACTTGATGATTGAGTTGGAGGCGTGCGTGGCCACGCAGTCGTGGGTGAACAGGGAGTACAGGAGAGGGCTCAGAACGCACCCTTGTGGGGCCCCCGTGTTGAGGATCAGCGGGGAGGAGATGTTGTTGCCTACCCTCACTACCTGGGGGCGGCCCGTCAGGAAGTCCAGTACCCAGTTGCACAGGGCGGGGTCGAGACCCAGGGTCTCGAGCTTGATGACGAGCTTGGAGGGTACTATGGTGTTGAATGCCGAGCTGTAGTCGATGAACAGCATTCTCACATAGGTATTCCTCTTGTCCAGGTGGGTTAGGGCAGTGTGCAGTGTGGTTGAGATTGCATCGTCTGTGGACCTATTTGGGCGGTAAGCAAATTGGAGTGGGTCTAGGGTGTCAGGTAGGGTGGAGGTGATATGGTCCTTGACTAGTCTCTCAAAGCACTTCATGATGACGGAAGTGAGTGCTACGGGCGGTAGTCGTTTAGCTCAGTTACCTTAGCTTTCTTGGGAACAGGAACAATGGTGGCCCTCTTGAAGCATGTGGGAACAGCAGACTGGTATAGGGATTGATTGAATATGTCCGTAAACACACCGGCCAGCTGGTCTGCGCATGCTCTGAGGGCGCGGCTGGGGATGCCGTCTGGGCCTGCAGCCTTGCGAGGGTTAACACGTTTAAATGTCTTACTCACCTCGGCTGCAGTGAAGGAGAGACCGCATGTTTCCGTTGCAGGCCGTGTCAGTGGCACTGTATTGTCCTCAAAGCGGGAAAAAAAGTTATTTAGTCTGCCTGGGAGCAAGACATCCTGGTCCGTGACTGGGCTGGATTTCATCTTATAGTACGTGATTGACTGTAGACCCTGCCACATGCCTCTTGTGTCTGAGCCATTGAATTGAGATTCCACTTTGTCTCTGTACTGACGCTTAGCTTGTTTGATAGCCTTACGGAGGGAATAGCTGCACTGTTTGTAAATTCAGTCATGTTGCCAGACACCTTGCCCTGATTAAAAGCAGTGGTTCGTGCTTTCAGTTTCACGCGAATGCTGCCATCAATCCAGGGTTTCTGGTTAGGGAATGTTTTTATCGTTGCTATGGGAACGACATCTTCGACGCACGTTCTAATGAACTCGCACACCGAATCAGCGTATTCGTCAATATTCCCATCTGACGCAATACGAAACATGTCCCAGTCCACGTGATGGAAGCAGTCTTGGAGTGTAGAGTCAGCTTGGTCTGACCAGCGTTGGACAGACCTCAGCGTGGGAGCCTCTTGTTTTAATTTCTGCCTGTAGAAAGGATGTTTGCGTAAGAAAGTATTTGACACTTCTCTAATAATCATTGAAGAAAGTTGCAAGTTGTTAAGTTTGTTCCACCTGAGTGAGTCTACTGTGATGACATGCCAAATGTGTAGGCTACAGTACAAGCTATGTCTTTCAATGGTGCGACTGCTGTCGCCAGCCAAAGATTACCCAACTTTAATAATAGCTTGTAGGCAAGGATGACAGCAGTGGTGTAGTCTACGGCGATACGGATATCACTTATTAGTGATATCTACGTAGTGCATTGATGTGAATCCCACTGCTGTGCTCTCGTTTAGCTATTTGTGCCCTACGGATTGTGGTTGTTGTGTGGATGGCTGTTCACAAATTTCAATGTGTATTTGAACTCTAATGGTTGAATTCAAGAGGTTTAAGCTGCCTATCAATCATTGTTTTTGAAACCAGTGGAACATGTGCTCTTGCAACAGCAGATCCCAGCCTATGGAATAAAAGTGGGGCTTTTATTGCTCAATCTAATTCATGCAAATAAGGAAAATAATTATCAATAGGCCTAATTTGCAGACTTTTGATACTTAAAGGGACAATCTGTAGTTGCTACATCCATTTTTGGACTCAATTATATTTACATATAATAACATAAATTATATATATTAATGTAGCAGAAAGCGATGGGTTAGAAGAAGCCTACAAAACCAACCCATAAAGTAAAATGTAACATCCATATATGGCCAGCTATGTAAACTTTAACATTGATTTATTTATCCTGCAATAGATGTCGTTCAATTGGTAACATACATTTTTGTCTTCTAATGACTCTTAATTAAAGGGAAAGTAATCTAAAAGTAACTGAATGTAATCAGATTACTGAGTTTGGGTAATCCAAAAGTGACATTAATGATTACAATTTTGGACAGGTATTTCGTAACTGTAACTGATTACCCAATCCTACCCAATCCTGGATGACATATTTTTTTCCGCTGCCCCTGTTTCGAGACAGGTGCATGATAATGGTCCATTCTAAATCAAAACACATTTCACTTGTATTATTTAGGATATGGAAAGACAAACTTAAATCAAAAATAGAGTGATGGGTGACAATATTAGCCTATCACTTGTGAATGATGCCTAGATGTTGCGCATGCTTTTTTGACTTTTTCCAAATCATAGTCGCACACCTAATGTAGCCTAGCCCATAGGCCTATATGTTCTGGTAAGGTTTGTATAACAACTTAGGTGGGCAAATAACTTCTTTAAATGAAACACATTAATCTGCTTTACATCGGGTGTAGAGCCTAACTGCCATGCATACACAGTGCGTGAATTTCAAATTTGGAGAAGATCATTTTCACCATAAACATGCACCTTTTTATAATAAAAGCATTACATGCACTTTTGAGAATGTTGTTTTCCTGCTAATGGAACATTCGCTCGTATAGCCTAATAGTTGATCAACATTTTAAGCTAAACATTCTCATCTTTTGAGTTAGGTTCATTGCTTAAAACAGGTTTTTTGATGCTAGTGGTTGTATTAATTTGGGATCTATTGCAACTAGTCTGTCCCAGACTAGGTTTTGTAATATTTATTTCTCGCAAAGAATGGGGTAGGTCAACCTTCGAACTACGGGGGATAGTAGATTGACATAGGCTATTGCTTTTGCTTTTTGTTAGGCCTACTCATCTTGTTGGCAGACAAAGTAAATATGGACAGTTCTTCCAATATCTTTAATATGCACCTCGGAATTGGATAAGGATGAGCACAGTTGCGTCCCCAATGTCGGTCTTCACTTGTAGCCTGTGAGACAGACTTGATCACATGACGTAGAGCCATGTGAGTGAGCAGTGCTTCGGCACTCAGCCGGGAGAAGGGCATTATAATTATTATATTCAGCACAAGGGCATTACAATGTAACTGGGAAATTCGAGGCATTATCAAGTGCTTGTCATATTGTGAATGAGAGACAGATGAAGTGTGTACAGCCTTCGCAAAAAACAGCAGAGCACATGCCTTTCATGCAGCCTTAGAATTTATTGAAATTGAAAACATGCAGTTGAAGTCGGAAGTTTAACCTTTTGCGACGAGCAAACCCGTATCTGGGAGCGTAATCATAGCCTCAAACGCATTAGCATAACGCAACGGACATAAATACCCCTATAAACTTTTCCTATTCATGAAAATCGCAAATGAAGTGAAATAAATATATTCAAACACAAGCTTAGCCTTTTGTTAACCACACTGTCAAAATATGCGTTACAGCCAACGCTAGACAAGCATTTGTATAAGTTAATCATGGCATAATGCTATGCTAGGGTCTGCTGGCAGCAGGCAACATTTTCACGAAAATAAGAAAAGCAACCAAATTAAATAATTTACCTTTGAAGAACTTCAGATGCTTTCACTTAGGAGACTCCCAGTTAGATAGCAAAAATATTATTTTTGTAGGCGAAATAGCTCCCGTTTGTTCATCATGCTTGGCTGAGAAATCGACCCTAAAATGCTACCACCCTAACGCCAAACTTTTTTCAAGATTTGCTCCATAATATCGACAAACATGGCAAACGTTGTTTAGGATCCATCCTCAAGGTGTTTTTAACAAATATATTCAATAATATATCCGTCGAGGCAGTTGGTTTCTCATAAGAAGCGATTGGGAAAAATGGCTACCTCAGTATTTTACGCAAGGTTTTCTGAAAATACGCAAGGTTTTCTGCGGGATGTGACCACATGCCATATATGGTCCCTTACAGCCATTCTTCAAGGGAAATGCCTAAAAAGATGTCATAATGCTGTAGACACCTTGGGGAAAACGTAAGCTCATTCATAGCTCATTCACAGCCATATAAGGAGTCACTGGCATGAGGTGGTTTCAAAAAATGCGACACTTCCTGGTTGGATTTTTATCTGGGTTTCGCCTGTAACATCAGTTCTGTGGCACTCACAGACAATATCTTTGCAATTTTGGAAACGTCAGTGTCTTCTTTCCAAAGCTGTCAATTATATGCATAGTCAAGCATCTTTTCGTGACAAAATATCTTGTTTAAAACGGGAATGTTTTTCATCCAAAAATAAAATAGCGCTCCCTAAATCCAACTGGTTAACAAATTTCTTGTTAAACTATAGTTTTGGCAAGTCGGTTAGGACATCTACTTTGTGCATAACACAAGTAATTTTTCCAACAATTGTTTACAGACAGATTACTTCACTTATAATTCACCGTATCACAATTCCAGAAGTTTACATACACTAAGTTGACTGTGCCTTTAATCAGTGTGGAAAATTCCAGAAAATGATGTCATGGCTTTAGAAGCTTCTGATAGGCTAATTGACTTAATTTGAGTTGATTGGAGGTGTACATGTGGATGTATTTCAAGCCCTACCTTCAAACTCAGTGCCTCTTTGCTTGACATCATGGGAAAATCAAAATAAATCAGCCAAGACCTCAGAAAACAAATTGGAGACCTCCACAAGTCTGGTTCATCCGTGGGAGCAATTTCCAAAAGCCGTAAGGTACCACGTTCATCTGTACAAACAATAGTACACAAGTATAAACACCATGGGACCACACAGCCGTCATACCGCTCAGGAAGGAGACGCGTTCTGTCTCCTAGAGATGAACGAACTTTGGTGTGAAAAGTGCAAATCAATCCCAGAGTAAAACAAGTCCTATATCGACAACCTGAAAGGTCACTCAGCAAGGAAGAAGCCACTGCTCCAAAACCGCCATGAAAAAGCCAGACTATGGTTTGCAACCGCACATGGGAACAAAGACCGTACTTTTTGGAGAAATATCCTCTGGTCTGATGAAACAAAAACAGAACTGTTTGGCCATAATGACAGTCATTATGTTTGGAGTAAAAAGGAGGAGGCTTGCAAGTCGAAGAACACCATCCCAACTGTGAAGCATGTGGGTGGCAGCATCATGTTGTGGGGTGTTTTGCTGCAGGAGGGACTGGTGCACTTCACAAAATAGATGGCTTCATGAGGTAGGAAAAGTATGTGCATATATTGAAGCAACATCTCAAGACATCAGTCAGGAAGTTAAAGCTTGGTCGCAAATGGGTCTTCCAAATGGACAATGACCCCAAGCATACTTCCAAAGTTGTGGCAAAATAGCTTAAGGAAAACAAAGTCAAGGTATTGGAGTGGCCATCACAAAGCCCTAACCTCAATAATGTAGAAAATTTGTGGGCAGAACTGGAAAAGTCTGTGTGAGCAAGGAGGCCTACAAACCTGACTCAGTTACACCAGCTCTGTCAGGGGGAATGGGCCAAATTTCAACCAATTTATTTTCGGAACCTTGTGGAAGGCTACCCAAAAGTTAAACAATTGACCCAAGTTAAACAATTTAAAGGCAATGCTACCAAATACTAATTGAGTGTATGTATACTTCTGACCCACTGGGAATGTGATGAAAGAAATAAAAGCTGAAATAAATCATTCTCTCTAGTATTATTCTGACATTTCATATTCTTAAAATAAAGTGGTGATCCTAATTTACCTAAAACAGGGAATTTTTACTGGGATTCAATGTCAGGAATTGTGAAAAACTGAGTTTAAACGTATTTGGCTAAGGTGTATGTAAACTTCCGACTTCAACTGTAGCCCAACTAAAATTACGTAAATAACTCTACATTAAGAATATAGGAGTACCTATTTCTTTGTTAACCACTCAACACAGAATAACTGCATGAGTGCACTCCCTCATTGTATTCATCTATGTTCAATTGTGTTCTAGGCAAATGTCTGCTAGATGAACTACTGTTGCCCACAGCCATATGGCATAGGCAGGTCAGGGCCTAACATAAGGACAACTCAAGAGTATGCTATTCTGTTAATCTGAAATATACTATTTTTTTCATATCATGTTTCTTTAGACCTGACTAAAATAAAGAACATATTGATTGTGATTGTGTAGGCTATATTACATGGCTTTATTAGACTTTTTAAAAGTTAAATGTTCCAAAGGTCTTAATCAGTGGCTTGTAGGCTATGCATGGAATCCAGTAGATGCTAAATGTGTATGTTAATTAACGGTCAGTTACCGTGGGACGAGCAGTTATTTGCTTGACAATCAAAATCAAGCCAAAATTTCATTACCCCCACTGCCCTAATGATGAATGAAAAATATTTTCTCTCATTTCTGACCATATGAATAATGTATCCCTTCTAGAGGTTGACCGATTAACTAGGGCCGATTTTCAAGTTTTCTTAACAATCATTCATCTGCCTTTTTGGACGCTGATTAAATTGCAATCCACGGAGACTGCGTGGCAGGCTTGACCACCTGTTTTGCGAGTGCAGCATCAAAAGGACCTTGTGGCTACAAGGAGCCAAGGTAAGTTGCTAGCTAGCATTAAACGTAACTATATATAAAAAACGATCAATCTTCACATAATCACAAGTTAACTACACATGGTTGATGTAATTACTAGGTTAACTATCTTGTCCTGTGTTGCATATAATCACTGCGGTGCCTGTTAATTTATCATCGAGTCACAGCCTACTTCAACTTCGCTCAACGGGTGCTGATTTCACAAAAGAGCATCTGTGAAAAAAGCACAATCGTTGCACTAATGTACCTAACCGTCAACATCAATACCTTTTCTTAAAATCAATACACATAAATATATTATTTTAAACCTGCTTATTTAGTTAAAAGATTCATGTTAGCAGGCAATATTAACTGACTGCTGGTCAGGCACTACAGAATCCCTGATGAGCCTTACTGGACATTTCATTGACAATGTCTGGACAAGAAAGCAGGTTGTGCTAAATGTCAAGATTAGGATTGGATCACACACAGGAAACTACATCATATGTTTTTGACCATGTTGTAATACTGTGAAATCCACACAGAACGTGTAGTGCTGGTCCTCAGGGACAGTGGGGCAAACATGGTGAAAAGTATGAGACTGGTAGAGCTTCCAGACTTCAGCTGCAGTGCACACACAATGATGGCCTATCCAGTCAGAGCTGTGCTAGACATTATTGCCATGTTGAAGAGCTGTGCAACTCACTTTGACCACTCTGTACTGGCCAAACAGAAGCTGATGGTCATTCAGGAAGCGCTTGGCCTTCCCAAGCACAGCATCATCCAAGAAGTTCAAACTCACTGGAACTCAACACTACACATGTTGCAGAGGATGTTTGAACAGAGGCGTGCACTGAATGTGTATGCAGGTGAATACGGACACATCAGGAGTTTGTCTGCTGCACAGTGGGACATTGTCTCTAACCTAATTAAGACTCTGGCACCTATCGAGGAGGTGACACTAGAGATGTGCCACTCCAACTCTACAGCCGCATGCAGCCGCAGCCACATGCACAGCCAGAAGAGGACTGGCCACCCCACAGCCTGGTTCCTCTCCAGGTTTCTTCCTAGGTTTTGGCCTTTCTAGGGAGTTTTTCCTAGCCACCGTGCTTCTTCACCTGCATTGCTTGGGGTTTCTGTACAGCACTTTGAGATATCAGCTGATGTACATTTGATTTGATCATTCCCAGTGTGTTGGTGCTGAAGCTGCAGCAGAAGGGTTCTTTTACTCAAGGCATCAACTTTACGGAAGACCATGTTGGACAGTCTGACAAGGTGGCTCTCCAAGGCTGAGCAGACCAAGTGCCTGGTGCTGGCAACTGTCCTGGATCCACGTTACTAGAGCTTCGCCTTCACCTCAGGGACAGCACGAGAGAAAGTAAAAGAGTGGCTGAGAACAAATCTGACCTTCTAAGAAACCAAATCCCAGAGCCACAGCAGAAGGGACTAGTGAAGAGGAGGACCCAGATCCAGGTGCTAAGAGTCCGTCTGGTGGACAGCCTCTACACAAGAATCGTTGGAAGTCAATAGGGCAGTCCAGTGAAGTTTTGAAATGGAGTTGGCGCGTTACTTCACAGAGCCTGTCACTCACAGAAAGAGTGGCTTGCCTTTGGAGTGGCAGAAGCAAAATGAGGACAGACTTCAATCACTCGCTCCACTGGTAAAGAAGTTTCTCTGTCCCCCACCTTCGGTCCCAAGCGAGAGATTGTTCAGTGAGGTGGGGATTATTTTATGATAAGCAGAGGAGCAGACTGACAGTGGAACATGCAGAGAAGCTCTGCTTTCTGGACAACAACCTAATACTTAACTGGGAATATTGAAGACTCATGTGGGTTCGATTCCCGGGACCACCCATACGTAGAATGTATGCACACATGACTGTAAGTCGCTTTGGATATAAGCGTCTGCTAAATGGCTATTATTATTATTATTATTAAAAGTAACCACCAGTTTTCATATGTTCTCATGTTCTGAGCAAGGAACTTAAACATTAGCTTTTTTACAAGGCACATATTGCACTTGGAAACACTGTGTTTTTGCATTATTTAAACCAAATTGAACATGTTTCATTATTTATTTGAGACTAAATTGATTTTATTTATGTATTATATTAAGTTAAAATAAAGTGTTCATTGTTCATTCAGTATTTTTGTAATTGTCATGTATGTATGTATGTATGTATGTATGTATGTATGTATGTATGTATGTATGTATGTATGTATGTATGTATGTATGTATGTATGTATGTATGTATGTATGTATGTATGTATGTATGTATGTATGTATGTATGTATGTATGTATGTATGTATGTATGTATGTATGTATGTATGTATGTATGTATGTATGTATGTATGTATGTATGTATGTATGTATGTATGTAAAATCATCTGGCTTAATCGGTTCTGGTTTATTTCGGTCCTCCAATTTGTATCGCCGTTTGAAAATCAGTCGGCCGACCTCGAATCCCTTCACTCCACTAGTATTCAACTCTGTTCACTCGCTCAGTTATGCCTCTAACTCGGTCTTTCTCTTCTCTCCTACCCCGTCTAGAGGCCTCTGACATCATGAAGAGTATAGGAGAAGCTATCCAGTACCTGCATGCCATTGACATCGCTCACAGAGACATTAAGGTAAAGTCTGTCTGGTGATTCAATGAACAGAATTATACTAAACATCTCTTATTTTGCGTACATGTTCAGTCCAATAAATAATTATGCTATTTTCTCATCCGTCAGCCAGAAAATCTGTTGTACACTTCCAAAAAACCAGATGCACTCCTCAAACTAACCGATTTTGGGTTTGCCAAAGAAATCACCACACTCAACTCCCTGGCAACGCCATGCTACACCCCCTATTATGTTGGTAAGGGCACGCAACTCAGTCTTACTGACTGGTTTAATAGTACGGCCTAGCCTGTTAGTATAATTATTTGTGAATATTTCAGTGGCATTGATTATTAAGTTCAGAAAATATAAGGCTTCAATGTATTTTGAGTCTGTATTTCCTCTCCTTGATCTCAGCCCCTGAGGTTCTTGGTCCAGAGAAGTACGACAAATCCTGTGATATGTGGTCTCTGGGTGTTATCATGTATATCCTGTAAGTGATACAAAATAGCTTGACAGCATGAATCAATTCCCAATAACTGCGCTGTACAAGATGTACGACCTTACGTGGTTCTTATATAATCTCCTCTCCTCCTACCACCTAGGCTGTGTGGATATCCTCCCTTCTACTCTAACCACGGCCTGGCCATCTCCCCTGGGATGAAAAAGCGCATCAGGAACGGACAGTACGAGTTCCCCAACCCAGAGTGGTCTGACGTGTCAGAAGACGGTAAAGAGAGAGAGAAGACAGATATTTACAGTTGAATTTGGAAGTTTACATGCACCTTAGCCAAATACATTTAAAGTCCATTTTTCACAATTCCTGACATTTATCCCTAGTAAAAATTCCCTGTCTTAGGTCAGGATCACCACTATTTTAAGAATGTGAAATGTCAGAATAATAGTAGAGTGATTTATTTCAGCTTTTATTTCTTTCATCACATTCCCAGTGGGTCAGATGTTTACATACACTCAATTAGTATTTGGTAGCATTGCCTTTAAATTGTTTAACTTGGGTCAAATGTTTTGGCTAGCCTTCACCCACAATAAGTTGGGTGAATTTTGGCCCATTCCTCCTGACAGGGTCAGGTTTGTAGGCCTCCTTGCTCGCACATGCTTTTTCAGTTCAACCCACACATTTTCTATAGGATTGAGGTCAGATCTTTGTGATGGCCACTCCAATACCTTGACTTTGTTGTTCTTAAGCCATTTTTCCAAAACTTTGGAAGTATGCTTGGAGTCATTGTCCATTTGGAAGACCCATTTGCGACCAAGCTTTAACTTCCTGACGGATGGCTTGATGTTGCTTCAATATATCCACATAAATTTCCTATCTCATGATGCCACCTATTTTGTGAAGTGCACCAGTCCCTACTTCAGCAGAGCACCCCCTCAACATGATGCTGCCGCCCCCGTGCTTCACGGTTGGGATGGTGTTCTTCGGCTTGCAAGCCTCCCCCTTTTTCCTCCAAACATAACAATGGTCATTATGGCCAAACAGTTCTATTTTTGTTTCATCAGACCAGAGGACATTTCTCCAAAAAGTACGATCTTTGTCCCCATGTGCAGTTGCAAACCGTAGTCTGGCTTTTTCATGGCGGTTTGGAGCAGTGGCTTCTTCCTTGCTGAGCGGCCTTTCAGGTTATGTCGATGTAGGACTCATTTTAATGTGGATATAGATACTTTTGTACCTGCTTCCTCCAACATCTTCTCAAGGTCCTTTGCTGATGTTCTAGGATTGGTTTGCACTTTTCGCACCAAAGTATGTTCATCTCTAGGAGACAGAACGTGTCTCCTTCCTGAGCGGTATGATGGCTGCGTGGTCCCATGGTCTTTATACTTGCGTACTATTGTTTGTACAGATGAACCTGGTAACTTCAGGCATTTAGAAATTGCTCCCAAGGATGAACCAGACTTTTTTCTGCGGTCTTGGCTCATTTCTTTTGATTTTCCCATGATGTCAAGCAAAGAGTTTGAAGATAGTTCTTGAAATACATCCACAGGTACACCTCCAATTGACTCAAATGATGTCAGTTAGCCTATCAGAAGCTTCTAAATCCATGACATCATTTTCTGGAATTTTCCAAGCTGTTTAAAGGCACAGTCAACTTAGTATGTACGAACTTCAGTCCCACTGGAATTGTGATATAGTGAATTATAAGTGATATTATCTGTCTGTAAACAATTGTTGGAAAAAGTACTTGTGTCATGCACAAAGTAGATGTCCTAAACGACTTGCCAAACTGTTGTTTAACAAGAAATTTGCGGAGTGGTTGAAAAACTAGTATTAATGACTCCAACCTAAGTGTATGTAATTATCTGACTTCAACTGTATATGGGCTGGATTCAAAATGAATATCTTGACTTTGATGGTAATTACGTGAATTGCTTAACTTGGTTTTCCTGTGTTTTCTCTCTCCCAGCCAAACAGTTGATCCGTCACTTACTGAAGACTGAGCCCACCCAGAGGATGAGCATCACAGAGTTCATGAACCACCCCTGGATCAATGTAATCACAGCACCCTTCTGTTGTCCAGGCAGTTGGACCATGATGCAGTCGTTGTCGATTGTTATGAAGATACATACTGATTATTCACTAGCAACTTTCAATGCAACTAGACCACAAGAAGACAACAGAAGAGTGCAATAAATGGTTGTTTTTTTCTGAATGGAATTTCACAATTCTCAAAAGTTATCATATTACATTTTTATTTAACCTTAATTTATCTAAGGTAGTCTCATTGAGTTAAACATATATTTTTCAGAGGGGCCTGGTCCAACCAAGACAGCAGCAGAGGGAAACAATTATTCAGACAAAATATCAAACATAACATATACAGTGGGTATAAAAAGTCCCCAACCCTTTTCAAAATCTTCACCTTTTTGTTGCCATACAGCCTGAAATGAAAATGCATTAAGTCAGACCTTTTCCGGCTTTTACACAGTAACCCACAATATCGAGGTGGGGGGAAAAATCTAGAAAATGTATTGACATGAATACAGTAAAATACCCTGTTTGGATATGTGAACACCCCCCTGAGTAAATACTTGGAACCACCTTTTGCTTGAATTACAGCCACGAGTCTCTTTTTGAATATGCCTCTACTTACTTTGTACACGTAGGCTGTGCAATATTTGCACATTCTTCCTGGTAGAGTTGTTCAAACTCAGACAAATTGCATGGTGACCCTTCATAGACTACACTCTTCGAGTCATTCCACAGAGTTTCAATGGGATTTAGGTCGGTGCTCTGTCTAGGACACTCAAGGATATTCACCTTCTTGCCCTTCAGCCACTGTACTGTTACTTTGGCAGTGTGCTTTAGGCCATTTGTCATGTTGAAATATGATCTATCTTCCCATATTCAATTTCTTGGCGGAGGGCTGCAGGTCTTCCTCAAGAATCTGTCGGTATTTTGTACTGTCCATTTTCCCTTCTATTCTGACAAGTGCTCCAGTCCCTGCTGAAGAGAAACACCCCATCAACAGGATGCTGCCACCGCCAAGCTTTACTCTAGGCATGGGGTTCTTTGGGTGGAAAGATGTTGGGTTTTGACCACAGCACCTCTTGCCACTTGGCCTCAGAATCTACAATGTGCTTTTTGGCAAAGCTCAAACAAGACTTGATGTGGCTTTTTTTGAGGAGGGTTTTTTTCTTGCCACCCTCCCATAGAGGCCAGATTTGTGGAGCGCTTGTGATATTGTGGTCATATGCACGCACACGTTGACCAGTCTTTGCCGTAAAGACCTGAAAGCTCCTTCAAAGTCGCCATTGGCTTCTTGTTAGCCTCTGATCAGTCTCCTCCTTGCCCGATCATTCAGTTTGGAGGGACAGCCTGAACTATGTAGGGTCTGGGTGGTGCCATACGCCTTCCACTTCTTACTAATGGTCTTAACTGTGCTCCGAGGATAGACAAAGCCTTTGACATTTGTTTTATATCAATCCCGACTTTCCACAATTTTATCTCGTAGATCATTTGAAAGTACCTTTCCGCCCATAGTGGATTCTTTGCTTTGAATTGTACTACTAAGCAGTGGAGTCCTCTATGAACAACTCATTTTATTCGGAACTAATCAACGTCACTACAATTGACCACAGAAGCCAATTAGCTTGATTTGTGATCTGGAAGATGGTTGGTTATACTTCAAGTTTGCAATTGCAATTCTAAGGGGGTGGTGTTCACTTATCCAAATAGGGTATTTGACTATTTTACTTGTAATTAATTTTCAGAGTAAAAAATATATAAATCACTTGGATTTTGTGGGTTACTGTGTGTAAATAAAGCTGGAAAAAGTCACATTTTGTGTTTTAAATTTCAGGCTGTAAGGCAACAAAAGGTGAACATTTTGAAAGGGGGTGGTGACTTTCTATACCCACTATTAGCAGTTGATGTTATTCTTCAATAACACCGCCCCCAAAGCAAATCAGGGGGAGAAAATCATAGATGTTATGCTGGGAAATAGATGGTCGATGTTCATTCTTCCCTGTCCTCAATGATTCTCCACAGAACAAGGACAAAGGAGGTAATTTATAACCCCTAACCCGAGCCTTTGCTTGACCAATTAGAATTCTTTGCAGTAAAATAATAAAAAGTTATTCTGTTATAGGCTCAATGTATTGGCGATTCTGACCAATGAATCCAGAACTGAAACCCCTACACAGATTCTAACCAGATGTTGAATTGAAAATCAATTTCCATTGATCGTTAACTTTCTATTGACCTCTAGGCCTCTGTGTGTATTATCCTAAAATATTCTTACACCACTGTACATTACAATTGCCAGCAGCATACCACCCTGCATACCACTGCTGGTTTGCTTCTGAAGCTAAGCAGCGTTGGTCCTGGTCAGTTCCTGGATGGGAGACCAGATGCTGCTGGAAGTGGTGTTGTAGGGCCAGTAGGAGGCACTCTTTCCTCTGGTCTAAAAAAAATACATCTTTCAGATGGGACATTAAACGGGTGTCCTGACTCTCTGAGGTCATTAAAGATCCCATGGCACTTATCGTAAGAGCAGGGGTGTTAACCCCGGTGTCCTGGCTAAATTCCCAACCTGGCCCTCAAACCATCACGGTCACCTAATAATCCCCAGTTTACAATTGGCTCATTCATCCCCCTCCTCTCCACTGTAACTATTCCCCAGGTCATTGCTGTAAATGAGAACATGTTCTCAGTCAACTTACCTGGTAAAATAACAAATAAATAAATAAAATAAAAAGAAACATACAAGCGTCATGGATGAAGTTAATCATATGTACCACCGCATGAAGTCCTAATGACAATGACAATCACATTCCTCAGTCAACTAAACTAAACTGGCCATGTGAGGTCAACACGACACATTTGCTGTTGTAGCATATTATGTTGCTGCAATCACATCCTTTTCTTGCGTGGTGGTCCAGTCGGTTTGTGCTTAAGCTAACTCCTCTCTGTTTCGCTTCTTTGACATACCAAAGAAACTTGCCTCACAGTAATGGTAACTTGGCAACCATAAAACCACATACGGCATGGGACCGGGATATTCTTTTACAACATGTTTTTTTGTAATAATTGACCTCTCTAGAGTTGCTGAATACTTTTCACATTTCCTATTTGATCCTATATTCATGTTCCTTGATTGGACACAATGCTTTTTCCAAAGCAATGCGCTAACCTAAGCTGGTCTCCCTACAGCAGTCTATGGAGGTCCCTCAGACCCCTCTCCACACCAGTCGTGTGCTGCAGGAGGAGCAGGACGTCTGGGAGGAGGTCAAGGTGAGCACTGGCACTGCAGTGATGTGAATGCATTCTTTCTGCATCTGAATTGGATCCACACACCTCTGGCATGCAGAGCACAAAAACAACAATATCCTACTATAGACTACAAAAATACAGTGTTTTGGTCTGCTTCTATCTACATAATTGCACATTTGCTCCTTTGGATGTTCTTGGTCCTTTACACATTATGTATAATTGTTTCTATGTGATTTACTCATGGTGTGATTGTTGTTACTAGGAGGAAATGACAAGTGCCCTGGCAACCATGAGAGTGGACTATGAGCAAATCAAAATCAAGACCATCGAGGATTCGACCAATCCACTGCTGATTAAGAGAAGGAAGAAAGCAAACAATGCAGCTACTAAACCACCGGGCCTGTGAAACAAAATACACCGCACATGCGGTGAAAGAGCTGATAGGGCAAACCGGGATTATTAAAGGGTGAAAGTCTGAATCTCCAGAAATATTACTTTTCCAGTTTTTTGAACTTCCTTTTTAGTTGTTTTATTCTCATCGTTTTACCCCATTTTAATGTTTTTTTCCCCCACCTTCCTATTCTAAAGAACCATTTTTTAAATTTGCTTTTTAGTCCACAGAGATCAGATGTTTATCGTCATGTCTCTGTGATGTACTGGGTTTTTCTGTCGTTGTTGCTGATCACTGCAAGCTGACTGCACTGTAACTAATCCAGTATCTTGACCCAGCTCTGTTCTGTGTTTTATCATTGTTGATTCCCCTCGGTATTGGCCACATGTTTTTCTAACTTTATCTGTGTGTCTTCAGATGATACTGCCATGAAAACATTGAATGCTTCTCCAGTTATACTGTGGATCCATAATATTTTTCTGCTATGCACTGGTTAACTCTACACAATGGAGGAAGCATCACTTTTCTTTATGTTTAATTGGATGTCCTTTAGTTTCTTCTTCCTTTAGTTGTCATTCATTTTATATACTTATTCACACCTCACACCAACAATATACATTGTCTATTTGTTGTGTGGGGTTTTTGTTGCCCTGAACTCTCTGATTTTGTTTTGATTGGACTTCTAAGTTGTATGACTGCAGTTGACTGTGTTTTCATTGTTGGTTGGGTTTGATTTCTTAGCCAACGCACCCATAGCCAAAGTTATAGTCACCATATTTTTTAGAGTGGACTGACTGTTTAGAAAGACTGTGCCTTGAGGACATTGGGAAAAATCCTTACTTGATATTTGTGCTCACAGCCTAACTTTTCACACACATCTATCTCCCATTGAGGTTATGCATGATTGACACAAGTTCAAGGTCTGTGCACTAATCTCAAATTTGTTTTTTTTCCCGGTGTGATGACAGTAGGGGAATATTCAAGCCACTTTGGCAGTAGCAAATGTACATTGTGTTATCAAATATCCAAACCGTGAGATCACAAAATCACCATATCCCACAGATGTTGTAGCCTACTTCACAATTATCCTGATTGCAATTGTTTAAATATATTTTCAGTGAATTCCCACTAATGAACTATACAACACAAGTGTCACTTAGTTTCCACGCAGCAGCAATAATGTTTTGGGTTTCTGCTGTGTTAGGTGATGGGGAACACTGACTGTAAGGGCACCATTGTAATGCATAGTGGTATGGCAGTACACATATGACATGTAGCACTGGCTGTCTTTTGGATTAAAACTTGTATAAAATCCCTTATCTGCTCAAATGTGTTGATTGATGTGTGACTGGTGGTGTTGTGCCACAATATTAAAGTAGCCTTGATGTCAAACTGGCAATGCAGGACATTATCCTGTTTGTGCAGCCCTGTACCACCATCTGCTGTCATGGAGATGGAAAGACAACCTCTTATACAGTGCCTTAAGAAAGCATTCACAATCCTTGATTTTTTTTTTTGCCAACACAAAATAATCCTGTCAAAACATGTCAAAGTGCAAGAACAATTCTCATTTGTAAAAAAAATAAGTATTTCTGGGTGTGTCTCTTAAGAGGTTTCCAACATTTGCACATTTATTTATTTTTTTAATTCTTCAATCATTGTCAAGTTAGTTGTTGATCATTTTCGGCCACTCGGGCCAATCACTGTCTTGGTAAGCAACTCCAGTGTAGATTTGGCCTTGTTTTAGGTTATTGTCCTGCTGAAAGGTGAAGTCATCTCCCAGTGTCTGGTGCAAAGCAGACTGAACCAGGTCTTCCTCTGGGATTTTACCTGTGCTTAGCTCCATTCTGGTTTATCCTGAAACTCCCCCGTCCTTAACGATTACAAGCATACCCATAACATGATGCCGCCACCACTATGCTTGAAAATATGGAGAGTGGTACTCGTGGTGTTTGGGGAAAATCCAATACATTAACAACACATTGTATTCGGAACAAAAAGGAAATTGCTTTGCCACATTTTTGGGGGGCTTTATACCTTTAGTGCCTTAATGCAAACGGGATGCATGTTTTGGAATATTTATGTTTTGTACATGCTTCCACCTTTACACTCTGTCAATTAGGTTAGTATTGTGGAGTAACTACAATGTTGATCCATCCTCAGTTTTATATCACAGCCATTAAACTGTTTTATATTCACCATCTTCCTCATGGTGAAATCCTTGAGCTGTTTCCTTCCTCTCCGGAAACTGAGTTTCTTTCTCGTGGCTGGGTGTATTAATACACCATTCAAGGTGTAATCAAAAACCTCATGCTCAAAGCAATATTCAATGTATGCTTTTTTTATACCCATCTATTAATAGGTGCCCTTTGCGAGGAATTGGTGAACCTCCCTGGTCTTTGTGGTTGAATCTGTTTTGAAATGCACTGCTCAACTGAAGGACCTTACAATTATCTGTATGTGTGAAGTACAGAGATGAGGTAATCATACAAAAATCATGTTTAACACTATTATTGCACACAGAGTCCATGCAACTTATATGACTTAAGCCCATTTTTACTCCTGAACTTATTTATGCTTGCATTACAAAGGGGTTGAATACTTACTGACAACGACAATTCTCAACACATAATTCCACTTAGACATTATGGGGTATTGTGTGAGGGCCAGTGACAACAGGTAAATGTAATCTATTTTAAATTCAGGCTTTAACGCAACATTTTAACATTCAAGGTGTGTGAATCCATTTGTAATGAAATGCAGTTCAACACTGCCATTATTGCCCTGATGTGTGGTTACATCCAGACCCCCTTTTGTAGGCCTGCGGATCAATACCCCCCTTCTCCCCCAACTTACTGTTGGGAGTTAGAATAGTAGAAATACACCAAGGTGAAATTTGGTTTTGCATCAGCAGTTGTACTCTTGCCAGTCACTGACACTCAATTAACACATCAGCAAAAACAAATTTGATTGGTAAGTTAGTCTATCCAGCTATCTAAACTTGTAATTATGGTCGACGGGGGGGCCCCGTTGATTTTGTTAGTCACTCACTCTATCTCCTTCCAATGGCAAAATGTGTAGAATTGCAGGAAATTACCTTTAAAACTGAAAAATGTTTTCTCTTTCCCATGGCAAAATTAGTAGAATTGCATGAAATGTAATCTAAAACTTTATACAGTTGCATCACCACCTTTAATGGCAATTGCTCAGCATCTGACCTGCCATCCAGGACCTAGAGTGCCAGTCAAATGTTGGGACACACCTACTCATTCAAGTGTTTCTCTTTATTTTTACTATTTTCTACATTGTGGAATAATAGTGAAGTTGCACTGCAATTAACTGTACCTCAGCCTAAATAAATGCTTCACAGAGTTCAAGTAACAGACACATTTCAACATCAACTGTTCAGAGGAGACTGCGTGAATCAGGCCTTCATGTTCGAATTTCTGAAAAGAAACCACTGCTAAAGGACATCAATAAGAAGGAGAGACTTGCTTAGACAAAGAAACACAACCAATGGACATTAGACTGGTGGAAATCTGTCCTTTGGTCTGTTGAGTCCAAATGTCTTTTTGAGACGCAGAGTAGGTGAACGGATGATCTCCGCATGTATGGTTCCCACCGTGAAGCATGGAGTAGGAGGTGTGATGGTGTGGGGGTGCTTTGCTGTTGACACTGTCTTAGATTCATTTAGAATACAAGGCACACTTTAATCAGCATGGCTACCACAGCATTCTGCAGCGGTTTGCCATTCCATCTGGTTTACACTTAGTGGAACTATCATTTGTTATTCAACAACAGGACAATGACCCAAAATGCACCTCCAGGCTGTGTAAGGGCTATTTGACCAAGGAGAATGATGGAGCGCTGCATCAGATGACCTGGCCTCCACAATCACCCGACCTCAACCCAATTGAGATGGTTTGGGATGAGTCGGACCGCAGAGTGAAGGAAAAGCACTTCATCCATTAATATATTTTTTTCTTTGTTATTGATTGAAATTAACACCATTATTTTCCACCAAATACTGTGCTGAAACCAATTGTTTTGAACTGTAGTCTAGAAAGTATCTGTTGGTACTTAATACATAGTGGTATTCACTTGTAAATAACAAATTACCTGAGACAGGACTGTAAAATCAAGATTTGATAAAGCTTGAATGTTGACCATTACTCACATTCTGAAAGCCTTTCATTTGCTCAATGAAAATTCTAACTCTCCAAGTATGTTTATCCACAAACAATCACTTTCATTTAAATACTTAATTTCATGAATGGAAATAAATATGCATTAAAATACAGTAACCTACCAGCCTGTTATTTAGAGGCAGTCCCTCCCTCCCTAGTCTATTTTGCAGTGTCTCTTTCTGACTGAACTGTAGAGTGGTTTTAGAGGTTGGTTTTTTTAGCATACCTCTCTCGGTCATCCCCCTCTCTCCCTCCCCAGCTGCAGCCCAGCCACTCTCTCATTACAAAAAAACTTTCCACAACCATGTAATACATCATATCACCCCCAGCCAAGATATTATAAATCCCATCTGTGTGTTGGCAGGGCTGCCATCTAGTCTTTAACATCTACGGGATCGGTGTGTGTGTGTGTGTGTGTGTCTGTCCGTCCGTCCCCTGCGTGGCGGTTGAGCTAACGTGTGCTAATGTGATTAGCATGACGTTGTAAGTAACAAGAACATATCACAGGACATAGACATATCTTATATGGGCAGAAATACTAACAATAATTTAAGCTAACTGCACTGTCCAATTTACAGTAGCTATTATAGTCACAAAATACCATGTTATTGTTTGAGGAGAGTGCACAACAACAAAAAACTGTTATCACGGCAACTGGTTTGATACATTCCCCTCTGAAGGTAAATAATGTACTTCCATTTAGTAATAATGCTCTGTTTTGTCATCCTGAGGGTCCCAGAGATAAAATGTAGCATAGTTTTGTTTGATTAAATCCATTTTTATTTTCAAATGTAGGAACTCTCAGATCACTGCACCTGTACGTAGCCCATCTGTAAATAGCCCATCCAACTACCTCATCCCCTTACTGTATGTATTTATTTATCTTGCTCCTTTGCACCCCAGTATCTCTACTTGCACATTCATCTTCTGCACATCAATCACTCCAGTGTTTAATTGGTATATTGTAATTACTTTGCCAACATGGCCTATTTATTGCCTTACCTCCCTTATCTTACCTCATTTGCACACACTATATAGACTTTTTATACTGTATAATTGACTGTATGTTTGTCTATTCCATGTGTAACTCTGTGTTGTGGTATGTGTCGAACTGCTTTGCTTTATCTTGGCCAGGTCGCAGTTGTAAATGAGAATTGCTCTCAACTAGCCTACCTGATTAAATAGAGGTGAAATATATATTTAAAAAATTAGTTCTACAGTTTGAACCCCTGGTATGTCTGGCCAGCCCACCACATCTAGATGTGCGAAGATTCATCTTTTATGTAGGGAAGTTAATTATCCATAATTTATGACATTCCTGGGAGTGTGTAAACTTAAATGTTGTATTACCTTATCATTTTTGTGTGTTGTCTATAGTTATGTACTTGAAAATGTATCAATTGACCAATTTGGTACATTTTGGCAGACTTATACAATATTTTGAATAGTAATGCAATGGTTCATTGAATCAGTCTAAACCTTTGCACATATAATGCTGCCATCTAGTGGCCAAAATATAAATTGTACTTGGACTCCTAAATGATTTAACGGCCTTTCTCTTGCATTTCAAAGATTGTTTTTTATATAGAAAATGTAATGTCTTTTACCAGATCTAATGTGTCGTATTCTCCTACATTAATTTCCCATTTACACACACTTCCAAAGTGTTTCCGTTCAAATAGTATCAAGAATATGCATATCCTTGTTTTAGGTCCTGAGCTACAGGCAGTTAGATTTGGGCATGTCATTTTAGGCAAAAATTGAAGGCAAAAAAAGGGTCCGATCCATCCTTGTTTCCTCCTCTCTGTTGTGCCTTATTTGCTTTAGATCAGCAATGGGCTATGCCATGATGTTTCTACCTGAAGGCTTTCAGGAAAGGGGTGCAGGCAAAGGGTGTATGGTACGATTTATGTAACTCACAACCTGGATTTGGTCTTATGTAAAACATTGTCGTAAACAATGAAGCCCTCCGAAATTCTGAGAAACAAACTGAGGTAAAATATTCCAAAAACTGAGGATTTTTTAAGTACCTTTTAACCCGGTTGACTTTTGATTTCTGATAAAAGAGTGTGAAGTCTAAGACATTTAGACCGCCATCACAAACCCTGTTGGTGATAATATCTATTTTTCTTATGTGGCTTGTTTCTAAGGTACAGCAAGTGGATTTGGGAATGTCAATAGATGAAAAAAGATTGAATGCACGAGATAGCCCCTCAGCTTTGGCTAAAAGCCCCTTCCCTAACCACGAGGAAAATATTTTTTTATCAATTCAGTTACAGGTTTGAAATTAAGATCATTCACAGTCTTGAGATTTTGGTGATCTTAACACCGATGTAGGTTACAGTATATGTTTCAGAGATGTTAGAATCAGCTGGATTATTGTCTAATAAAGAGCACGAGCTGGCGCACACCCAGAGAAACGTATTTAGTGTAGAGTTGCTGACAAATGACGAATAAACTGTAAGATATGAAAACAAAGAGTCACACATTCTGTATACATATAAACTCAGCAAAAGAAGGAACGGCCTCTCACTGTCAACTGCATTTATTTTCATCAAACTTAATTAACATGCGTCAATATTTGTATGAACATAACAAGATTAATTAACTGAGACATACACTGAAAAAGTTCCACTGACATGTGACTAACAAAAATTGAATAATGTCTCCCCGAACTAAGGGGGGGGTCAGAATCAAGTGCATCTCCTCCTAATGGAGGCACCAGATTTGCCAGTTCTTGCTGTGAGATGTTACCCCACTCTTCCACCAAGGCACCTGCACGTTTCCGGACATTTCTGGGGGGAATGGCCCTAGTCCTCACCCTCCATCCAACAGGTCCCATAAGCGCTCAATGGGATTGAGATCCGGGCTCTTCGCCGGCCATGGCAGAAAACTGACATTCCTGTTTTGCAGGAAATCACGCACAGAACGAGCAGTATGGCTGGTGGCATTGTCATGCTGGAGGGTCATGTCAGGATGAGCTTGCAGGAAGGGACCACATGAGGGAAAAGGATGTCTTTCCTGTAACGCACAGCGTTGAGATTGCCTGCCATGACAACAAGCTCAGTCCGATGATGTTTTATTTATTTATTTCACCTTCATTTAACCAGGTAGGCAAGTTGAGAACAAGTTCTCATGTACAATTGCGACCTGATGATGCTGTGACACATCGTCCCACACCATGACGGACCCTCAACCTCCAAATTGATCCCGCTCCAGAGGACAGGCCTCGGTGTAACGCTCATTCCTTTGAAGATAAACGCGAATCCGACTATCACCCGTGGTGAGACAAAACCGCAACTCGTCAGTGAAGAGCACTTTTTGCCTGTCCATTCTGGTCCAGCGACGGTGGGTTTGTGCCCATAGGTGACATTGTTGCCGGTGATGTCTGGTGAGGACCTGCCTTACAACAGGCTTATACAAGCCCTCAGTCCAGCCTCTCTCAGCCTATTGTGGACAGTCTGAGCACTGATGGATGGATTGTGCGTTCCTGGTGTAACTCGGGCAGTTGTTGTGCCTGTCCCGCAGGTGTGATGTTCAGATGTACAGATCCTGTACAGGTGTTGTTACACGTGGTCTGCCTCTGCGAGGACGATCAGCTGTCCATCCTGTTTCCCTGTAGTGCTCTCTTAGGTGTCTCACAGTACGGACATTGCAATTTATTGCCCTGGCCACATCTGCAGTCCTCACGCCCTCTTGCAGCATGCCTAAGGCACGTTCACGCAGATGATCAGGGACCATGGGCATCTTTCTTTTGGTGTTTTTCAGAGTTGGTAGAAAGGCCTCTTTAGTGTCTTAAGTTTTCATAACTGTGACCTTAATTGCCAACCATCTGAAAGCTGTTAGTGTTAACGACCGTTCCACAAGTGCATGGTCATTAATTGTTTATGCTTCATTGAACAAGCATGGGAAACCATGTTTAAACCTTTTACAATGAAGATCTGTGAAGTTATTTGGATTTTTACGAATTATCTTTGAAAGACAGGGTCCTGAAAATGGGGCGTTTCTTTTTTTGTTGAGGTTAAATATGAACTTCCTGTAATTTATTGGTAAAACACCATTGTTTCGCCATCCCTGTGCCTTCTTCAGAATAATGTTATGAATGCTTGAACCAGGTTATGTAGACAAACCAATGAAAATAGTGAGTGGTGTGTCATAATTATAGGCTCTTGTTAGCATTAGCGTAAGATTAGCATCAGCATACATGATTTGTTAAAATAATTTCACATATTTAATTGTTTGCAATTTCATAACATTTTCGTTACATGTAATCTTTTGGTTCAACTGTAATGCATAATAACCATCATCAATAGGGAGAACATATTGGGTGTACGCTGATAAGCTGTAGAAAGAATGTATTAATTTTTAAGACTTTTTCATAGAAAATATAATTGTTCATAGGAAGGGCCTGAGATCAAAGTCTAATTCCACGTGACTGTTTAGTCCAAGCTCTGATGCTGCTGATGGTCATTAGTAGCCTACCAAACTTGCTAACTGCCTGGTACTCAGCTCTTTATTGTCCCTCTGTAAATATGTTTGAAAATCTAATCAAACACTTCATGAGAGCCCATGAGTTCATGTTGGGCAACATTTCTATAGTCTGCAATTGTGCAAGAAAACAGTGATGGCCTCTACTAAAAAGAGGAAGATCCCATCAGCTTTTTCAACTTTCCTAATATGAAGCACATTGCTAATCTTTACAACAGGAATACAGCCTACCTGGTTGGCATGAAAATTAAACATGGGAAAAGTGTCCTCCATTCACTATTTAAGTGCTTAGGTGATATGTATTTTTTCATGCTGCCCCTGTTTCGAGACAGGTGCATGATAATGGTCCATTCTAATTTCAAAACAAATTTTAGACATATATTATTTAGTATATGTAAAGACAAGATTAATTCAATAGTCTGATGGGGGAAATATTAGCCTATCACTTGTGAATTATATATTGTCACTTGTGAATGATGCCCAGCATAAGACACTGACTTTTTTTTGGTGACTTTTAATCATAGTCGCACACCTCATGATGCCTAGCCTTATATGTTTTGATAAGGTTTGTATCACAACTATAGTGGCCAAATAACTTCTTAAAATTAAGCACATTAATACGCTAGCCTCAGATTATTAGATATATGGCGCCCTTTCATAAACCCTGATTTACATTCATCAATCAGATCATTCAAGCCTGACTCTAACCTTTTTGCGAAAATTGAGACAATCATTTTGTAGTCGTTATTAAGGAGTGTGATTGAACGCCAGTGATCAATAATTCATCCTTGTGTGGTTAGGTATTCAGAGAGGCAGCTCTCTTCTTTATAGCCTCAAAGGTTTCAAGTAAAAATTGTGCTATTTCTGTAAAATTTTGCAAAATTCAGAGGTTAATTCATCACAGCCTGGAGATTTAAAAATTTTGAATTGAGTTATCATGACAGTAATCCCATATTGGATGTCAATAGTGTATAAATCTTGACAGCAAGACGGATTGAATTCGTCACTAATCGAGTTTACTTTCTCTGTAGAATCAAGGAGATCCTTAGAGTCACTCTAAATTGATATCTATGGAGTAAGGATTCTCATAAAAGTTAGTGGTAAAGTCTGATAACAACTCTCTATCCTCAGTGGTTAGTCCAATAATCTTTAATTCCCGAAGTGTGTTGAGTTCCCCTATGCTCTTTTTAAAATATTTTTTTTTTATCTACTGTTCTTTTCTCCTTTTTCAAGCCATTGTTTTCTGGACCTTATAAAGGCTAATTTGCCTTTTCCTCATAAAATGTATTTAGTTGATTCTGTAAATGGTTCAATTTAGGTTTCTCATTAACATCAATGTGTTCATTCTCTGTGATATCAGCAATTTTCTTAGAGAGCTCAGCTACCTCACATCTCCTTCTTAAAGCAAGCTGTTTCCCATAAGTAATACAGGCTGAGCGGATAAAAAGCTTCAGCAGTTCCCAATATTTCCATATTCTGCATTAGAGGTAGCTAAATTCCATGAAATAGAAATTAGATTCTTAATCATGTTTTAAATCATCATGCAATAAAAATGAGTTATTCAATTTCCAATAACCACCAGAGTATTTCTTATCATCATTACTTCAAATTCTTACAGTCAGCCATACGACTTTATGATCTGTCAGGACTGCAGGCAGTATTTCAAGGCTAGAGGTTATCACCCACAAGTAAATTTGTGATTGTAGTGAATGATCTCTATTACTCTATTTCTCTCCAGGGATTTTAACACTCCATATGTCAATTATGTCCTGGCTTTGGCAGAAATTCACCAATTTGTTCACACCAATGTAAGTCTTATTATAATAAGCCATATACTATAATCTGAGTGGATGGATATTTTCCCAGAAGATTTTTATATTTTTATTTAACCCTTATTTTACAAGGCAGGTTGACTGAGAACACATTCTCATTTACAGCAATTACCTGGTGAATAGTTACAGGGGAGAGGAGGGGGGATGAATGAGCCAATTGTAAACTGGGAATGATTAGGTGGCCATGATGGTATGAAGGCCAGATTGGGAATTTAGCCAGGACACCGGGGTTAACACCCCTACTCTTACAATAAGTGCCATGGGATCTTTAGTGACCACAGAGAGTCAGGACACCCATTTAACATCCCATCCAAAAGATGGCACCCTACACAGGGCAATGTCCCCAATCACTGCCCTGGGGAATTGGGCTATTTTTTTAGGCCAGAGGAAAGAGTGCCTCCTTACTGGCCCTCCAAAAACACTTCCAGCAGCATCTGGTCTCCTATCCAGTGACTGACCAGGACCAAGTAAGTCATTTGGAGGACTAGAACAGTCTCCATATGCATTACACCTGGTTGATGACTGCTACTAGCCAATGTTCATTGGTGTTCATTCGAGTAAACAAACATTTCCCTTTGAAATTGTGTGCTAAAATGTTAACCTCCAGCTGAATGATTTGTCCCGTAACAACATCCTTGACTCGCTTGGGAAAGTCTATGTTTTCGCATCTGCACGTCGCTCCAACGGGTAGTATAACTTTTTCATTATATTTCATTATATCACAACGGTTTGATTTGTCTTATCCTAGCAATTTCCTCTCAGCTAGCTACATAGCCGTCTTTGTATCAAAGATAATTGTGTAGTCTAGAGCGATTTTCTAGGTTCGCTAGCCATCTATTGTCGTTCTTTTAACGCAACGTAACGTAAACAACACTGCTAGCTAGCCTGCTAGCCCCCGAATAGCAACACTGCAGAAACTATTACACTCAACGGAACGACTTGATTAGTGTAGTGTCAACAACGCACCCACTGCCAGCTGGCCTACTTCAGCAGTACTGTATCATTTTAATCATTTTAGCCAATAAGATTCTTGCTACGTAGCTTAACTTTCTGAACATTCGAGACGTGTAGTCCACTTGTCATTCCAATCTCCTTTGCATTAGCGTAGCCTCTTCTGTAGCCTGTCAACTATGTGTCTGTTTATCCCTGTTCTCTCCTCTCTGCACAGACCATACAAACGCTCCTCACCGCGTGGCCGCGGCCACCCTACTCTGGTGGTCCCAGCGCGCACGACCCACGTGGAGTTCCAGGTCTCCGGTAGCCTCTGGAACTGCCAATCTGCGGTCAACAAGGCAGAGTTCATCTCAGCCTATGCCTCCCTCCAGTCCCTCGACTTCTTGGTACTGACGGAAACATGGATCACCACAGACAACACTGCTACTCCTACTGCTCTCTCTTCGTCCGCCCACGTGTTCTCGCACACCCCGAGAGCGTCTGGTCAGCGGGGTGGTGGCACCGGGATCCTCATCTCTCCCAAGTGGTCATTCTCTCTTTCTCCCCTTACCCATCTGTCTATCGCCTCCTTTGAATTCCATGCTGTCACAGTTACTAGCCCTTTCAAGCTTAACATCCTTATCATTTATCGCCCTCCAGGTTCCCTCGGAGAGTTCATCAATGAGCTTGATGCCTTGATAAGCTCCTTTCCTGAGGACGGCTCACCTCTCACAGTTCTGGGCGACTTTAACCTCCCCACGTCTACCTTTGACTCTTTCCTCTCTGCCTCCTTCTTTCCACTCCTCTCCTCTTTTGACCTCACCCTCTCACCTTCCCCCTACTCACAAGGCAGGCAATACGCTCGACCTCATCTTTACTAGATGCTGTTCTTCCACTAACCTCATTGCAACTCCCCTCCAAGTCTCCGACCACTGCCTTGTATCCTTTTCCCTCTCGCTCTCATCCAACACCTCCCACACTGCCCCTACTCGGATGGTATCGCGCCGTCCCAACCTTCGCTCTCTCTCCCCCGCTACTCTCTCCTCTTCCATCCTATCATCTCTTCCCTCCGCTCAAATCTTCTCCCACCTATCTCCTGATTCTGCCTCCTCAACCCTCCTCTCCTCCCTCTCTGCATCCCTTGACTCTCTATGTCCCCTATCCTCCAGGCCGGCTCGGTCCTCCCCTCCCGCTCCGTGGCTCGATGACTCATTGCGAGCTCACAGAACAGGGCTCCGGGCAGCCGAGCGGAAATGGAGGAAAACTCGCCTCCCTGCGGACCTGGCATCCTTTCACTCCCTCCTCTCTACATTTTCCTCCTCTGTCTCTGCTGCTAAAGCCACTTTCTACCACGCTAAATTCCAAGCATCTGCCTCTAACCCTAGGAAGCTCTTTGCCACCTTCTCCTCCCTCCTGAATCCTCCGCCCCCTCCCCCCTCCTCCCTCTCTGCAGATGACTTCGTCAACCATTTTGAAAAGAAGGTCGACGACATCCGATCCTCGTTTGCTAAGTCAAACGACACCGCTGGTTCTGCTCACACTGCCCTACCCTGTGCTCTGACCTCTTTCTCCCCTCTCTCTCCAGATGAAATCTCGCGTCTTGTGACGGCCGGCCGCCCAACAACCTGCCCGCTTGACCCTATCCCCTCCTCTCTTCTCCAGACCATTTCCGGAGACCTTCTCCCTTACCTCACCTCGCTCATCAACTCATCCCTGACCGTTGGCTACGTCCCTTCCATCTTCAAGAGAGCGAGAGTTGCACCCCTTCTGAAAAAACCTACACTCGATCCCTCCGATGTCAACAATTACAGACCAGTATCCCTTCTTTCTTTTCTCTCCAAAACTCTTGAACGTGCCGTCCTTGGCCAGCTCTCCCGCTATCTCTCTCTGAATGACCTTCTTGATCCAAATCAGTCAGGTTTCAAGACTAGTCATTCAACTGAGACTGCTCTCCTCTGTATCACGGAGGCGCTCCGCACTGCTAAAGCTAACTCTCTCTCCTCTGCTCTCATCCTTCTAGATCTATCGGCTGCCTTCGATACTGTGAACCATCAGATCCTCCTCTCCACCCTCTCCGAGTTGGGCATCTCCGGCGCGGCCCACGCTTGGATTGCGTCCTACCTGACAGGTCGCTCCTACCAGGTGGCGTGGCGAGAATCTGTCTCCTCACCACGCGCTCTCACCACTGGTGTCCCCAGGGCTCTGTTCTTGGCCCTCTCCTATTCTCGCTATACACCAAGTCACTTGGCTCTGTCATAACCTCACATGGTCTCTCTTATAATTGCTATGCAGACGACACACAATTAATCTTCTCCTTTCCCCCTTCTGATGACCAGGTGGCGAATCGCATCTCTGCATGTCTGGCAGACATATCAGTGTGGATGACGGATCACCACCTCAAGCTGAACCTCGGCAAGACGGAGCTGCTCTTCCTCCCGGGGAAGGACTGCCCGTTCCATGATCTCGCCATCACGGTTGACAACTCCATTGTGTCCTCCTCCCAGAGCGCCAAGAACCTTGGCGTGATCCTGGACAACACCCTGTCGTTCTCAACTAACATCAAGGCGGTGGCCCGTTCCTGTAGGTTCATGCTCTACAACATCCGCAGAGTACGACCCTGCCTCACACAGGAAGCGGCGCAGGTCCTAATCCAGGCACTTGTCATCTCCCGTCTGGATTACTGCAACTCGCTGTTGGCTGGGCTCCCTGCCTGTGCCATTAAACCCCTTCAACTCATCCAGAACGCCGCAGCCCGTCTGGTGTTCAACCTTCCCAAGTTCTCTCACGTCACCCCGCTCCTCCGTTCTCTCCACTGGCTTCCAGTTGAAGCTCGCATCCGCTACAAGACCATGGTGCTTGCCTACGGAGCTGTGAGGGAACGGCACCTCAGTACCTCCAGGCTCTGATCAGGCCCTACACCCAAACAAGGGCACTGCGTTCATCCACCTCTGGCCTGCTCGCCTCCCTACCACTGAGGAAGTACAGCTCCCGCTCAGCCCAGTCAAAACTGTTCGCTGCCCTGGCCCCCCAATGGTGGAACAAACTCCCTCACGACGCCAGGACAGCGGAGTCAATCACCACCTTCCGGAGACACCTGAAACCCCACCTCTTTAAGGAATACCTAGGATAGGTTAAGTAATCCCTCTCACCCCACCCCCCCTAAGTTTTAGATGCACTATTGTTAAGTGACTGTCCCACTGGATGTCATAAGGTGAATGCACCAATTTGTAAGTCGCTCTGGATAAGAGCGTCTGCTAAATGACTTAAATGTAAATGTAAATGTAAAGAAAATGTCACTGGCCCTCTGATTTTCCCCCAAATTATAGTTGTCTTTGCATAGATGCGTTTCTTGAATGAATACAGGCTTTGCATTGCAGTGCTTACAAAACAAAAAAAACTTTCCTATTCAACAGGTTTCTTATCCCCCTGGCATTGATTGATATAAACTTCAAGTCATATATACAAAATAGAAAGGAAAATCCTAAAGGGGCTTCATAAATGTATAAACAGAAGTCTTAACTTGTAAACCATAACACTACAATTCAAAACTATAGCACTCAGTTTGTTGTGAGTGAAGGGGCTACCTTGTAAGCCTACCAGCGGAGGAAATCATCCATGTTTAAATTATATTCCGTTGGCGAAAAAGGCTCTGATTCCCCTGTAAGTATCCACCCTTTACTTGATTTTGGGTCCGTTGGACGAGAGGCCCCAACATTGCCTTTGCAGCCTTGTCTGCTGCAGTCAGATCCTCAACAAATCTCATGTTAGAAAGGTGATTTCCTTTGCTTTTTTCTAAACTGCATCTCTTGTTGTGCGGAAACCGAACTGGATGAGGATCGAGCTGTCGTGTTCTAGATGGCACGGTGGAATTAACAATGGAGACTGAAGTACTATTACTTTTAGCTTTATAACTGAAACATGGTAAGAATTAACACTCTTCCTCTTCTTCTGAGGTATAATGGCAGTTGGCGTCCAATACATTGTGCATTACCGCTACCTACTAGACTGGTGCTGGAAAAAGATTTTAAAAATAAGTACCATCTAACACGACACATCTAACACTCCCTCTGTACTGGTACAGATCTAAACTTTTTCAGGACCCTGTCTTTCAAAGATAATTTGTAAAAACCCAAATGACTTCAAAGATCTTCATTGTAAAGGGTTTAAACACTGTTACCTATGCTTGTTCAATGAACCATAAACAATTAATGAACATGCACCTGTGGAACGGTCGTTAAGACACTAACAGCTTACAGACAGTTGGCAATTAAGGTCACAGTTATGAAAACTGAAGATACTAAAGAGGCCGTTCTACTGACTCTGAAAAACACCAAAAGAAAGTTGCCCAGGGTCCCTGCTCATCTGCATGAACTTGCCTTAGGCATGCTGCAAGGAGGCATGAGGACTGCAGATGTGGCCAGGGCAATAAATTGCAATGTCCGTACTGTGAGGCGCCTAAGACAGGGAGACAGGGAGACAGGGTGGACAGCTGATCGTCCTCGCAGTGGCAGACCATGTGTTACAACACCTGCACAGGATCGGTACATCCGAACATCACACCTGCGGGACAGGCACAGGATTGCAACAATAACTGCCCGAGTCTCGTTCTGTGCGTGATTTCTTGCAAGACAGGAATGTCAGTGTTCTACCATGGCCAGCGAAGAGCCCAGATCTCAATCCCATTGAGCACGTCTGGGACCTGTTAGATTGGAGGGTGAGGGCTAGGGCCATTCCCCCCAGAAATGTCCAGGAACTTGCAGGTGCCTTGGCGGAAGAGTGGGGTAACATCTCACAGCAAGGACGGGCAAATCTGGTGCAGTCCATGAGGAGGAGATGCACTGCAGTACTTAATGCAGCTGGTGTCCACACCAGATACTGACTGTTACTTTTGATTTTGACCCCCCCCCCTTTGTTCAGGGACACATTATTCCATTTATTTTTCATCACATGTCTGTGGAACATGTTCAGTTTGTCTTACTTGATGATTCTTGTTTTGCTCATACAAATATTTACACGTTAATTAAGTTTGCTGAAAATGAACGCAGTTGACAGTTTACTTCTCACTCCACTCCACTCAAGATCCCTCCCTTTGACCCGTCTTCTGCTACTTTCTTCACTGCCGCAGGATAGGACAACGTCTGCACTACTGTAACCCTGGAATCCTCAACCTGCCTCTCTCGCATGGGCACCCCTTCAAATAACACATTCCACTACTTTCCCCAATGCTACACACTCCCTTGTCTCATGCCCTTCACACCTAGTAACCTCCCTCCTACACACTGCTGCCACATTCCCATAAGCTTGACACCTGTAACAACATAATGCAACGTAGCCTAGTGGTTGGGGTGGCAGCGTAGCCTAGTGGTTAGAGCGTTGGACTAGTAACCAGAAGGTTGCAAGTTCAAACCCCTGAGCTGACAAGGTACAAATCTGTCGTTCTGCCCCTAAACAGGCAGTTAACCCACTGTTCCTAAGCGGTCATTGAAAATAAGAATTTGTTCTTAACTGACTTGCCTAGTTAAATAAAGGTAAAATAAAAAAAATAAAATGCATTTGGCACAAAACCTCATACAGGATAACTAACAACCATTTGTTGGGCAAAGACTCAACATCAAAACTCAAAAGAAAAGGCAATGACTCTTCTGTTTGACCAATTACGCCACCCTGACTGCGTCGCACTAAATGACGAGCATCACAAACACTGGGAATCTTCCCCATCAGTTGGTCAACTTTTACATTTACTGCTACCCCAGTAATCACTCCTTTCAATGGCACCCTTTTCTTGAGAGCAAAACAATTTACATGTCTTGCCCCCGTTCGATTAACGCGGAGTGCCTTGACCAGCAGAAACAAAAACAGTTACACAAGACCACTTCTGGTTACACTCACAGATTCCACAGCACCTAACTCTGTTTCACTGTCCCTGAAACCACAAATGGATCAGCCAAAAGGCAAGGGTGGGTCCACTTTTTCCAAAAGCTTCACTCCTACTGTCACAGACTCAACTTCATGAATTAACACTGTGCACACAGGCACACTTCAAACTGCAAGACCTCTCATTTACATATCCCTTGACCCTCAACCTCGAGTGATACTGATTGTCTGTTAAACTCCATATATTACATCCCCTTCTTAACTAGAGCTTACAAGAATATAGTATTTTTAATACTGCTGTAGAGTCAAAGGTAGTTGGTGCTCTAGTTTCACTTACAATACCAGGCTTTACCTCTCACTCACTCTAGCACATAGTCCTGTAGCCTCACTTGTAGTTTAGTACATCTACCTACTCTGGTGCATTGACTGGTGAGAGTCTCTATGACAGACGGTTCTGGTGCTCTGTCATTTGTCAGGATCTGTCTGTGTTCATTTGTGTCTCTTTTTGTCGCCTCTTCAACCTCCTGGTCTGAATCAGTCAGTGATTGTGACTTCTTCGTTGTCCCTGTACCTCACTGTTTTGCCAGGTCTGAGATGCTTTCTGTTTGTTCTGTAGCGTGCTCCTGTGGGTGTGATGATATCGTACCATCTCAGTTCATCTCTGATTCTCACCACTGTTGCCGGCTGCCATCCTTTTGTCGTCCCCATGCACAGTCTCTCTTCCGCCCGAAATGAAGGAAGCGGTGACGCCGTTTCCTCATAGCTTGTCTTCTGCGGCAGCTGTCTGCGTTTCAAGCCAGGCTAGACATTTTTGGTGGTCACTGGCTGAAGGGCTGCTTTACTTGTAGCTAGGTTGGAGCGTAGGACACGTCCCATGAGTAGCTGAGCAGGGGAGTACTGCAGACCCGTGACAGGTCTGTTTCTCAGGTTCAGGAAAGCTGCGTGAATGTCAACACCTGTCTGTGCTGTCAACTTGAGCATGTTTTTCACTGACTGAATGGTCCTCTCAGCCTTGGACTAGAAGTAATGATTTTGAAACCCCTCTTTTGCAAACTGAGCCATCTCAGCACTTGAAAAGGGTACAATGTCTGCAATCAGTTCAACTGCAGTACAATGCCTAGCAAACACAGCTTTAAACTTTGCCTGATGTCTTGTCTGACAGACTCAGCACCCCTGGATATTTGGAGTAGTAGTCCACTATTAGAAGGCATGATAGTGGACTGAAAGATATCAGTGGCAATGTTTTTGTGCCATAAAGTTTCATGCACTTTGTGTGGTAGGCGTGGTTCCTTTTTTGTTGCTGGACAGCTTTTCTTGACAGGAAGTGCAAGATTCGACCATAATTCGTACATCATCAGTGAGGCCAATACATGAGAGCTCTGCCATGCGCTAAAGAGCTTTGATTGCCCTGATGTGCAATGTGGAGCCTCTTAAGTACCTCAGCTCTAGTCTTTGGGAATGGTAATACGTTTGTTTACCATGAGTAGTCTATCTTCAATGTAAAGAGAATCTGATGTGCCAGTAGAGTTGTGTTTTCAGTGGTGCACTTTTCTTCTTGTCTGGCCATCCATCTTCGAGTAGGTTACTCAGCAGCTGCATCTCACTGTCTGTGTCAGTGACTGCTCTCAGCTGTTGCGTAACAGCACCCTCCAGTGGCTGATGTGTGGACACTGCATAAATGGCTTTCTCGTCACTGAGGTCACACTTCATGTGTGGCAATCTGGGGTACAGCCCTTGATAGCATGTCTGCTATTCATGTCTATACCTGGGGTGTAGATGATGTGAATGTCACGTCTCTGTATTTGAAGCTGCATCCTTTGAAAACAGGCAGGCGCCTTTCCAATGGACTTGGTGTTTAAAGCCTCAAGTTGTTTGTGATCAGATTGAACTTTGAATGAGATATAGACATACTGGTGAAACCTCTTCAGTGCGAAAACGATTGCCAGGAGATATTTTTTTATCTGGGCATAATTTTGTTCTGCCCCAGACAGAGCTCTGGATGTAAAGGTTATAGGCTGTTTAGCTTGCATCAGAACAGCTCAAAGTCCATCTTTGGATGCATCTTTGTATTTCAATCTCTTCCTGTGGATTGAAGAATTTCAGCAGCGGCGAAAGTGGGGAAGTCTTTTTCCAGTCTCTCCAGTGCTGCTTGTTGTTCTGGGTGCCACTGCCATGCCATGTCCTTCCTGAGGAGCATTCTGAGTGGTGCAGTGAGTGTGACTTCATCTTGGATATACTGGGATAGGAAACGTGTCATACCCAGTAACCTCTGTAGACCTTTTCTGTCTTCTGGGGTATTGAATGTGCAGAGATCAGCTGATTCTTCATCCAGCTTGATTTGCCAAAACCCCTCCTCATCTAGGAGAGTGAAGATGTTCTTGCCTGCTAGTTTGCATTGCACATCCTCTGAGGTGGGAATGGACAGGTGCTGGTGCTGTATAACCTTGATCGGGCCGTAAGTATCCAAACACACCCTACGAGAGACTTTTTTTCCTCTTATGGCTAGGCTGCTCACCCACACTGTTGGTTTTGTTACTTTGCTGACCACACCCCTCTGCTCTTGATTGTCCAATATCTCTTTCAGCCTGTCAAGCACAGCCTATGGGATTTTCCTACATCCATGAACAACAGGAAGGACTTCTGTATCAATGTACAGTACCAGTCAAACGTTTGGACACACCTACTCATTCAAGGGTTGTAGAATAATAGTGAAGACATCAAAACTATTAAATAACACATAGGAAATCATGTAGTAACCAAAAAAAAGTGTTAAACAAATCAAAATATATTTAATATTTGAGATACTTCAAAGTTGGTGACAGCTTTGTACATTCTTGGCATTCTCTCAACTAGCTTCAAGAATGCATTTACATTAACAGGTGTGCCTTGTTAAGTTCATTTGTGGAATTTCTTTCCTTCTTAATGCAATTGAGCCAATTAGTTATGTTGTGAAAGGGAAAGGGGTGTTATACAGAAGATAGCTCTATTTGTTAAAAGACCAAGTCCAATTGAACTTTGAAAGTTTCTTCAAGTGCTATGATGAAACTGCCTCTCATGAGGACCACCACAAGAAAGGAAGACCCATAGTTACCTCTGCTGCAGAGGATAAGTTCATTAGAGTTCCCAGCCTCAGAAATTGCAGCTCAAATAAATGGTTTACAGAGTTCAAGTAACAGACACATCTCAACATCAACTGTTCAGAGGAGACTGAGTGAATCAGGCCTTCGTGGTTGAATTGCTGCAAAGAAACCACTACAAAAGGCCCCCAATAATAAGAAGATACTTGTTAGTCTCAAGACACATGAGCAAATGGATATTAGACCAGTGGAAATCTGTCCTTGGGTCTGTTGAGATTTGAGATTTTTAGTTCCAACCACCGTGTCTTTGTGAGACGCAGAGTAGGTGAAAAGATGATCTCTCAATGTGTGGTTCCCACCGTGAAGCATGGAGGAGGAGGTGTGGGGGTGCTTTGCTGGTTATTTATTTAGAATTCAAGACACTTAACCAGCACTGCTACAACAGCATTCTGCAGCTACATGCAATCCCATATGGTTTGCGCTTAGTGGGACTAGATGCACTATTGTTAAGTGACTGTCCCACTGGATGTCATAAGGTGATTGCACCAATTTGTAAGTCGCTCTGGATAAGAGCGTCTGCTAAATGACTTAAATGTTAATGTTAAATGTTAAATTTCAACAGGACAATGACCCAAAACACACAGGCTGTGTAAGGGTTATTTGAACAAGAAGGAGAGTGATGGAGTATTGCATCAGATGATCTGGCCTCCACAATCACCCGACCTCAACCCAATTGAGATGGTTTGGGATGAGTTTGAATGCATAGTGAATGAAAAAGCAGCCAACAAGTGCTCAGCAAATGTGGGAACTCCTTCAAAGACTGCTGGAAAAGCATTCCTCATGAATCTGATTGAGAGAATGCCATGAGTGTGCAAAGCTGTAATCAAGGCAATGGGTGGCTACTTTGAAGAATCTCAAATATAAAATATATTTAGATTTGTTTGACACTTTTTGATTACTAGATTATTCCATGTGTTATTTCATAGTGTTGATGTCTTCACTACTATTCTACAATGTTGAAAAACATAAAAATAAAGAAAAACCCTTGAATGAGTAGATGTGTCCAAACTATATATACAGATGAAGTCGGAAGTTTACAAACACTTAGATTGGAGTCATTAAAACTAGTTTTTCAACCACTCCACAAATTTCTTGTCCAAACATTTGACTGGTACTGTAGATGTGGTACTGGCCTGGAAACTCACTGAGTCCTTTATACACAGTTGCATAGCACTTGAGTAGCTCTTCCTTGAAGCATGGCGGAGCATGCAACTGTTGCAACATTTCTGATGAGGTCAAGCTGCACACAGGCCTTTCTGCCTAGTAGTGGTGTGTCAGTTGCATCTGTAACATAGAACTAAAGATGGGCTTGTTTGTGCCGTGTGTTCACTTGCAATGTCATGATGCCCTTTGGTTTAATTTGGGTGCTATTGTCTGCTATTGCTTGTTGGGAACACATTAGCTTCAGTTCCTGTCTAACTTAAAGTTGACCATCTGTATCCCTTATACACAAGTTTGTGTGCCAGCCAGCATCTAATTTGTGTGCTTGTGCACCTATGAACAACATGTCCACTTCCTTGACATCTTTCAACGGGAGCAGCCTCTGTCCCTAACCTACACACAGCTGCAAAGGGATTTCTCTTCACACATTTTTTACACTCAACATTGAATGCAGGACTTAAGTCTGTCTGCTGCTTGCTGGTTGAGTCTGTGTCTGCCGCCCGGCCTGCTTTTGTTCTGACTGTGCTAAAATGGCTGAACTTTTTTTCCATAGCATGCAAATACTGCTCTGTGCTATTGATAACTGACTTGGCTTTAGCCTGAGCTGATGTAACTTATTTTGCACAGCAAACATCTATGGCCTTAGCTAGGGTTAAATCTGAAATGGAGAGTAGTTTCTCTCTTAGTCCACTATCTTTATTTATCCGTTATTTTACCAGGTAAGTTGACTGAGAACAGGTTCTCATTTACAGCAACGACCTGGGGAATAGTTACAGTGGAGAGGAGGGGGATGAATGAGCCAATTGTAAACTGGGGATAATTAGGTGACCGTGATGGTTTGAGGGCCAGGTTGGGAATTTAGCCAGGACACCGGGGTTAACACCCCTGCTCTTACGATAAGTGCCATGGGATCTTTAATGACCTCAGAGAGTCAGGACACCCGTTTAACGTCTCATCTGAAAGATGGCACCCTACACAGGTCAGTGTCCCCAATCACTGCTCTGGGGCATTGGGATAGTTTTTAGACCAGAGGAAAGAGTGCCTCCTACTGGCCCTCCAACACCACTTCCAGCAGCATCTGGTCTCCCATCCAGACCCAACCCTGGTTAACATCAGAAGCAAGCCAGCAGTGGTTTGCAGGGTGGTATGCTGCCGGCTAAATTTGTGACGCTAAACACAATTTTGCCCATTAGCATTAGATCCTCAGTGTCTGAACTCAGAGCTGCACTCAGTCTCAGTTGTCAATACCTGCCCATTCATTGAACACAGTATTCCTGCGTGGTGCACAGTCTTTTTCAGAAGTTTTCATCACCTTGGCCAGTGTCTTGTTTTCCGGGTCGGCATATATGATTTCCATCGTGTTGTATATCTCCAGCATGATTCAGAGAGGTCTCGAGGTCTACAACGTGTGCACATTGATAATAATGGTTTCACCTGATATGTGATGATGGATAATCAGAGACAAAAAACATGTTTGGATCTTAAAGTATGAAACATAATTTCATGCTTTAAGCCTGACCAACCAGGGTAATGCAATTAAACAGTGTTTAGTAGAGTCATATAGAAATAAAAAAAACACTTAATTGCCTGTCACATTGAATTAGATTTCTACCAGCTCATTGTTTGCAGAAATCAAAACCATGTTGCTACTCTGCCTTCTCCTTCATGCTTCCCCTTAAAGCGCTCACTCAGAGGGTGGGCGGCTCTCCAGACAATACTTCTCTTATTCTGGGACCAATTTCCACATATTTGAACTAAATCATATTGGGACATCTGTCAAAGGCTCTTCTTTTCATCTTTAACAGCTGCTTTAAATCTCTAACACACAGCAGTGCCATAACACATTATAGGAATGCTTTCCCACTTCTCATAACAGAGCAGGAATGGAGAGATTATTGACACATCACAAAACTCATACCATGGCATGCACACTGACAATATGTTATACACTTGTACCACACATTATAGTAGGGTTTCCCAAAGTCCGTCCTGGTCCCCAGGTGGGGGGGACGGGACACTGCATTATAGTACAGAACAGCAGACTTTTCTATGATAGTGTGTGAAATGCACTCAACCATGTTTTAGTGGGGCATGTAAGCAGCAGGCAATGGAGAAATAAAAAATATTTGGCTTCTTGAAAAAGTGTTCGGGGGAAACTAGTGCCAGTAGTACAACAGCACAGCCAGTAGGCCAACAGCACTGCCAGCCTGCAAGCCAATTGTCTACGCCAGTGGCTCACAACTCCAGTCTTTAAGTACCCCAAACAGAACACATTTTTGTTGTAGCACCGGGTAAAAAACACTTGATTCAACTCATTGAGGGCTGATGATTATCTGACAAGTTGAATCAGGTGTGCTTGTCCGGGGCTACTATAAGAATGTGTACTATTGGGGGTATTCAAAAGCTGAAGTTGGGAACCACGAGAAGTGCTGGCTAACAGTCTATTGTTCCGTGGAACCGTTAAGCAAAAATCCACTGGGAACCAAACAGGAGCAAACAGAACGAAATCGGGAGGGACCTACCTGAATTTGCCTAATAGAAACTCGTGGAGTAAATGGTTTCCATTGCAATATGTTTTGAAACTGTTTGCTACGGTCTAGGTCTGAAAGGTGTGTAATGTCTGCCATTGAAAACAATGGTGTGAATGCCTGCCATTGAAAACAATGCATCTATTTTTTTCTACACACAATTATTAACTGAGGCTTTCTCCTTTAGAGCTCCATTTTTATGGAATGGTCTGCCTACCCATGTGAGAGACGCAGACTCAGTCTCAACCTTTCAGTCTTTATTGAAGGCTAATCTCCTCAGTAGGTCCTATGATTGAGTGTAGTCTGGCCCAGGAGTGTGAAGGTGAACGGAAAGGCTCTGGAGCAACGAACCGCCCTTGCTGTCTCTGCCTGGCCGGTCCCCCTCTCTCCACTGGGATTCTCTGCCTCTAACCCTGTTACAGGGGCTGAGTCACTGGCTTACTGGTGCTCTTCCATGCCGTCCCTGGGAGGGGTGCGTCACTTGAGTGGGTTGAGTCATTGATGTGATCTTCATGTCTGGGTTGGCACCCCCCTTTGGTTGTGCCGTGGCGGAGATCTTTGTAGGCTATACTCGGCCTTGTCTCAGGATGGTAAGTTGGTGGTTGAAGATATCCCTCTAATGGTGAGGGGGCTGTGCTTTGGCAAAGTGTGTGGGGTTATATCCTGCCTGTTTGGCCCTGTCTGGGGATATTGTCGGATGGGGCCACAGTGTCTCCCAACAACTCCTGTCTCAGCCTCCAGTATTTATGCTGCAGTAGTTTATGTGTCGGGGGGCTAGGGTCAGTCTGTTATATCTGGAATATTTCTCCTGTCTTATCCTGTGTCCTGTGTGAATTTAAGTAAGCTCTTTCTTTCTTTCTTTTTCTCTCTCTCTCGGAGGACCTGAGACCTAGTCCTGAGGCATGGTCCTATCTCGCCTGATGACTCCTTGCTGTCCCCAGTCCACCTGGCCGTGCTGCTGCTACAGTTTCAACTGTTCTGCCTATGGAATCCTGACCTGTTCACCGGACTTGCTACCTGTCCCAAAACTGCTGTTTTCAACTCTCTAGAGGCAGCAGGAGCGGTAGAGATACTCTGAATGATCGGCTATGTTGCATACTGACATTTAGTCCTGAGGTGCTGACCTGTTGCAACCTCAACATCCACTGTGATTATTATTATTTGACCCTGCTGGTCACCTATGAACATTTGAACATTTTGGCCATGTTCTGTTATAATCTCTACCCGGCACAGCCAGAAGAGGACTGGCCACCCCTCATAGCCTGGTTCCTCTCTAGGTTTCTTCCTAGGTTCTGGTCTTTCTAGGGAGTTTTTCCTACACCTGCATTGCTTGCTGTTTGAAGTTTTAGGCTGGGTTTCTATACAGCACTTTGAGATATCAGCTGATGCAAGAAGGGCTTTATGAATACATTTGATTTGAAATTTGATTTGATCTTTCCTAACTTTCCATTAGCCTACCTTTTTGAGGCATTTCACAACCTTTTTGATGCAAATTGAGATTGTCACACCTTTCCCATGTTCAAGTCATTTGACTTATTTTCGAATTAGCCTTATGAAAATAGAAACTTGGTTGCAGTTTATATCTGTGCTAGAATGTTTAAAAAGGTCATACAATTAAAAACTTTTATATAAAGAATTGGTCGTTCTTCCGAAATCCTGATGTTGCTCTCAAGTCAAAATGATTGACCAACCCTGTTCTATGTGGGGATGCAAAGACCTTTACGAGTGAAGGGCATTTCAAGTCTTTTCAGTTATACAGCAAATTCTCCAGTGTTGAATCAGCACTAAGAGTGTTACATTTAACACTGATCCAGTGCCTATATTGGTCCACACTTTTCAGTGTTAAATTTAGTTTAGGGTTGAGTTGTTACAATTTGTCAGTGTAAGGAAGGTAACACCAGTAGTGTTACAGTAACTTGTTTTGGGGTGTTGTTTTAAACTGTATGGTGTAAAACCTAATTTACATATTTCCCAGTGTGCCTAGCCTTTTCGAGTGAAGTGTAGAGTTACCACCCATGACTGTATTAGTTAGTTTACAGAGATATTGGTTATTGAATTTGTTCATTTTCAGTCCTTTTGGCCTTCAACAAGTGAGTTCCTATGTGAACGCTATCATTAAAATTGGGGCCTCCAAATCACTAAGCCTGCCCTTGGCTAGGCTTAAACATTTTTAAATAGGTAACATAAAGTGGTGAGAGCAAAAGGATTTAGTGGCTATGAAATGGCTTTTAAAGTGTCAATGAGCTCATTGATTGGCTGTTTGGAAGCAAGTTCGCAACATTCTGGATGACCTGACATCAATCCCCCTGCAATCAAAAAACTGGAAGCAATATAATGTTACAAACCCTAATGTACTAGTCTAACTAGATTTATTTAATTGATTTGAAACAACAAATATGTTTTTTTAAATATAGTGGACAAAGGCACATCAATCACCATAGACATTATTAGAAAATATGGGTTTCAAGTTATATAGACAGTGTATATATATATATATATATATATATATATATATATATATATATATATATATATATATATATATATAGTACCAGTCAAAAGTTTGGACACATCTACTCATTCAAGGGTTTTCTTTGTTTTTACTAATTTCTACATTGTAGAATAATAGTGAAGACATCAAAACTATTAAATAACAGATATGGAATCATGTAGCAACCAAAAGATTGTTACATAAATGCAGTGATACAAGCACACAAATAAGATGCTGGCTGGCATACAAACTTGTGTATAAGGGATACAGACGGTCAACTTTAAGTTAGACACAGGAACTGAAGCTAAATGTGTTCCCAACAAGCAATAGCAGACAAATTGCCCTAGCAATTCAAAGTGAGTGACTGAGACTGTACTCATAGCCTATGGAGGCACCCGAATTAAACCAAAGGGCATCATGACATTGCAAGTGCACACAGGGCACAAACAAGCCCATCTTTAGTTCTATGTTACAGATGCAACTGACACACCACTACTAGGCAGAGAGGCCTGTGTGTAGCTTGACCTCATCAGAAAAGTTGCAACAGTTGCATGCTCCGCCATGCTTCAAGGAAGAGCTACTCAAGTGCTATGCAACTGTGTATAAAGGACTCAGTGAGTTTCCAGGCCAGTACCACATCTACAGTACCAGTCAAACATTTGGACTCCTACTCATTCAATGGTTTTTCTTTATTTTTTATGTTTTTCGACATTGTAGAATAATAGTGAAGACATCAAAACTATGAAATAACACATGGAATAATCTAGTAATCAAAAAAGTGTTAAACAAATCAAAATATATTTTATATTTGAGATTTTTCTAAGTAGCCACCTTGATGACAGCTTTACACACTGGCATTCTCTCAACATCCTTCATTCTCTCAACATCCTTCCTGAGGTAGTCACCTGGAATGCATTTCAATTAACAGGTGTGCCTTGTTAAAAGTTTATTTTCTTATTGTGTGTTAGCCAATCAGTTGTGTTGTGACAAAGTAGGGGTGGTATACAGAATATAGCCCTATTTGGTAAAATACCATGTCTATATGTTGGCATGAACAGCTCAAATAAGCAAAGACAAATGACAGTCCATCAGTTCTTTAAGACATGAAAATCAGTCAATGTGGAAAATTTCAAGAACTTTTAAAGTTTCTTCAAGTGCACTCTCAAAAACCATCAAACGCTATGATGAAACTGGCTCTCATGAGGACCACCACAGGAAAGGAAGACCCACTGTTACCTCTGTTGCAGAGGATAAATTCATTAGTTAACTGCACCTCAGATTGCATCCTTAATAAATGCTTCACAGAGTTCAAGTAACAGACACATCTCAACATCAACTGTTTAGAGGAGGCTGTGTGAATCAGGCCTTCATGGCAAATTGCTGCAAAGAAAACACGACTAAAGGACACCAAAAAGAAAAAGAGACTTGCTTGGGTCAAGAAACACGAGCAATGGACATTAGATCGGTGGAAATCTGTCCTTGGGTCTGATGAGTCTAAATTGGACATTTTTGGTTTCAACCGCTGTGTTTGTGAGACGCAGAGTAGGTGAACGGATGATCTCTACATGTGTAATTCCAACCGTGAAGCATGGAGGACAGGACAATGACCCAAAACATCTCCAGGCTGTGTAAGGGCTATTGGACAAAAAAGGAGAGTGATGGAGTGCTGCATCAGATGACCTGGCCTCCACAATCACCCGACCTCAATTCAACTGAGATGGTTTGGGATGAGATGGGCCACAGAGCAAAGGAAAAGCTACCAATAAGAGCTCAGTAAATGTGGGAACTCCGTCAAGACTGCTGGAAAAGCATTCCAGGTGAAGCTGGTCCAGAGAATACCAAGAGTGTGCAAAGAATATCATCAAGGGGTGGCTACTTTAAAGAATCTCAAATATATAATATGTTTTGATTTGTTTAAAACTTTTACGGTTACCACATTATTCCATATGTGTTACTTCATTATTATTTATACAATGTAGAAAATAGTAAAAATAAAGAAAAACCCTTGAATGAGTAGGTGTGTCTAAACAATATATACAGTTAAAGTCGGAAGTTTACATACACTTAGATTGGAGTCATTAAAACACGTTTTTCAACCACTCCACAAACGTCTTGTTAACAAACTATAGTTTTGGCAAGTCGGTTAGGACATCTACTTTGTGCATGACGCAAGTAATTTTTCCAAGAATTGTTTACAGACAGATTATTTCACTTCTAATTCACTGTATCTCAATTCCAGTGGGTCAGAAGTTTACATATTCTAAGTTGACTGTGCCTTTAAACAGCATGGAAAATTCCAGAAAATTGTGTCATGGCTTTAGAAGGTTCTGATAGGCTAATTGACATAATTTGAGTCAATTGGAGGTGTATTTCAAGGCATACCTTCAAACTCAGTGCCTCTTTGTTTGACATCATGGGGAAATCAGAAGAAATCAGCCAAGACCTCAAAAACAATTGTAGACCTCCACATGTCTGGTTCATCTTTGGGATAAATTTCCATACTTTCTGAATGCACTGTATGCACTGTACACACTATTCCCTACTTGAATAGCCTACTTGCATAGCCTTCTCAAAAAGAGAAGGTCCATTCAAATCCATTGATAGTGCAGGCCAGAAAAAGACTGTCTATGGAATGTGTAACACTCTTGGACTGTGTATATCAGAGATGAGTGCTTCATGTAAATCCTCATCTCCAGATGTGCTCATCCATCTGTAGCAATCTGTATTTTATGGCGTTCTGGCAGAGAAGAGGAGTATTCAGTATTCAGCAAATACTGTACATGGACAGACTGACAGATGATAGATAGACTGAACATAGTACTCACTTTATTGCACCTGCATCTCAATGTCCTGAATATCTGTATGCAAACTATAAGTTACAAGTAAAACTTTGAATTAGAAGTCACATATATGTGTTGTTTGTCATCATCTTGCATTGTTTCGATTACTCTAGATACTGTGTAACACTTTACCTTGAGTTTTGGTACACTTGTGATGTGTGATGATAAGTACTGTGGAACATCTGTGGTGGAGCAAAATCACACAAATAAACAAATGTGTCAATTGCTTTATATTTTTTATTCCTTTTTTACTGTGATACTCAATTTAAACGCAGCAGGGGTCTTCAATGCTATTTATTAATTCCTGCAGTCAAATGACCAAATCACATGGGTGGAATGTTATGAATATGAATTCATTAATAAACATGATATAAACATTAGATATTTTTCTATGCCGAAAATCTGATGTTTAGGTCAAGTGACATGGGTCAAATGGGTGAGTTATATTTCAGTCTTTTGTGATCTACATAAAGTGTAATATGGGGATGCAAACTCAAAATTGAATCAATTTCAACTCTCTATCTGACATGATACAGGTGTCTTCTTTTCTTAAGACCATAAGAATGTATGTGAGGTGTATACTTTAGTTTCAATGTAGATGTGTTAAGACTACCAAGAAACACTCTGTGACCCTGATTTAGCCCACAGCAGTAAAAGGTTAACTTCAACTCACACGTGGTCCAGTGTGGCTGAGTTGGTAGAGCATGGTGCTTGTAATGCGCAGGTTCAATTCCCATGGGGATCAGTATGAAAATGTATGCACTCACTCCTGCAAGTAGCTCTGGATAAGAGCGTCTGCTAAATGACTAAAACACAATGTATATGTAACTTGTAAGTATGTATTATTACCTTGTGTTTGACGAGGCAATAGAGAGTGAATATGAACATCATTCCTCCACAGACTGATGGAGTTATGACCATGAAATCAAACTTAAGGTCTCCAACTTGGGCTCCATCTAGACCAGTCTGAGGGGCTTTCTCTGAGTCCCAAAAAGTGCTGACTGTTGATGACGAGACAGGTCATAACAGCCGAGTTATAATATGGACAAGTACGGTTAAGATAATCAGATCGCTCGGCTAGTTCAAGCATACAACAACCGAGGACAGTGGGTCTGATTCTGTAAGCTACTTTGCTAAATTACCATACTGTATTATTATATTCTATAATAATGAAATTCCCTGTTTTATGCCTTTGCTAGAGACCCTGTAAAGAACCTTGAGGAAGTTGCCCACCTGTAGTCAGAGAGAAAGCTGTAGGGAGGACTGTGGGGGGCTCTTCTGTGTCTCTGTACTCCCTCTCACAGCTCCAGTCTACCGGGGAATCCCTGGTGGTCACCAGCTCCCAGTACTCAGACAGGACATCCTGGACCCTCCCCAGGGCCTCTGATGGGGAGCTGCTGAATGACATTCCAAAGCTCACTGGGTCATCCTGGTCAATAGACGTCAGAGAGGAATGTTGGTAAAAATGTACATGGGATGCATGTCCTATCAAGTTTTATGAGCTTAGTATTAAGTTCCTTAAATCCTCTTTAAAACACCCGACTTAGGCTGTTATTCAAGAGATATCTTCTGCATCAAACGGCCCTCACCTCTAGCTCCTCGTTGATCTGTGGTACACATCTCTGAGAGTAGATGTTGTGGAGGAGACAGGTCAGAGACAGAACGTAGCTGTGGTTGTCTGAGCCTTGGGTGTATCTAAAGTGGCTGGTCAGGAGCTCCAAGATCCAGGGCAGGGCAGCTTTCACATAACAACATTTACTCTGTCAGGGAATGGAAGAAGAGCAGTCAATATTCATGTTAGTTATGATACGAAGTATGTTTGATATCAGTGACTTTTTCTAGCCTAGCCATAACCTCATCCCCACGTGCAATTGCTACCGCATAGAGCCGGCTGGTGGGTGAGATTAACCTAGCCATAATGCTAATAGGTAATGCTTATTTTTACAGTCCTTTTAGGATAAATTATGTGGTGGACATTGGATACCTTTTGGTACTATTCTCAAATAACCTTTTGTATCATTTTTTTTTAAGTAAAAAACCAAAAATGTTTTTTTTTAAGAAAAAAAAAGCATAAACTAATGTTCTTTGTGAATTTGCCTATGATGTCCCATGTTTTCACTGCATATGATGCATAAAAATGACCTTACCAAACTTCTCCGCTCAATGAATGTGTAGGTTATTGAGCATCCACTCTGCAACTGGTTATCTATCTATTTAAAACAGAAACCAAAATATCTGTCAGAAGTCATTAATTAAATATATATAAACTTTTGATATTTTGTATTCATGACAGGAATATGCTGTACATTCAACAATCCCAATGACTGCCTAATGGTTCTAGTCATGAGTTTAATATGCTTCTTACAGTGATATACTCCCCACAGTTTTTTCTACTTTGATCAAAAATGTATTTCTGGAAATCTCACCAATAAATCACTCTTGGTTATGTATAATTATTTTGATATTATAATAGTTTTATACAACTTTAATGTGTTCATGTTTTTTTATATTGTTCGTTCCAGCTTTACTACTCACCAGGCGTCTTATGGTCAGCAGGTGATCTCTGGTGATGGAGTGTCTGCACGGACCAGGGTCTCCCATGGTCAAGGAGAGACTCAGGAACACTATCACACACAGACACACCTGAAACCAGTGGTGAAACATATTATCTTTGTGAACAGAAAAATAAGAGAGTAAAACATGTGTTGACATCTTTGAATTAAAAAAATAGGTTATATGTTAAAGCTAGAATCCTTTGTTGCTACATACATTTTTTGACTTATAATGATAACTGCCCAAATAAAGTATAGAGTAAATGAGGGATACAAAGCATATTGAAAGCAGATGGTTCCACACAGGTGTGGTTCCTGAGTTATTTCAGCAAATATTTGGGCTACCATATGGCAAGAAGAAGAGATCTCAGTGACTTTGAAAGAGGGGTCTCTGGAGCGATGACTGAGACAGCTTTTTTACACCATCATCAACAAAACATCACATTATGGAATTTCTTGTGGAAGAATTGTGTTGCGTCCCTCCAATGGAGTTCCAGACAATCTATACCAAGGCGCAATGAAGCTGTTATGGGAGCCCAACTTCCTATTAAGACTTTATTTAGGCAGTTACCTGTATATACCTATTGATTCTTTAAAAATATAACTTACAAATGCAGTTTAGTTCAAGTGTCATACCCCATCAGAACCCAAAATAAGCCCCCCCGCCTTTTTTTATACAACGTAAATGTAAACACTGTATAGTGTCAAAACTACACAACTATAAAAACTACACAACTATAATTGTTATATTATGTATGGTCAGTCCTGGTATCCATAGCTCTGTCTATGAATTTGAGAGTGGTTACATTTCTCCAGCACCGTCCCTCAACTTTTTACCAAAACAGAGGCAGGGTGTGCGCTTTGTTATTGTTTCAACTGCAGAATCTAGCTTTAAATAATATATAAAACATAACATTTCCTAGTTCTTAATGGACTTTGTTTCTATGAGTCTTTAATATTGAACCCATATTTTGTTTTTGTTGCACAGTGGATCATTGAATAGACCTTTACTGCACTGTTCTCAGTATCCTATGAGACATAATGTCTTCTCTTTGTTTCTGCATCTTCCCATCTCCTGGGTTTGATTAAAAAAATTGGACTCAGGTTTTGTTTTCCTATTGTATGAGATGGGCCTTTAGTTGAGGGGGATTCTATAATAATCCAAAATAGAAATCAATGAGCTTCCATACAGATGATCCACATTCATGCAGTACTGTACATTATAGTCATATGATGTGAAGTTAACCATCCATGCCGTGTTTGATCTTAGTCAACAGTAGTTACATCTATTTATTTTAAACCCATTGGAGACAAATCTGAAAATGTACAGCCTGAAAAGCCAAACTACACTGAGAAAGAATATAAATACAACATGTAAAGTGTTGGTCCCATGTTTTATGAGCTGAAATAAAATATCCCAGAAATTTTCCAAATGCACAAAAAGCTTATTTCTCTGAAATGTTTTGCACAAATTTGTTTACATCCCGGTTAGTGAACATTTCTCATTTGCCAAGACAATCCATCCAACTGACAGGTGTGGCATATCAAGAAGCTGATTAAACAGCAGGATCATTACACAGGTGCATCTTGTCACTGTAAAATGTGCAGTTTTGTCACACAACACAATGGCACAGATGTCTAAAGGTTTAAATCAAATCAAATCAAATCAACTTTTTTTTTTTTTTTGTCACATACACATGGTTAGCAGATGTTAATGCGAGTGTAGCGAAATGCTTGTGCTTCTAGTTCCGACAATGCAGTGATAACCAACAAGTAATCTAACTAACAATTCCAAAACTACTATCTTATACACAGTGTAAGGGGATAAGGAACATGTACATAAGGATATATGAATGAGTGATGGTACAGAGCAGCATACAGTAGATGGTATCGAGTACAGTATATACATATGAGATGAGTGTGTAGACAAAGTAAACAAAGTGGCATAGTTAAAGTGGCTAGTGATACATGTGTTACATAAGGATGCAGTCGATGATGTAGAGTACAGTATATACATATGCATATGAGATGAATAATGTAGGGTAAGTAACATTATATAAGGGGAGAGTACAATTGGTATGCTGACTGCAGGAATGTCCACCAGAGCTGTTGCCAGAGAATTGAATGTTCATTTCTCTGCCATAAGCCACCTCCAATGTTGTTTTTTGGATAATTTGGCAGTACGTCCAACTGGCCTCAAACCGAAGACCATGTGTATGGCGTCATGTGGGCGAGCTGTTTGCTGAGGTGCATGTTGTGAACAGAGTGCCCCATGGTGGCGGTGGGGTTATGGTGTGGGCAGGCATAAGCTACAGAGAACAAAAACAATTGCATTTCATTGATGGCAATTTGAATGCACAGAGATACCGTGACAAGATCCTGAGGCCCATTGTTGTGCCATTCATCCACTGCCATCTACTCATGTTTCAGCATGATAATGCATGGCCCCATGTTACAAGGATCTGTCAACAATTTCTGGAGCTGAAAATGTCCCAGTTCTTCCATGGCCTGCATAGTCATTAGACATGTAACCCATTGAGCATTTTTTGGATGCTCTGGAACGACGTGTACACCAGTGTGTTCCAGTTCCCGCCAATATCCAGCAACATCGCACAGCCATTGAAGAGGAGTGGGACAACACTCCACAGGCAACAATAAACATCCTGATCACCTCTATGCGAAGGAGATGTGTCACGCTGCATGAGGCAAATGGTGGTCACTGGTTTTCTGATCAACACCCCTACCTTTTTTTAAGGTATCTATGACCAACAGATGCATATCTGTATTCCCATAGATTAGAGCCTAACTTATTTATTTAAATTGACTGATTTCCTTATGTGAACTGTAACTCAGTAAAATCTTTGAAATTGTTAAATGTTACAACAACAAAAAAAGTGAAGATGAGGGGCATACTGTAGATTATTTTATTATTATTTTAATTTGAACTGTAGACGAATTAAACAGAATACCGTCAATGTCAAAGGCAGTTTTGACAACAGATTTCCTTCACGAGCATTGTTTCCTGGAGAAGTAACTGCATCTCTTACCTTGGTTTTGCACTGAATGTGGGCTGACACGTGAAGGGTCATCTGGCTCAACTATGAAAATAGAAAAGACCAGACTCCTCTGTCAGGAGCATTGGAGCAGATAGATGATGAGTCTCCCCTCTTCTAGTCCTGATCAATCCCTCTAGTAAGGCATGCACTAAAGAGAAGCTGACATGGATGGAGCCGAGGTTCTCCCGGCATGGAGTGATGTGGTTTTACTCCCCTCCGAAAGGTCCACAGCTCACAGTGTGACTGCCTGCCTTAGCTGTAACTCAGAAACTATTTTAAGACCTCCCTCCATCTGCTCTTTCTCATATGGTCCAAAGGAAACTATGCCCCGTATCTCAGCTTGGTGTTTTCCAATAACCACTGGTGGGTCATGACCTGAGACAAATTATTGGTCTAGCTTTCTAGATAACTAAAAGCTTTTAGGTGGTCTTGGTTCCCTGCACAGACTAAACATTTGGAACCACTGTGCAACTACACTTAGACGCAGTGCTTCACAGATACACAGGTAGAGTATGGCGATAATGCCTTACACATTGTGCCATATATTTTATAGTAAATTCCTGGACATTGGAAATTCTCTTTAACGTTTCAGCTCTCCCAGTATAGATGGTAACATGCCAAAGAAACTGGCAGAGAAAATAAAGTAAATCCTGGTGAAAGTACATTGACTGAAACATGGTGTTTTTTACGATCCATTTCAGATTGATTTACCATTAAGAATGCCAGTTTGGATTTCTTTGACTTTGAGGTTGAGCCAAAACTTTTAACCCACTGGGCACACACTGGTCGAATCAACATTGTTTCCATGTCATTTCAATGACATACATTTAACCAACGTGGAATTATTACATTTTTTCCTGCATTTTTGTCTTGAATAAACATACCTCTTTACCTGATCCATTGTCATTTTAATCAGGGTGTTATTCTGACTGTTGTAAATCACACATATCAATATACTGCATTAACATGCCGAGGATATTACATTGCTATTACAACACAGTGCATGGGATCATAACACACATCATCAATACAGCAACATATCATGGCATCATCATTCATTCACAAATATTATGAAATGATCATAAGGTCCCAGATTACATTTAAACCAAGTATTTTCTGCATATCCAATCATACCTCTTGAGCTGTCTATTTCCTCCTGACTGGTGTTGTTTTTTTGTTTTTTTAACAAATCAAATATGCTTCTCTGCATATCTGTTAAAATCTGTGTAAAGAGATTGAAAGGAATGAGTCTCATTCAGTACATTTAGTAATTTCTTGCTTTTCTAAAATCTAGCAACGTTGCCAGCAGGCATGCCAGCTAAGATAGTTAGACAAGCCACTTTAATTTGATTGATAGCCTGAAATGGATTAGCAGCTAGTTATGAGGTTGGGAGATTGGGAACCTTTCTAGCTGGCTAGCTAAAGCCAACTTCATAAAATTGTTAGGTGGCTAGTACTACAGAGAAACAACAAAACATCAATAAGTAATCAATAGGCCTCCCAAATGGCGCAGCAGTCTGACACTGCATTGCAGTGCTAGAAGCGTCACTGCAGACCCAGGTTTGATCCCGGGCTGTATCCCAACCGGCAGTGATTGGGAGTCCCATAGGGCGGCACACAATTGGCCCAACGTCGTCCGGGTTAGGGGAGGGTTTGCCCGAGGGGGCTATACTTGGCTCACTGCACTCTCGCGACTCCTTATGTCAGGCCGGATGTCTGCAGGCTGACTGCATTCGTTAGTTGAGCAGTGTTTCCTCCGACACATTGGTGCGGCTGGCTTCCAGCTTAAGGGGACAGGTGTTAAGAAGCGTGGTTTGGCGGGTTAAGTTTTGGAGGACGCATGACTCGATCTTCACCTCCTGAGCCCGTTGGAGAGTTGCAGAGATGAGACAAGATCAAAATTGCGGAGATAAAAGGTGGTAAAATACACAACAAAATATACAAAATAATGATTTACATACCTTGATCAAAGTAATTTACAAACACACCTCCTACGAGTCCTGCCCATCACCGGCAGCAAAAATCAAATCAAATGCTGTGTTTGTCACTCTACAATCTCTCTCCTCCTCCACTAACTATACTGTACGCACTAGAGTATCTCGCTTCCTGGTTAGTATATCTTTACTTTGTGGTGCACCTTTGAAGGAACCACTTACTAGCTAGATAAGGGGTAGTTATTTTTGCCTGGTGCAATCAGTCTGGCCCCTCCACAAAATACTGCGGTTTAACATTTTTGTTTAGGAATTTATTTAACATCTAAAAAATGTAAAAACATGACAAATCTGAGGGGACACGTGCCCTTCGTGCCACCTATGGGCATGTTAATTATCGTTCAACTAGAGCTTAGTGCTGTTGCTTCCTTTTGGTCTCCTGCTTCCCTGTATCTGAGATATCGGACTTAGAACATTTAATGACATATTCTTCAGAAAAATAAGAGCTACTGAGTGAACTCAAAGGTTATTTCCTTTTAAAAAAGCACTCTAGTCACAAAGAGAGGATAACTCATACATCTCTAACACAATCCAATGGAGCTGCTGTGTCTGCCAATGGCACTGTTGTTCATCATCCAAACTTTTGGTCTTGGTCTCTTGAGAGCTTTACTCTCCTTGGATTTCAACTTACAGCTCCTTTAGGCCTCTTTACTAACAGTTATAAAGCACCATCTCCTCAAAGATATCTATGGATTCCTCTATAAATTAAACTTGGATCATCTTCAAAAATAGAGCAAAATGTATGAACACATGGAGACACTCCAGTAACGACTCAAGTTCATGCTATATAATTTACAAAAGGAAGAGATCATGCAGAATCTTTAGCACTCTGCTTTAACTCTGGGTGTTGAGCCCGGCTGACCGATCCAGGTCCAAGAACGGGCCATTGTGTGTGCCAGCTTTTGTTCCGGCCACTACATCTGATTCAAATAATCAACTAATGACGGTCTATAATCTAGGCCATGGATTGTTTAATCAGGTGTGTTAAAGCTGCACTGACCATGGACTGGCCACTACATCTTTGCAGCCCGCTGTTCAAATCTGATTGGTTTTGTAGATGCATTGTATCTGTTCCATTGGTTACATACAGTTCCTGTTCAAGTCCTTATGATGCCACTGTGGGAATTGATGAGATGGAATATGGTTTGTTCTTCTATGTGTAATGCAGACTACAGTACATAAACCCAGCATATTCCAGGTTATACCTGAGTATATTACCTTTGGCAATTTGATTCCTCATTATGTCAAACATAACACGTCTTTCCATTCTAAAGCCACAAATGTAGTGGGAAATGAAATGTCGATGTTTTGTAGTGTCATGCAGAGAATAAGAATAGTTATGCGCCTTATAAAGTAGCAGTGCTAGTATCTTCACCTTAACCGCAAAACCTTTTTAAAAGTTAAACAATGGATGTGCTGGGTTGAGGGCAAGGAAACTGTTGTTTGTATTCCAGTCTAGGTATCTTTATTGTCTCCATACCCTACATCACTGTACATACTTCCACCCTCTGAAAACAACCCCACAATAGTTCTCAATGAATATGACAGCAATGATTGTTTTTATCTCTGCTTAGAACTGAGGTTAAAGATACAGGAACAGAGTCTGTCTTCATGTAATTCTGTTTCACTATCAATGTCATCCTCCAGGGACAGTTTACTAAGCATGACCTTTCCGACCTGTGATTGATCATGACCTCTGACCGTTGTGGTTGAGATGTACACTGAAATGGCCATCTTTTCCATGAGGATATCATGGGACATCTCCATCTTGTACTGTTTTGCTTCAGAGGAATCACTCTACAATACAGTAGATGTTAAGTTTAGCTGATGTTGAATTACTTCACCCCACTTACCCCCATGAATGGTGGGAAAATAGGGGGGAAAAAAACACATGCTAATATATGTTTTCTGAATAATGACCCAGCCAGCTGGTGCATGGTGAGAGAAAGCACAGGGTCGAGAGAGAGCAAGAGAGAGAAATTAGAGAGAAAATAGAGTGAGAATATGATGCATAAGGATGAACATTCAGACACCACACTGTGAAAGGCATCTTTAGAGGGGCAGGAACAGCAGGAACAAGGATAAATCACTCAACCAGTTTTTACATCCATACAATGTGTGCTATTTTCACGCCATCAGTGCCACATTAGATCAACACATTGTGCAAGACCTGGCTGCCAGAATGTAGAACTAAGACACAGTCTGATATCAATTCATCTCTAGCTCAACTTCAGAAGATCAGACATATTAATAATGGGACTCAAAATAGAATACGTCTGGATTGTTTCTGTACAGACATTATGCTTGTGTTCGTGGCCAGTGGGGTCCAGCGGTTACAGCTGCTGATCCCAGCACACATGTATGCCAGAGTCGGCATGGGTTTGAATCCAGCTCACTGCTCTTTGACTCACCCTCCCCTAACTTCCTCGTCTTTCCAACACTTAATTATCTCAACAAATCAAAAAAATGTAAAAAGGAGTGGGACTTCTCCACATACAAAAATACTATCCTATGGTAGAAATACTATAGTGTTCACTATCAGTAGTGTAGTGCAGAAAAAAAGTAAATTATGTCATAATTTCCTATCACCTATCACATGCATAAAATGCATTCTCCAGTTGCAATGTCTGCCTATGCCACACATATTGTCTCAATAATTTGATTTTTAATACACTCAAACACCAAGTTAGGCATAGGCTGCCTAATTTAAAAAAAATATGCCATCATCACTGTCAATCGTGAATGAACTTTCTTCATGAAATGTCCAAACTGCATCTCCATGCCAATCATTTGATTGTTTTCAATCAGTTTCATGGGAATATGCATTTTTATCATCTTGGATGACTGTTTCTTGAGCGAATTAGAGCAGATGGTGTTAAACTATTAGCCTTTCTTGTACTTTGTTTCAATCAAAGCATATATCCTGCCAAGTCACACGCTCTGTTGAGTTTTGGCAAATTAGATTTTTGGGGGACTATTCAGCTTCAGTTAACCATCCTAAAATCAATTTAGAAATGAGGTGTTTTTGGTGTAACAGTATATTTAACGGCATACTATGGTATTACATTATATTCTGATATGTAAAATGCAAATTAATCCTTCTGTGATCTTGCTAGACATTGATTCAGCTTTGATCGGACTTTACCAAATGAGCACCATAGTGAGAAGTGATATTATTATTATTCCAAGAATAAGTAATGAGTATGACTATTAGGCATATGCAACATAAATTGATGAGGTGTTATTGGAGCGCACTTCATGGTGCTGAAAGGATAGCGCCAGGATCGTGCAATGATTAATTAAAGCAGAACCTTGTGGTGCTGATGGATAGCTGAAGGATAGCTCTGACATTCAGCCAGTTCAGGAACAAACAATCATTTGCAGTAGGCCTATAGCCCAGTAGGTCTTCAACAATGTGGTATACAGTGCCTTCAGAAAGTATTCACACACCTTGATTTTCCCACATTTTATTGTTACAACCTGAATTTAATATGGATTAAATTTAGATTGTGTAAAAATTAAGATTTAGATGCACTATTGTAAAGTGACTGTTCCACTGGATGTCATAAGGTGAATGCACCAATTTGTAAGTCGCTCTGGATAAGAGCGTCTGCTAAATGACTTAAATGTAAATGTATGTTAAATGAAAATCTGAAATGTCTTGAGTTAAGTATTCAACCCCAAGTTCAAGAGCAATAATAATAATAATATAGGTTGCATGGACTCACTCTGTGCAATAAATGTTTAACCTCTAAAAGTCTGAGATTTTTAGGTATCCTAAAAATATAAAATGGCTTTTAGTACTACAGTATAGACCATAGAAAAACATTGACTTACACATTCATAAAAGGCTAAAAAGACCAAAATAGTATCATAAGGAATAAGGTTTTGAAGTGTCTGTCCTATATCTAGGAGACATAGGAAAGCTCAGGAAATATATATACACTACCGTTCAAAAGTTTGGGGTCACTTAGAAATGTCCTTGTTTTTTAAAGATTTTTTTTTTGTCCATTAAAAAAATATACATTTGATCTGAAACACAGTGTAGACATTGCTAATGTTGGAAATTACTTTTGTAGCTACAAAATGGTGGAATATCTCCATAGGCGTCCAGAGTCCCATTATCAGCAACCATCACCCCTGTGTTCCAATGGCCAAATTGTGTTAGCTTATCCAAGTTTATAATTTTAAAAGGCTATTTGGCTAATTAGAAAATCATTTTGCAATTATGTTATGTTGAAAACTGTTGTTCTGATTAAAGAAGCAATAAAACTGACCTTCTTTAGACTAGTTGAGTATCTGGAGCATCAGCATTTGTGGGTTTGATTACAGGCTCAAAATGGCCAGAAACAAAGACTTTTCTTCTGAAACTCATCAGTCTATTCATGTCCTGAGATATGAAGGCTATTCCATGCGAGAACTTGCCACCAAACTGAAGATCTCGTACAGTGCTGTGTACTACTCCCTACACAGAAAAGTGCAAGCTGGCTCTAACCAGAATAGGAGGAGTGGGAGGCCCCTGTGCACAACTGAGCAAGAGGACAAGTACATTAGAGTGTCTAGTTTGAGAAACAGACGCCTCACAAGTCCTCAACTGGCAGCTTCATTAAATAGTGCCCGCCCAACACCAGTCTCAACGTCAACAGTGAAGAGGCGACTCCGGGATGCTGGCCTTCTAGGCAGAGTTGTAAAGAAAAAGCTCCTTTAAAAGACAGACTAAATTTCCGTTAAAAGACAGACTAAATTTATTTTAACACGTACAGTAAGCTAATACCATTTTTTTTTTTACCAGTCTCTGTATATCCCCAGTGTCTGTCCAGTGTCTGTCCAGTGTCTGTGTTCTTTTGCACATCTTATTTCTTTTTTTTTATTGGCCAGTATGAGTTATGGCTTTTTCTTTGCAATGAATATCCCTTTGAGCATGCTGAAGTTACACTTTGGATGGTGTACCAATACACCCAGTCACTATGAAGAAATTGGACATCCTTCCAAACTCAGTTCCTGGAGAGATAGGAAACCATTCAGGGCATTCAAAATTAGGCCAATGGTGATTTTAAAACAGTGACAGAGTTTAACGGCTGTGATAGGAGAAAACTGAGGAAGGATCAACATTGTAGTTACTACACAATACAAAAAATATTTCAAAGCATGCACCCTGTGTTGAGGAACAATAGTAAATGTTAAGGAACTATAGTAGTGACACACATGATCGAGGGATACTACAGTGTGTAGTACAGTCATCTACAGTTTACTACATAATTATAGTAAGTACTGTAGTATTCTATAGCAAACTATTATTTTTTCATGTGGGTACCAAACTCCCCAAAAATATGCTTGTGTTTCTGTGGTCGATGAATGAGCAACACTTAGTCGTCTGCTGGTTTTTACCTATGATGACAAAGACAGCCATTCTGATAACATAGTGCAAACAGTATTCCTCGACTGCAGACAACAAAAACATAGACTTTCCCATTAAACAAGCTTTATTCGTGTTACGTCATGACAATACCGATATGAGGTCGGACATGGTGTATTAAGTGAGGATTTGTGCTGCAATGTGATACTGTGTGAAGTCAGCATGCCATGTGATACAGTATATAACACAACATAAGTCCAGTGTTGGTATCAGCACGCAATTATCGTCAACTAAAAACAATTATGTAGAAGAGTGCAATTGGCACAGATTGAAATCAAAATTATTACTTGACATGGCAGAATGCAAGAACTGTAAAACATATATGGACAAGAGGGCAGGCTCTGTGATAAAGAGTCAGAGAGAAATAAAAACTGAATGATATAGTTAGAGAGTAAGGGAGAAATAGAGGCTGATAGAAAGACAGTAACAAAGACAAAGCGAGTAAAGAGTGAAAGCTTGGTGGCTACGGATCCTGTCAGACTGCTGTGGCGAAGCCTATGCGGTTGTTGCGACGGTCAAACTCTGTGTAGTAGCGGGCGATGAAGTTGGCTCCCAGGATCCAGATAGGGCCAGTAGGGGGAGGCACATCCAAACCCCTAAAAGTCACGCTACATATGTCCTCTCCAAACTGAGATTGCTGCAGACACAAATAGAGTTCAAAGCACAAAACATCTTGGTAAAGACTTTCATAAATGTATATGCAGTTGAAGTCGGATGTTTACATACACCTTAGCCAAACACATTTAAACTCTGTTCTTCACAATTCCTGACATTTAATCCGGGTGAGAATTTCCTGTTTTAGGTCAGTTAGGATCACCACTTTATTTTAAGAACGTGAAATGTCAGAACAATAGAATGTTTAATTTCAGCTTTTATTTCTTTCATCACATTCCCAGTGGGTCAGAAGTTTACATACACTCAATTAGTATTTGTTAGCATTGTCTTTAAATTGTTTAACTTGGGTCACTACTAGAGTTAACCCACTGTTCCCAGGCCGTCATTGAAAATAAGAATATGTTCTTAACTGACTTGCCTGGTTAAATAAAGGTAAAATAAAAAATACAAATAAATAAATAAATAAATACATTTTGGGTAGCCTTCTACAAGCTTGCCACAATAAGTTGGGTGAATTTTATGATGGCCACTCCAATAGCTTGACTGTTGTGCTTAAGCCATTTTGCCACAACTTTGGAAGATTTCTTGGGGTCATTGTCCATTTGGAAGACCCATTTGTGACCAAGCTTTAAAATCCCCACTGATGTCTTGAGATGTTGCTTCAATATATCAACATAATTTTCCTACCACATGATGCCATCTATTTTGTGAAGTGCACCAGTCCCTCCTGCAGAAAAGCACCCCCACAACATGATGCTGCCACCCAAGCTTCACGGTTGGGATGGTGTTCTTCGGCTTGCAAGCGTTCCCCTTTTCCCTCCAAACATAACAATAGTCATTATAGCCAAACAGTTATTTTTGTTTCATCAGACCAGAGGACATTTCTCCAAAAAGTACGGTCCCCATGTGCAGTTGCAAACCGCAGTCTGGCTTTTTTATGGAGGTTTTGGAGCAGTGGCTTCTACCTTGCTGAGCGGCCTTTCAGGTTATGTCGATATAGGACTCGTTTTACTGTGGATATAGATACTTTTGTACCAGTTTCCTCCAGCATCTTCACAGGGTCCTTTGCTGTTGTTCCGGGATTGATTTACACTTTTTTGCACCAAAGTACATTCATCTCTAGGAGACAGAACGCATCTCCTTCCTGAGCATTTTGATGGCTGCATGATCCCATGGTGTTTATACTTGTTTGTACAGATGAACGTGGTACCTTCAGGCGTTTGGAAATTGCTCCAAGGGTGAACCAGACTTGTGGAAGTATACAATTTGTTTTCTGAGGTCTTGGCTGATTTATTTTGATTTTCCCATGATGTCAAGCAAAGAGGCACTGAGTCTCAAGGTAGGGCTTGAAATACATCCACAGGTGCACCTCCAATTGACTCAAATTATGTTGATTAGCCTATCAGAAGCTTCTAAAGCCATGACATAATTTTCTGGAATTTTTAAAGCTGTTTAAAGGCACAGTCAACTTAGTGTATGTAAACTTCTGACCTACTGGAATTGTGATTCGTGAAATAATCTGTCTGTAAACAATTGCCAAAACTATAGTTTGTGAACAAGAAATTTGTGGAGTGGTTGAAAAACGAGTTTAATGACTCCAACCTAAGTGTATGTAAACTTCCCGAATTCAACTGTATGCAATTGTCACGGCTGATTTCCTCCTCTTCGTCTGAAGAGGTGTAGCAGGGATCGGACCAAAATGCAGCGTAGTTCGTGTTCAACATGTTTAATGAAAGACGATAACACTACACAAATACAAAATAACAAACGTGGCAAAACCGAAACAGTCCTATCTTGTGCAGAGAACACAAAGGCAGGAAACAATCACCCACAAAGTACCCACAGAATATGGCTGCCTAAATATGGTTCCCAATCAGAGACAACGATAGACAGCTGCCTCTAATTGAGTCCAATCTAGGCAACCATAGACATACACTCTACCTAGAAAGGAACAGCCCCATAAACCGACAAAAAAACCTAGATAAGACAAAAAACACATACATCACAAATGTCACACCCTGACCTAAACAAAATAACAAGGAAAACAAAGAATACTAAGGTCAGGGTGTGACAGTAATGCAATGTCACAGCTATAAGCAAGGGATAATCAACCAGGGGCTATGTATTCCATTTGAAAATAATGAACTACGTGGAAGGTATGTTCCACGACATGCTAGCAGAGTGGAACTAATCTTCCATGGAGTTGCATATTGATTATCCCTTTTATACAATGGCTATAATTGAACACATTTGCCACTAAGATGTGGTCATTTGCAGGTAGAAATGTCCCGTATCTTTAAAAAAAAGTTTGAGCGCTGTATAAATGCAGTACACTGTAGTATAACTGTAGTTAGTGTGCAGTAAAGCTGCAGTATGCTGCAAATACTGCATCTATGTGTCGTGGGTGTGGAGTCAGACGCAGGAAACAGAAAGTGCAATACGGTGCTCTTTAATGCACTCATGCAACACTGGGTGCTCAAAACTAAATGCCCCAAACACGGGGGCCGAAAATAGTACAGTAGAATACACGACCAGGAACAAACACGTTCCTCTACTACAGAACCGAAGGTCACAATAATTAATCCCGCACAAAGAAACAGGCGGGCCGGCTGTCTAATAAAGCCCCACTAATGACTCCCTAACAGGTGCTAACAATAAACATACAAGGAGGGGGAGGAAAGACAATCAGTGTCAGCTAATAGGCCGCCGGAAAGGGGAGCCACCCTCGGTCGGACTCGTAACATCCAAAATACGTTTTTTTTAGTGCAGTAATTTTGCAGTGTAAGTGCAGTTGCAGTGCAGTATAACTGCAGTTACACTATTCTGCTATTATCGCGTCCAAAATACCACAGTTTACTGCACTTTAACTGCCGTTTCAAAACTACAATATTTTTTTGTAAGCGGTGTTCAACATCTATGAAGTAGCTAGTAAGTTTACTGCAGTAGTTGACTTGGTAACCAAACAAACAGACTTGCGAGTTCATCTAACCAAACCATACGTCCTAGCTTTCTATTATGAAAATCAAATTCAACAATGCAATAACGTTAATGTTTTCAATTCAATTTTTGCTTACAAAAGCAGCTCAAATATAGAACATGTGAGAATGAACTAGCCATTGAATTCTGCCGTGCTGATATACCATGCATTATAGGGAAATAATGTACATTCTAGAATGCCCTTTAAGCCAATCAGAAATGATTATTCAACAATGCCATGGTATAAATCCAAAAGAAACATGACATAATAGCTGCGAAGTTATCAAAGACAATCACCCTGTACCTGTATCCCAATCGAGCTCGTTTCCATGTTGCTTACCCATAAAATGTAGTCTCCTTCAGTGAGTGAGTACTCATGGCCTCCCAGGTGGAAGGTGACACTGGGTAAGGACTTTACCAGTTCACAGTTCACAGTATACTGAAAAGGGGACAAAAAACACAGTTTAGTCCACACCAGAGGGGTATTCCAGAAAGCCGGATTAGTGACTTAATTCAAACCAGAATTTACGGCTCCAGAAAGAGTTTGAAAGAGATTCTGATCAGAGACTATAGTAACGAATGCGCTGAAGCGAATCTGTTACCTAATAGGTTACGTGATTTTAGCCTATGCTGGTGAACGAATACGGGATTTATCCGTAAAATCAGATTCCCGTTTGTCACTATGGCCGGTCCTTTCTTTGAAGATCAACTTGACATCGGAGCCTGCATTGTTTGCCGTGCTTTACAAAGTAAATTAATTGTCCCTCAAAATAGATCCTTTAGATCATTCAGAAGAAGTTCTTTGAATATTATCGTTTTTCAGCACAATCACTCATATCTGGTCAATTTACTCAACCCATATATAGCAAATGTAAATGCTGTTTCGCTTTGACTATACAAACTCTGTGTATTGCGTTGCGATTTTTTCCCACTGGAAGTTTCCGGTACAATGTGGGCGATGCTGAGCTATTTTTTTATGTATTTGTTGCATTCCCTGGCCATCAAGCTGTCCATATGATCAAGGAGGACTTTTACAGAATTGCAGGTAGGCTGACTGTCAGGGAAGCTTTGCTAATCTCAAAATCAATAAACATAGGCAACATGATAAACAGCCTAATTCATCCTGCAGATTTTCCCAATGTCATTGGTGCTATAGAATCAATGTTACAATAAACGTGCTCTATAAAATGAAAACATGATCACCCATGTGTGTATGCTAAACTTCTTAGATATTGGAATCGTGCTACTTCTTTTGCGCACTTACCCTGGCTCCAATTTTCTGCGAGGCTCGCTCTGGCTTTTGCTGTGGTGGATATATTACTTTCGATGGTAAATATGTGATCATATTCATTGCATGTTGTCACATTTGTTTCTTGTTCTAGACTTGTGAAATATTGGACTCTGTCTTTTGACTCCAGTTCTATCGTTTTTTCCTGTTATCGAAATGAGGACCTTTTTGAATGTTGCCTTACAACCTGCCAGTTGTCAGATCAACCAAACTGCACTTCGCTTGGCCTAATAACTTAATAGAGAAGCAGCCATTCTGGAACCAAGAAATCCGGGACTCCCTCAGCTAATTAAGACAAGACGGATATGTTCAGGAAATCTTGCATTTGTTAAACCATTTTTCTGGAATACCGACTCTGAAGATAATATAGTTAAAGGGGCAATCTGCATTTGCTACATACATTTTTTTGTACTTATAAATTAGTAATTTGTAGGTCCTACCCATTGATTCTTGAAACATTTTACTTATAAATGCCTCATGAGCTTAGTTCATGTCATATCCCATCAGAAGTCAAAATATAACCTTGTTTTATTCCAATGTTTTGTAAAAAAAAATGTAAACACACACTGTATAGACTAAAAACATGGTTAAAACTTGAGTGGTTATATTCTTGCAGGATAATCCCTTAGCTTTTAATGGAAACAGTGTCAGGGAAATACTTTATTATTGTTTCAACTGCAGATTGCCCCTTTAAGAGACTGGCTGAGGTGATTCATTTAATCTGGTGCAGGCCTGGTGCCCCGTTCAAAGCCCACTGAGAAGTTGGCTCTCCGCTCAAAACAGAAGTGACGTAGGAGCATGTGGAGTAACGAGTAGGATTCTGTGTTTTCACATGCATAAAAACATATATTTTATGGACGATGCACAATGCTGCCAACATGACCGAGCGGCGCAGATTACTGTTTGATTTGAGGCGGGTACTCCTCCCTCACAGCTTTTGCCGGCTCACGTCACTGGGCCATAGACAGGTGACAAGCAGCATAATCAAATCTGCCCAATTTGTGATGTACATACCCCTCCCTCTACCAGCTCTGTGGCTCCAATGGTCTTCATCAGTACAGACACAGAAGAGGCAGGGCCTGTAATGTAGGAGGAGCCTGTGTCAATCACAGCCATGCAGCCCTCCTTACAGAACAGCATCTCCTCCCCCACAGACACCCTGGTAGAGAAAGATAATTACACATATTTATTTCTACCTTTATTTAACTAGGCAAGTCAGTTAAAGAACAAATTATTATTTTCACTGACGGCCTAGGAACAGCGGGTTAACTGCCTTGATAAGGAGCAGAATGACAGCTTTTCACCTTGGGGATTTGATCTTGCAAACTTCCGGTTACTAGTCCAACATTCTAACCACTAGGCTACCTGCCTCCACCTATACATACATACATACATACACACATACATACATACATACATACATACATGCAAATGCACCTGCACTGACCAACAGAGCGACAGACAACATACACACAGACCTATACAACTTTCCCATCTCACCCTTTCATGTTGACCTCCCATTTTCCTGCCTCACGGGTGCCCATGTAGTTGAAGGTACCAGTGTAGTAGTCTGGGTCTGTCCCTCCCAGCACTAGCTCTCCACCTGGTTTGTGCATTGGATCTCTGAGAGAAGAAAAACATATTGTGGACTAATTCACAGATTCTAAAAGTACTTATTTGTGTATGTGGAGGAATAATCTGTATATGAACAGTGATAGTGATATCTCCTACTTGCTGTAATAGACAGAGAAGACGTCGTCCTTGAGGACGTGCTGGGACATAATGCGGTCGAACACGGGGGTGATGCCGTCGATGGCCACGATGGGGTAGCCCATCCCCAGGACCCCATCAAACTTGGCAAAGATGAAGGGGATGGCAGGCAGGGCTGTAACCTCAGCAAATACCTGGACCACTGGGATGCCACCCACCTAGAGGAAGCACAGAGTAAGATGTTATTCCATAATACCTAGATAAAGGTTTTCCCCCAGTGAGATGATCCTACTGTAGACCACTACTTATGGGCAAGTCTACTATTATTTCCCAAATTTGATCATTAAAAAGGACAATAAAAATAGGTGATAGGAAACAGATTAGGAGAAAGCGAAGGAAGGTTGTTTTCCTGTTGAGGTGTTGCGTTACACTCACCACAACCACATCCTCACTCAGGAACCCTCTGACGTTTCCAGAGGCATACTGGATGGAGAAACCTGTCCCGTTCTCTATGTGTGTTCGGGATTTGGAGGCATCATATCTGTTGTGGGTAACTGAGAGTTCAAAGGTCACTGAGTCATAATCATCCGGGAACATCATCATCTCTGGTTACGCAATCATACAGGTTTTGTGTGTGTGTGTGTGTGTGTGTACTCACAGCAGGCAGTATAGAGAGGGGAACAGTTGTAAGAGGGCACCCACAGGTTAGCTGAGCCTGTATCAAACACCACATTGAATATCTGAGCAGGAGAACCAATACTGATCTCCCCATAATACTGGGCCTGAGAAGAAGAGAGAAGAGGAAGCAATGAATCATTTACACCACTGAGTTGGGCATAGGTTTCGTGTCCTCTCATTTATGTGCTAATCCAATGTCAATTGCATCTATGTGTTGTCAGAGCAATGTGTGCAGGTGGTCTCTCACATCCAGGTAGTTGGTGAGGGGGGTGGGGGTGGTCCCGTTGCTGGTGGAGGGGTCATCTTTGCTTTTCTGGGCCAATTCAGCAAAGAACTGGGCTGGGGACACCCCTATCTCATGCAGAGTCTCTCTTATGGAGGGCATCTTCTTCAGACTGATCCTGATCAGAGAGGACAATGGTAAGGAAAGACCATCCAATAAAATGATATATAGGGAGTGACCAGGGGTGGGGTTATACAATCCAGTCTGCAATCTTGGACGATTTGGAGATATAAGACCATGTGTCCTCGTGTCAGTATGACATTGTTGTTTCTACAGCTCTGCCAAAAATACACATTCTTTATTGAGTTAGTTAAGCAAAAGAGGCTGGTTTAAATGGATAAAATACACCCAAGTATCCATTCAACCTCCTTTGCTGTCTATCGTAGGTGACATTACATCGTAGGAACATAACACTGAGGACCATAACACATTGCAGAGTAGACTTCATATAGTGAGACACACAAAAAAAATGGTTACCTTTGTAAGGCATTGGTTGTGGTCATCGTCAGTGACAGAGCAATCACACACACCCAGCAATGCATCAGCATGGCCATGGAGACTCTGAAGAGCGAAGGAGTGTAGAGAAGACGCACAAGTTATCCTAGTATCGTTCCTCCGGGCACACCAGCTGGTTGTATATCCAATCTTCTGAAAGATTGGCCCCTCTCTCTCTTTCTCACTGTCTGTCTATTCTTTTTATACCATCTCTCCTTCACTCCTTTAATGAGTTCTGACCCAAAGGCCACTGGCTCGGAGTTTCCCTAGAAGTGTCCACCAAAAACAACCCTCTTCTCCCCCTCCCTCCCTCCCTCCCCCTCCCCCTCCCTCCCTCCCTCCCTCCCCCTCCCTCCCTCCCCCTCCCTCCCTCCCTCCCTCCCTCCCTCCCTCCCTCCCTCCCTCCCTCCCTCAGCCAGCACTCCCCTGACAAACGGGTCCCAGAGCGAGGTTTAAGCTGTGACCCCTGGGAACATATTGGATACAGAAAGCAGGGAAATAAGGGTTTGAGAGAGAGAGAGCTCTCTAGCCATGCTGGGCTTCCATCATCATAGCTGCAAGGGTGAAGGCCTGTGAGAAGAGGAGTGGGTGCCTTGGGTGGGGTGGGGGATAAAGAAGGGAGAAGCTGTAGAGGGGGACAGAGGAGTAGGAGAGGGTGCTGACAGGGATCAACCAGGCTTACAGTAGGAGACAGAAAATTGCCTTGTGAAATCTGGAAAGTAGCTATAAGATCCGAAAGCAATGATTGCCAGATTATGCAGTAATACATTAAGACCTAGTGAAATGGTCTGTAAAAACATCACAGACCAGATGTTAACTTAAAGTGCCATCTCTTTCCTTTCTGCTAAAGTATACTGCATCTGCTCCAACTTGACACTGTATGCTGCAATGATTTCCCTTTATCTTCCCTGTCTTAAGTGGAGTTTTCCCATACCCTTCCAGCTCGTATCTGCAGAGTAGAGAGCAGTCACACCTGTGTGTTTACACTCTCCTAATACAAAGCTGTACTGCTAGCAACTCAACTCTACTCTCATTCGGTAGGTTATTAATTATTAGGCACTAAATCCATTGGGACAAGACAACACCTGTCTCTGAAATATTCCAAATCAATATTCCAGATAGGAATACTCAGTAGGAAATGGAGCAAATCCTAAACTTTGTTTGTGGGGGTTGTGCTGTGGACCTCAGACTAGATACTAAGCTAGTATCACGTTTTAAGGTAGGACCCAGGTGCAGACAGTGTTGAGGGATCAAAAGTTTATTCCTCATACAGGGGCAGGCAAATGCTAGTTCAAGGCATGCAGGGGTCAATAATCAAGGGAGGGTGTAAGGTACAGGACAGCAGGCGGGCTCAGGGTCAGGTCAGGCAGAGATCGGTAATCCAGAGTAGTGGGGCAAAGGTACAGGACGACAGGCAGGCTCAGGGTCAGGTCAGGCAGAGATTGGTAATCCAGAGTAGTGGGGCAAAGGTACAGGACGACAGGCAGGCTCAGGGCAGGCAGAACGGTCAGAACCGGGAAACTAGAAAATGGGAGCATGACAGCTAGGCTAGCTAATGTCTGTCTGCAGGCTAACCAATAACTGTAAATGTACAGGCCTACATATGTGCGAAGAGTACAGTTTTGGATTTTGCTCATTTTTAGATATATTGTTTAGAACAATATATATTCTTCAAACATGTCAAATTTCCAGGTTGGGCTCTCTGGTACATATTTCCCAAATGAAGCTATGACCCATTTTATACACACCAGCAGAGGGATTCCCTTTGAATCCATTTCCTCATTGACTGTGTTGGTAGTGCTCATAAAATAATAACTTCAAAAGTAGCACAGATCCCATTCTAGAAATTGCATGTGCTTGTAGAGTATATTAAATAAAACAATATGTCTAAAAATGAACAAATAAATAGAAAAGGGGTACTTTTGATACATTTATATGAATATGTTTTATGTTGATAACATTTATGTTAATTTTTTTTTTCAGAATCTAGACATACTCCATATTTTAGCTGACAACGTCAGGAAAAGGATACGCACCCTTCAATGGGGCAGAAGTCCGTGTGTTGTCGTGATTCTGGGTGGCCAGAGACAGTGTCTTCAGAAAGTATTCACACCCCTTTAGAGTTGGACTTTAAAATTCATTACATTTAGATTACAAATTCATTTAAAATGAAATGCTGAAATGTCTTGAGTCAATAAGTATTCAGCCCTTTTGTTATGGCAAGCCTAAATAGGTTTAGGAATAAAAATGTGCTTAACAAGTCACATAAAAAGTTGAATTGACTCAACTTGTCTACGATAGTTTTTAACATGATTCTTAAATGACTACTGCACCTCTGTGCCCAACACTTACTATTATCTGTAAGGTCCTTAAGATTTGAGCAGTGAATTTCAAGCACAGATTCAACCACAAAGACCATGGAGCTTTTCCTACGGTTCACAAAGAAGGGCACCTACTGGTAGATGTGTAAAAAAAATTAACAGACATTGAATATCCCTTGCATGGTTTGAGCATACAGTTATTAATTTTACACTTTGGATGGTGTATCAATACACCCAGTCACTACAAAGATACAGGTGCCCTTCTTAAATCAATTGCCGGGAGAGGAAGGAAACCACTCAGGGATTTCACAATGAGGCCAATGGTGATTAAAACAAGTTACAGAGATTAATGGCTGTGATATGAGATACCTGAGGATGGATTAACAACATTGTAGTTACTCCACAAAACTAACATAAAGGACAGAGTGAATAGAAGGCGACCTGTAAAATGGATTCAAAAACATACATCCTGTCTGCAATAAGGCACTAAAGTAATATTGACAAAAATGTGCATATTGTACAATGCAAATATTGTACAATCCTGGTGTGCACAGCTCTTAACCAAAAAGACACCAAATCGCTGCCAAAGGTTATTCTAACATGTATTGACTGAAGGGGTTGAATACTTATCTAGTCAATATATATTAGTGTTTTATTTTCCATTAATTAAAAAATATATAATTTGACTTCCACTTTGAGTTTACAGAGCATTTTGTGTAGATTGTTGACACAAATGATAATTAGAACCATTTCAATCCCATGAACACAATGACATGTGGATAAAGTGAAAGGGTGCGAATGTTTTCTGAAGGTGCTGTAGCTAGCAACAATGACAAGAATCTGTCATGTGGGGAATTGTAGGTGGCTCGTTTCAGTTCGTTTAAAAAAAATCTTGTTCTTGATACTATGTCTAATTTTGAAATGCTTTGACTGATGTCATGTCAGTGCTAATATGGCAAACATTCCCTAACTAACCGACAACTGTAGCGTTGTATTTGAGAGACAACAAGTGCTCATTGTGCACATTTGATATGTTTTCAATAAACATTGGAGACAAAATATAATTTACATGTTGTCAACAATTTTAAGCTAACTGAGTTTGTTTTGCCTCGTAGTTGCTCACCCACCAGTTTAGCTGATAAACAACCAACCCTTTTATAAGGAGTATAAATGACACCAAGATCTTGTCGGCATCATGTATAGTTTACGCATCATAAGGGTCTTAAAGCAGCCATGTATAGGTCTAAAAATGACCTAAAATATCCACTTTCATCCCCCCCAAAATATGTGTTATACAAATGTAAAAGGTATGTTAAACATCCTTCCTCTCAATGAAGTTTCTACATGAGAATTGTCACAGCAACCTGAGATACCAAAACTATTTTTGGGCCTTATTGGTGTGGAATTGCCCATATGTACAGTATCTACAGTATATTGTATACTGTAGGCTATGGAACAGTATCTACCCTATAGTGTATACTGTAGGCTATTGGTCAGGGGCTAGCTAAGGTCTATTGCTTGCTGAGGTCTCTCTTGCGCTATCTTTCACTGTTACCTCAACCAGCAAGATTTGGTTCCCACAGTTTCTGCTCTGTGGGGCTGGGGTCATATTTGTGTACTGTAGTGACCACCCAGCCTAGCAGGAGATCTAGGCGTCCACGTCAGGCATAGACTTGGACAGCCCTAGTAGAGGTCAGGGGTCAGTCCTTCAGCTATTCCATAGGCAGAACTGCCAGGAACCTGGTAACATGGTCAGCCACAGTTTAAGGGGCTAATGACAACTTTCTAGTTGACAGATAGCATCTCAGTCAAGGGGAAAAGGTGCTTTGGTTTCACAGAGAGGGAAATGTTGGAAATCATGTCAAACATGTTATTGGTCGCATACACATGTTTAGTAGATGTTGTTGCGGGTGTAGCGAAATGCTTGTGTTTCTAGCTTCAAAAGTGCAGTAATACCTAACAGTACACAACAATACACATGTATCTAAAAAGTAAAATATTAGGAAAAGCAATGTCGGAGTTCGGAGAAGAAATATAAATATATATATATATATATACACAGTTGAAGTCGGATGTTTACACACACTTAGGTTGGAGTCATTAGTTTTCAACAAGTTTTCAACCACTTTTTCAATCATCATACTTAGGACATCTACTTTGTGCATGACACAACTAATTTTTCCAACAATTGTTTATATACAGATTATTTCACTTATAATTCACTGTATCACAATTCCAGTGGGTCAGAAGTGTACATACACTAAGTTGACTGTGCCTTTAAGCAACTTGGAAAATTCCAAAAAATGATTTCATGGCTTTAGAAGCTTCTGATAGGAAGGAATTGACATCATTTGAGTAAATTGGAGGTGTACCTGTGGATGTATTTCAAGGCCTACTTTCAAACTCAGTGCCTCTTTGCTTGACATCATGGGAAAATCAAAAGAAATCAGCCAAGACCTCAGACATTTTTTTATAGACCTCCACATGTCTGGTTCATCCTTGGGAGCAATTTCGAAATGACTGAAGGTACCACGTTCATCTGTACAAACAGCCTGTCGTTCTCAACTAACATCAAGGCGGTGGCCCGTTCCTGTAGGTTCATGCTCTACAACATCCGCAGAGTACGACCCTGCCTCACACAGGAAGCGGCGCAGGTCCTAATCCAGGCACTTGTCATCTCCCGTCTGGATTACTGCAACTCGCTGTTGGCTGGGCTCCCTGCCTGTGCCATTAAACCCCTACAACTCATCCAGAACGCCGCAGCCCGTCTGGTGTTCAACCTTCCCAAATTCTCTCACGTCACCCCGCTCCTCCGCTCTCTCCACTGGCTTCCAGTTGAAGCTCGCATCCGCTACAAGACCATGGTGCTTGCCTAAGGAGCTGTGAGGGGAACGGCACCTCAGTACCTCCAGGCTCTGATCAGGCCCTACACCCAAACAAGGGCACTGCGTTCATCCACCTCTGGCCTGCTCGCCTCCCTACCACTGAGGAAGTACAGTTCCCGCTCAGCCCAGTCAAAACTGTTCGCTGCTCTGGCCCCCCAATGGTGGAACAAACTCCCTCACGACGCCAGGACAGCGGAGTCAATCACCACCTTCCAGAGACACCTGAAACCCCACCTCTTTAAGGAATACCTAGGATAGGATAAAGTAATCCTTCTCACCCCCCCCCTTAAAAGATTTAGATGCACTATTGTAAAGTGGCTGTTCCACTGGATGTCATAAGGTGAATGCACCAATTTGTAAGTCGCTCTGGATAAGAGCGTCTGCTAAATGACTTAAATGTAAATGTAAATGTAATAGTACGCAAGTATAAACACCATGGGACCACGCAGCCGTCATACCGCTCAGGAAGGAGACGCATTCTATCTCCTAGAGATGAACGTACTTTGGTGCGAAAAGTGCAAATCAATCCCAGAACAACAGCAATGGACCTTGTGAAGATGCTGGAGGAAACAGGTACAAAAGTATCTATATCCACAGTAAAGCAAGTCCTATATCAACATAACCTGAAAGGCCGCTCAGCAAGGAAGAAGCCACTGCTCCAAAACCGCCATGAAAAAGCCAGACTACGATCTGCAACTGCACATGGGGACAAAGATCGTACTCTTTGGAGAAATGTCCTCTGGTCTGACGAAACAAAAATAGAACTATTTAACCATAATGACCATCGTTATGTTTGGAGGGAAAAGGAGGACGCTTGCAAGCCGAAGAACACTATCCCAACCATGAAGTATGGGGGTGGCAGCATCATGTTGTGGGGGTGCTTTTCTGCAGGAGGGAATGGTGCACTTCACAAAATAGATGGCATCATGAGGGAGAAAAATATGTGGAGATATTGAAGCAACATCTCAAGACATCAGTCAGGAAGTTAAAGCTTGGTCACAAATGGGTCTTCGAAATGGACAATGACCCCAAGCATACTTCCAAAGTTGTCGCATAAGGATAACAAAGTCAAGGTATTGGAGTGGCCATCACAAAGCCCTGACCTCAGTCCTATAGAAAATATATGAGCAGAACTGAAAAAGCACGTGCGAGGAGGCCTACAAACCTGACTCAGTTACAGCTCTGTCAGGGGGAATGGGCCAAAATTCACCCAACTTATTGTGGGAGCTTGTGGAAGCCTACCCGAAACGTTTGACCCAAGTTCAACGATTTAAAGGCAATGCTACAAAATACTAATTGAGTGTATGTAAACTTCTGACCCACTGGGAATGTGATGAAAGAAATAAAAGCTGAAATAAATCAATTTCCTTCTACTATTATTCTGACATTTCACGTTCTTAAAATAAAGTGGTGATCTTAACTGACCAAAGACAGGGAATTCTTACTAGGATTAAATATCAGGAATTGTAAAAAACTGAGTTTAAATGTATTTGGCTAAGGTGTATGTAAACTTCAGACTTTAACTGTATATTTATATAACTCAGCAAAAAAAGAAATGTCCCTTTTCCAGGACCCTGCCTTTCAAAGATAATTAGTTAAAATCCAAATAACTTCACAGATCTTCATTGTAAAGAGTTTAACCTGTTAAGGCTACCCCTGTTTACTGCCCCTTCTGGAGGAATTGGGTACCCATATAAAACAGGATACATTTTTGTCAAAAGTTGCTAATATATGCATATAAAACATATTATCGAATAGAAAACACTCTAAAGCTTCTAAAACCGTTTAAATTTTGTCTCTATGTAAAGCAGGTCTCAGGGCATGCATTCTCCCAAAGTCTCTCTTGTCATGGAAAAAGTTGGCCCAACTTTGACGTCATCGTATACGCACTTCCCAAACAGTTACAGCTCTGGGAACAGTCTGTACGTGTTCAGCACGAAGCCTGCTTTCAATGGGGCTTTTCATTGTGAGAATCGCGCGCTCACGAGACTTTGAGCGTGCCGAAAGGTCTCGGTCACGCGAAAAAAAAGTGTACGCTTATGCGCGCTCTGCTCCGGTGATGTCTTTTCTTCAGGATCGATTAAACGACGTGTGTGTTTCGCTTCGTCCTCACAATTGCTGTACACCTTTATAACATGTTAAAGCTTAATTATGAACATAGTTTGACAAGTTTACTCGACATATAATATATAATTTCGATGTTTTGGTGCGCATCCACTTGAATTTTGCCTACATTTCGACCGAAATGTGGCTATTTTGAGAACCGAAAGACACAGACTTGAAAACTAAACGCTGTTTTGGTAAGTATAATCCCTTCCATGTCTTTTGATGGAAGAACAGCAAAGGTAAGGGAATATTTATGTGTTAATTTTGGGTTTCTGTCGACTCCAAGATCGAGGAGGCATAATGATACCTTTGGAGCGCCGACTCCTAGTATAGCCTAGTGAACACAACCTGTAACGTTAAAAATAAATGTAACACAGCGATTGCATTTAGAAGAAGTGTATCTTCCTATACATATGTAAAACGTGCATATTTAGTCAAAGTTTATGATGTGTATTCCTTGTTAGCTGACGTTATCTGTGTAACGTCGTTCATCTGTTGTATGAAGAGAGTCAGACCGAAATGCAGCGTGTAGGTTACTCATGACTTTAATGAAAATAATCGCGGTACATGAAAAAACTGTATATGAAAACAACAAACGAAACGTGAAACCTATTACAGCCTATCTGGTGACTACAACACTAAGACAGGAACAAACACCCACCACGAAATACAACATATAAACCCATGTCACACCCTGGCCTACCCAAACATATACCAAAAACACAATATACAATGACCAAGGCGTGACAGAACCCCCCCCCCTAAGGTGCGGACTCCGGGACGCACCTCAAGAGCATAGGGAGGGTCCGGGTGGGCGTCTGTCCATGGTGGCGGTTCTGGCTCGGGACGTGGACCCCACTCCATAAATGTCCTAGTTCCTCCCCTTCGCGTCCTGGGATAATCCACCTTCTCCGCCGACCATGGCCTAATAGTCCTCACTCTTATCCCCACATAACTGAGGGGCAGCTCGGGACCGAGGGGCAGCTCGGGACCGAGGGGCAGCTCGGGACCAAGGGGCAGTTTGGGACAGAGGGGCAGCTCAGGACAGAGGGGCATCTCAGGACAGAGGGGCAGCTCGGGACAGAGGGGCAGCCCGGGACAGCGGGGCAGCCGGGACAGAGGGGCATCTCAGGACAGAGGGGCAGCCCGGGACTGAGGGGCAGCCCAGGACTGAGGGGCAGCTTGGGACAGAGGGGCAACTCGGGACAGAGGGGCAGCTCAGGACAGAGGGGCATCTCAGGACAGAGGGGCATCTCAGGACAGAGGGGCAGCTCGGGACAGAGAGGCAGCCCGGGACAGAGGGGCGGCCCGGGACCGAAGCAGCCCGGTACTGAGGGGAAGCCCGGTACTGAGAGGCAGCCCAGTACTGAGAGGAAGCTTAGTACTGAAAGGAAGCTCAGTACTGAGAGGAAGCTCAGGCAGGTAGTAGGGTCCGGTAAATCCTGGCTGGCTGGTGGAACTGGATGATTCAGGTTGTCTGGCCGATCTGGCGGATCTTGGCAGACTGGCGCTTCTGGCGGATCCTGGCAGACTGGCGACGCTGGGTCAACTGGCGGCGCTGGGCAGACTGGTGGCGCTGGGCAGACTGGGAGCACTGGCGGAGCTGGGCAGACTGGGAGCACTGGCGGAGCTGGGCAGACTGGGAGCACTGGCCGCGCTGGGCAGACTGGGAGCACTGGCCGCGCTGGGCAGACTGGGAGCACTGGCCGCGCTGGGCAGACTGGGAGCACTGGCGGAGCTGGGCAGACTGGCGGCGCTGGGCAGACTGGGAGCACTGGCGGAGCTGGGCAGACTGGGAGCACTGGCAGACTGGGAGCACTGGGCAGACTGGGCAGACAGGAGATTCCGGCAGCGCAGGAGAGGAGAAAGGCTCTGGCTGCGCTAAACAGGCGGGAGACTCTGATAGCGCAGGAGAGGAGAACAGCTCTGGCTGCGCTAAACAGACGGGAGACTCCAACAGCGCAGGAGAGGAGAAAAGCGCTGGCTGCGCTGAACAGGCGAGGTGCACTGGAGGCCTGGTGCGTGGTGCTTTTAGATGCACTATTGTAAAGTGACTGTTCCACTGGATGTCATAAGGTGAATGCACCAATTTGTAAATCGCTCTGGATAAGAGCGTCTGCTAAATGACTTAAATGTAAATGTAAATGTGCTGGAACTGGTGGTACTGGATCTAGGACACACACAGGAAGCCTGGTGCGGGGAGCTGCTACCGGAGGACTGGTGTGTAGAGGTGGCTCTGGATAGACCGGACCGTGCAGGCGCACTGGAGCTCTTGAGCACCGAGCCTGCCCAAGCTTACCTGGCTCGATGCCCACTCTAGCCCGGCCAATAGGAAGAGCTGGTATGTGCCGCACCGGGCTATGCTCCCGCACTGAAAACACCGTGCACTCCATAGCATAACACGGTGCCTGCCCGGTCTCTCTAGCCCAACGGTGAGCACAGGGAGTATGTGCAGGTCTCCTACCTGGCATAACTATTCTCCCTTCTAGCTCCCCCCCAATAATTTTTTGGGGCTGCTTTTCCGGTTTCCTTGCCAACCGTGTTCCCTCGTATCATCGGCTCCTATCTCCCGCTGCCTCTGCTCTCCTTAGTGCCTCCACCTGTTCCCATGGGCGGCGATCTCTTCCGGCCAATATCTCCTCCCAAGTGTAACAACCTTTACCATCCAACACGTCTTTCCATGTCCATTCTCCAAATAATTCATCCTCCCTTTGCTGCTCCAGCTGTCGCTGCCTGTTTAAACCAGCGCCTCTCCATTTTTTCGGCGTGTCTTTTTCTTTGACTCCATACGTCTATAGCCCTCTTCGCATTGCTGTAGGGAATCCCAGGCGGGCTCCTGCACTCGCTCTGGGTCGGCCGCCCACCTGTCGATTTCTTCCCACGTAGTATACTCCATGCTTCTGCTGTCCATAACGTCGTCTTTTAGCTCCTGCCAGTTCACACGCTGCTCGGTCTGTGAGTGGTGGGTGTTTCTGTATACCTCGTTAGTCTGTTGTATGAAGAGAGTCAGACCGAAATGCAGCGTGTAGGTTACTCATGACTTTAATGAAAATAATCGCGGTACATGAAAAAACTGTATATGAAAACAACAAACGAAACGTGAAACCTATTACAGCCTATCTGGTGACTACAACACTAAGACAGGAACAAACACCCACCACGAAATACAACATATAAACCCATGTCACACCCTGGCCTAACCAAACATATACCAAAAACACAAAATACAACGACCAAGGCGTGACAATCTGCCGGAGCTATTTCATTTCTCCTGACATTTTAGTAGCATTTTTTGAACGATGCGTCATTGTAAACAGAGATTTATGGATATATATTGCAGATTATTGAAAAAAAATGAATGTACTGTGTAACATGTTATATTACTGTCATCTGATGAAGATTTCAAAAGGTTAGTGAAATGATTTTTTTTTTTTAATCCTGCGTTTGTTGATTGCATATTTTTTTCCTACTGGGCTATGCTAATGAGCTATGTCTGCGGTGGTGGTTTGACATAAATATGTGCTATGTTTTCGCCGAAAAGCATTTTAAAAATCTGACTTGTTGCCTGGATTCACAACGAGTGTAGCTTTAATTCAATACCCTGCATGTGTATTTTAATGAACGTTTGAGTTTTAACTAATACTATTAGCATTTAGCGTAGCGCATTTGCATTTCCAGAGCTCTAGATGGGACGCCTGCGTGCCAGCTAGGAGCAAGTGGTTAAACACTGTTTCTCATGCTTGTTCAATGACCTACGGACAATTAATGAACATGCACCTGTGGAACGGTCGTTAAGACACTAACAGCTTACAGAAGGTAGGCAATTAAGGTCAAAGTAATGAAAACTTAGGACACTAAAGAGGCCGTTCTACTGACTCTAAAAAAAGACCAAAAGAAATATGCCCAGGGTCTCTGCTCATTTGCTTGAACGTGCCTTAGGCACGCTGCAAGGAGGCATGAGGACTGCAAATGTGGCCAGGGCAATCAATTGCAATGTCCACACTGTTAGATGCCTAAGACAGCGCGACAGGGAGACAGGACGGACAGCTAATTGCAGTGGCAGACCACGTGTAACAACACATGCAGAGAATCGGTACATCCGAAAATCACACCTGCAAGACAGGTTCAGGATGGCAACAACAACTGCCTGAGTTACTCCAAGAACGCACAATCCCTCCTTCAATAGGCTGAGAAAGGCTGGACTGAGGGCTTGTAGGCCTGTTGTAAGGCAGGTCCTCACCAGACATCACCGGCAACATCGTCGCCTATGGGCACAAACCCACCGTCGCTGGACCAGACAGGCCTGGTAAAAAGTGCTCTTCACTGACGAGCCTCGCTCCTCTGGAACGGGATCGATTTGGAGGTGGAGGGTCCGTCATGGTCTGGGGCGGTGTGTCACAGCATCATCGGACTGAGCTTTTTGTCATTGCAGGCAATCTCAATGGTGTGCGTTACAGGGAAGACATCCTGACATGACCCTCCAGCATGGCAGTGCCACCAGCCATACTGCTCGTTCTGTGCGTGATTTCCTGTAAGACAGGAATGTCAGTGTCCTTTCATGGCAAGCGAAGAGCCCGGATCTCAATCCCATTGAGCACTTCTGGAACCTGTTGGATCGGAGGGTGAGGGCTCGGGCCATTCCCCCCAGAAATGTCCGGGAACTTGCAGGTGCCTTGGTGGAAGAGTGGGGTAACATCTCACAGCAAGAACTGACAAGTCTGGTGCAGTCCATGAGGAGGAGATGCACTGCAATACTTAATACAGCTGGTGACCACACCAGATACTGACTGTTACTTTGGATTTTGACCCCCCCTTTGTTCAGGGACACATTATTCCATTTCTGTTAGTTATTATTCCGTTTCTTTTTTTGCTGAGTTTATATACAGTACCAGTAAAATGTTTGTACACAACTACACATTCAAGGGTTTTTCTTTATTTTGAATATGTTCTGCATTATAGAATAATATTGAAGACATCAAAACTTTAAAATAACACATCTGGAATCACTTAGTAACCACTCACTTAGTAACCAAAAAAGTTATGACAGCTTTGCACACTCTTGGTATTCTCTCAACCAGCTTGAGAAATAATGCTTTTCTAACTGTCTTGAAGGAGTTCCCACATATGCTGAGCACTTGTTGGCTGCTTCTTCTTCACTCTCCAGTCCAACTCATCCCAAACCATCTCAATTGGGCTGAGGTCGGGTGATTGTGGAGGCCAGGTCATCTGATGCAGCACTCCATCACTCTCCTTCTTGGTCAAATAGCCATTACACAGCCTGGAGATGTGTTTTGGGTCATTTTCCTGTCGAAAAACAAATGATAGTCCCACTAAGCGCAAACCAGATGGGATGGCGTATCGCTGCAGAATGCTGTGGTAGCCATGCTGGTTAAGTGTGCCTTGAATTCTAAATTAATCACAGACAGTGTCAGCAGCAAAGCACCCCCACACCATCAAGCTTCCTCCTCCTCCATGCTTCTTCATATTGGTGTCCTTTAGTAGTGGTTTCTTTGCAGCAATTCGCCCATGAAGGCTTGATTCACGCAGTCTCATCTGAACAGTTGATGTAGAGATGTGTCTGTCTTTCTTTAACTCTGTGAATAATTTATTTGGTCTGCAGTCTGAGGTGCAGTTTACTCTAATTAACTTATCTTCTGCGGCAGAGGTAACTCTGGGTCTTCCTTTCCTGTGGCGGCCCTCGTGAGAGCCAGTTTTATCATAGTGCTTGATGTTTTTTGCGACTGTTCTTGAAATGTTCTACATTGACTGACCTTCATGTCTTAAAGTAATGATGGACTGTCGATTCTCTTTGATTATTTGAGCTGTTCTTGCCATAATATGGAATTTGTCTTTTACCAAATATGGCTATCTTCCGTATACCACCCACACCTTGTCACAACACAACTGATTGGCTCAAATGCACTAAGAAGAAAGAAATTCCACAAATGAACTTTTAACAAGGCACACTTGTTAATTGAAATGCATTCCAGGTGACTAACTCATGAATCTGTTTGAGAGAAAGCCAAGAGTGTGAAAAGCTGTCATCAAGGCATTGGGTGGCTACTTTGAATAATCTAAAATATATTTTGATTTGTTTAACACTTTATTGGTCACTCCATGATTCCATGTGTATTTTCATAGCTTTTGATGTCTTCACTACATTTACATTTTACATTTAAGTCGTTTAGCAGACGCTCTTATCCAGAGCGACTTACAAATTGGTGCATTCACCTTATGACATCCAGTAGAACAGTCACTTTACAATAGTGCATCTAAATCTTAAAGGGGGGGGGTGAGAAGGATTACTTATCCTATCCTAGGTATTCCTTAAAGAGGTGGGGTTTCAGGTGTCTCCGGAAGGTGGTGATTGACTCCGCTGTCCTGGCGTCGTGAGGGAGTTTGTTCCACCATTGGGGGGCCAGAGCAGCGAACAGTTTTGACTGGGCTGAGCGGGAACTGTACTTCCTCAGTGGTAGGGAGGCGAGCAGGCCAGAGGTGGATGAACGCAGTGCACTTGTTTGGGTGTAGGGCCTGATCAGAGCCTGGAGGTACTGAGGTGCCGTTCCTGTCATGTTTTGTCTTATATTGTCTTGTCATTTTGCTTTTCCTTCTGTTCGTTTTCCCCCTGCTGGTCTTTTTAGGTTCGTTCCCCTTTTTCTCTCTCCCTCTCTCTCTCTCTTCTCTCTATCGTTCCGTTCCTGCTCCCAGCTGTTCCTATTCCCCTAATCAATCATTTAGTCTTCCCACACCTGTTCCCTATCTTTTCCCCTGATTAGAGTCCCTATTTCTCCCCTTGTTTTCCGTTTCTGTCCTGTCGGATCCTTGTATATTGTTCACCGTGCTGTGTCTTTGTATCGCCCTGTCGTGTCGTGTTTCCCTCAGATGCTGCGTGGTGAGCAGGTGTCTGAGTCTGCTACGGTCAAGTGCCTTCCCGAGGCAACCTGCAGTTTATTATCGAGTCTCCAGTCAGTTCTCGTGATTACGAGTGGAATTGTTTTTTATACTTTATTTACCGCTCCGATTTGTCTAGGAGTATTGCTATTTCCTTAAACTGGATTAAAGACTCTGTTTTCGCCAAATCGCTTTTGGGTCCTCATTCACCTGCATAACAGTTCCCCTCACAGCTCCGTAGGCAAGCACCATGGTCTTGTAGCGGATGCGAGCTTCAACTGGAAGCCAGTGGAGAGAGCGGAGGAGCGGGGTGACACTACTTTCCTACAATTGTGAAAATAGTAAAAATAAAGCAACATCCTTGAAATAGTAGGTGTGTCGAAACTTTTGACTGGTACTGTATATGATTGGATGTATAGACATTGTGAACAGTATAGGTAGTACAGATAGACTATGTAGTATATCTGAAGAATATGTAGGATAGACTAGTATATGTACAGAAATAGTTGAATAGGATGGCCTTGAAGAGAATACAGTCTATATATATAAAAATGGTAATGGTATGTAAACATTATTAAAGTGGCCAGTGTTCCATTATTAAAGTCACCAGTGTTCCATGTCAATGTACATAGGGCAGCAGCCTCTAAGGTACAGGGTCGAGTAACTGGGTTGTAGCCGGCTAGAGACAGTATCTAAAGTTGTATGTTTTCTGGGAGTGTGATGTCATGAGGAGAAGAAATGTTGTGAGTTTACCATTCTGTGTCTTGTCCGAGAGTTCTGTAATGTTTTGAATGGAAACAGACAACAAGGGGTTACTTTCAAGCAGAATTTCAGAGACTACAGACAACAGAATGTCAAATCTACAGTAATGACATAAAGCTAAGCTTTTGGTTGCCTATATGAAGAATCACAGTTTTTGCTTCAAATGTCCTTTCATTCTCTCCTGACCCTGTTACTCTATTTCAGGGCAGCACTGCCTACATTGAGTTGTTCCCATTAGTCTTGGTGACACATTTCGTCAGGCAGCTCTGGGGCACTCTGAGGAACGTCCGAACTTTGACCCCCAGGACAAAATGGATGCCCACTCACTTTCCCACACAGCCCATCAAAATCCATGCGTCAATCGTTGGCCTTCCACCCCCTCCTCCGAACATGGCCTCCACTCTTGGGCATGGGAAAACTATTCACTAATACTTTAACCTCATATTTTATATAACAGCGTATACTTTTACATCGTACTTTTCACACATCAGGTACCACCCCTTTATTGATATAAGCAGAAGACTTGGTGTAAGTGAGTATTTCTAATCAGTTTACTCCAAGAGTATGATAGATCTATTAATCCTCATATGAGATCATTTTGTATCCAACCCAAACTGAGACTTTAATCCCGACAAAATGAGATCATATTCTTATCGGCAGACTCAGTAGCCTCGGTTTTTCTAATGACTGCCTTGCCTGGTTCACCAACTGCAGACAGAGTTCAGTGTGTCAAATCGGAGGGCATCTGGCAGTCTCTATGGGGGTGCCACAGGGTTCAATTCTCGTGCCGACTCTTTTCTTTGTATATATCAATGATGTTGCTCTTGCTGTTGGCGATTCCCTGATCCACCTCTACGCAGACGACACCATTCTGTATACTTCTGGCCCTTCCTTGGACACTGTGCTATCTAACCTCCCAACGAGCTTCAATGCCATACAACACTCCTTCCGTGGCCTCCAACTGCTCTTAAACGCTAGTAAAACCAAATGCATGCTTTTCAACCGTTCGCTGCCTGCACCCGCATGCCCGAAAAGAATCAACACCCTGGATGGTTCCGACCTAGAATATGTGGACATCTATAAGTACCTAGGTGTCTGGCTAGACTGTAAACTCTCCTTCCAGATAATATCAAACATCTCCAATCTAAAATCAAATCTAGAATCAGCTTTCTATTCTGCAACAAAGCCTCCTTCACTCACGCCGCCAAACTTACTCTAGTAAAACTGACTATCCTACCGATCCTCGACTTCGGCGATGTCATCTACAAAATAACTTCCAATACTCTACTCAGCAAACTGGATGCAGTTTATCACAGTGCCATCCGTTTTGTTACTAAAGCACCTTATACCACCCACCACTGCGGCCTGTATGCTCTAGTCGGCTGGTCCTCGCTACATATTCGTTGCCAGACCCACTGGCTCCAGGTCATCTACAAGTCCATGCTAGGTAAAGCTCCACCTTATCTCAGTTCACTGGTCACGATGGCAACACCCACCCGTAGCACGCACTCCAGCAGGTGTATCTCAATGATCATCCCTAAAGCCAAAACCTCATTTGGCCACCTTTCCTTCCAGTTCTCTGCTGCCTGTGACTGGAACGAATTGCTAAAATCGCTGAAGTTGGAGACTTTTATCTCCCTCACCAACTTTAAACATCTGCTATCTGAGCAGCTAACCGATCGCTGCAGCTGTACATAGTCCATCGATAACTAGACCACCAATTTTACCTACCTCATCCCCATACTGTTTTTATTTATTTACTTTTCTGCTCTTTCGCACACCAGTATCTCTACCTAAACATGACCATCTGATCATTTATCACTCCAGTGTTAATCTGCTAAATTGTAATTATTCGCCTACCTCCTCATGTATTTTTCACACAATGTATAGACTCTTTTTAAAATTTTATTCTACTGTGTTATTGACTTGTTTATTATTTACTTCATGTGTAACTCTGTGTTGTTGTCTGTTCACACTGCTATGCTTTATCTTGGCCAGGTCGCAGTTGTAAATGAGAACTTGTTCTCAAATAACCTACCTGGTTAAATAAAGGTTAAATAAAAAAAATAAAAAACATAAGTCATTAAAAAAGGTTATCAGGATAGCAGAAATTGCAGAAACCCAGAAGTTGGTTTGTGCTGAAATTGCTGTTCAGAGATGAAATCCAGACTGATCCATCAGGATAATTACGGTACCGGAGTCTAGGACCAGAGGCTCCTCAGCAGCTTCTACCCCCAAGCCATAAGACAATTTACATTGACCCCCCCTCCCTCCATCCCTTCTGTACACTGCTGCTACTTGCTGTTTATTATCTATGCATAGTCACTTCACCCCCACCTACATGTACAAATGACCTCAACTAACCTGTACCCCTGCACAATGACTCTGTACCGGTGACCTCTGTATATAGCAACATTGGTATTTTTGTCAATTATTTTGGGAGGGGGGGGGGGTGAATCTACGCAACAAGAGAAGCAGTTCGCAGTTCCCTCTAGGTGCAACAGAACCTCACCACGTATACGGCAATGTGTGTGTGTGTATTAAAAAGTGACAGAAAGAAAGAGGCAGAGAGAGAAAGAGAGGGAGAGAAAAATATTTGAGACTTTGGTATGGTCCCCATGTGAGTAGAGTGCCAATCAGTCGGCAGTGGCAAGGTTATTTTCTGTAGAGGCTCATAGTGACAATGCAAATGGACACAACCTCTACGAGGTCTGTGATTCTTCAAGCTGTGTCTCTGTGCCAACCTGCTCTCCCATGGCAGCGGTGCCGCTGTGACTCAGTCTAATTAATTTGTATATTCACAGCTCTTCTCTGTGGACCACTGTCACCTCGCCACATCATTAAGAGGGGAAAAATATTGTAGCAAAGAATAGTATAACAATGAGACAGAAGTATTTATTTCATTTGGTATAGTACGAGCACCAGAAAAGTATGTCAAGAGTACTGTAAATGTGCAATATATTTCTTCACCAGCCGGATGTAGCATTGCTCCTACAAATAGTATTTCTTGTTGGAATCAACCAAGCAATCTTGACTGTCTGTCTGACACATTAGAAAACAGAGGATTTCAGTCATCATTGACTCAACATCTGATGCCTGCTCATCAAATAGACATCTGCTGTAATTAATAAGCAATGGGTTGAATCTTGGGGGAAGAGGGTCCAGATATCACCTGTTGTTATACCTTTTCCTGTGCACACATTGTAGAGTTCCTCTGATTTCATTACCCGTGACTCTGTTGTATTCACACACCAAGCAAAACACAGGGGAGCCCATGCAGTGTGTGTGTGTGTGTATGTGTGTGACCTGTAGACAATTCTCTCACCTTTTTTTCAAGCCCAAAGTAATCCTCTCTCTCTCTCGCTCTCTCTCACCTCAAAGTCAGAGAGACGGCAGTGTGTCGTCCAGCTGACACGGACTGATAGACCTTCAATCCATGTACAGCAACATGGACACCAAAGGCCTCTGTGCTACCAGGTGGATTACAGGTTTAGACAACAAGTCAGTGTGTCGACCAGAGATACATATACAATAAGATACTTGGGAAGTAGACATACAGTGGGATGTTATGAAGCTATAGTATTTTCATGAATTGAAAAATGATTTGTGCACCCTCTAGATCCTCATTCATTAACCCACAATAATGTAGGTGCATTGCAGGAGTGTTGCAACATTGTAGTAAACAAGACAAAAAAAAGCCATGGTAACAAATCTTGTTTTCCACCATGTAAGCCACACTACAAAGTCACCAGGTCCATCCATCTCTATACAGTCACTTGATATTTCATCACAGCGCTGCTACTGCTGTACTGTAGGTGCACTGTTGTGTCCAAGGTCTAGTTCAATGTGTGGATAGGGCCTATGATGGTTAATCCTTGGGTTCATATATCTTGTTGATAGCGTGCATACATCTATATCTACACTGAGTACTTGTTTTCATCCCTCTGTGAAAGTGGACTTTTGTGGATGATTATGTGGAATAAACTAAGTACAGGGGCTACTGTGTGTACACTGTCTGTGTGGGCCAGTCAATGTTAATTGTTCGTATAGTAGATCACTAGCTTTGAAAAAATCAGAAATGCATCATTTAGCATCCATTATATAGTGTACATTATGTACTTTTCATGATGTATGTGAGAATGGTGTATATTTACTGTGTCCGTGTGTGTGTTTGTTTATGTTTGTGTGTGTGTTCATGCATGTGTGCACACATGCACACGTGTCTGGCCCTGTATGGCTCTGTGCACATCATCACTGTGTCATCACACACAGGGGGATATAAAAATACCCAATTTTTTAAATAAACCAGTGAGAAAAGATCTGGTATAATGCTCCGAGAAGCCACATGTTTTTTACTTCACCAATATGTGACCCCAGTTTCATACATGCAGACAATTAACACCAGCTAAAAACATAAAGCAAAATGGACCCTGGACTATTTGGGCCTACTGTATATCAAATGATCAAACAGGTACGAGACACCCTGTCTGAAGAGTGTGTGAATGGCGTCCCCTGTGTGAGGAGCATTGGTACTGACCTGCACCAATAAAGACAACGGCACTCTAGCCACACGCGACATTGCATTAAACACCTGTTACCTCTCCCCATGTTCAGCTTCAGCTGCAAACAGAGACATTGGAGACCTTCAAAGTGCTTGCCGACCAGCCAGAAAACATGATGAGGATGAGAGGAGAGTTTCATATTTGGAGAGAGAGAGCGAGAGAGAGAGAGAGAGAGAGAGAGAGAGAGAGACAGAGGAGAATATCTTAATGTGGTAAATCTATAGGGCTGCTCTGACTGGGTTATATCCAATCCCATAAGAATATTGGCATATGTTTTTCATGTGCCTTCTCAAACTAAATGCATTAAAATAAGAATATCTGAAATGTATATGTGCCTGAAATATCTTTGTGACTGTCTTGGCGATTGATGTGTGATTTCCTAAATCACATAATGAAGTCTTCAAAGAAAGACAAACCTTGTCTGTCACTTGACATGTTAGTCTACAGGATATCCAAGAATGTACTCATTTCTAATTGGCTTTCTCTGTCTCTTCCTGGACAAAAAAGCCTCCATATCCTCCCTCCCATCTCTCGCTCTTCACAGGCAGGCCTGCCTGACCATGACAGGTCCTGACACATCATACCAAGTAAAACCTCAAGGAAGAAGACAATGTAAATCTCTGTCACTGTCAGTATTCTTTGTGTAATAGTCATTTGAATGACCAAATCCGTGTGACCAAGGTGTATAGAATGAAGGACAAATTAGATATACAAAATACTCACTAATTACTGTACCCCGGGACAAATGAATTGACCCCTGATATGAGTGATGTATGAATAAAGCACTCACAGATAATATCTGCTCTATGTCTCTCTAACTCTGCTGCCATAAGAATACATTGTTTAAGAAAATGTAGTTGTGTAGTTTAAAAAGATCAGTGCATCAATCATTTTGTAAGTCTACATCAATATGTTTGCATAAAAATAAGGATACAGAATATTGTAGGACGTGGCTTTTCCATCCTTCTATAAACACAATTATCCGCTTAGTAAGGTTTCCTACAACCAGAATCGCCATACTTCCCCAGATTGACAGTTGTCAGGTGGAGGGTGTGTCAGTGTAACAGTGTGAAGAAGCCTTGAGGGCAAATACGCCACTCATTTCACTTGGGGTTCCTTTGTTATGCAGGTTATGCAGGTTATGCAGGTGAGTGAGGACCCAAAAGCGATATAACAGAAACAGGGAAAACATAAATCCTCAATCTTAACAGGAGATGTCCAAACAGGGAAAACACAAATCCTCTAGCTTAACAGGAGAGTCCCCCTTCTAGTAGTTGAGGAGAGTTGCAGGGCTAGCGGCAACAGACTGCAGGTCCCTTCGGGTAGGCGCGGGCCGTAGAGGATAGAGACACCTGCTCACACGCAGTATCTGATGAAGAGGCAGAATACAACAGGACGGAACAAGGGTAAAGCAAACAAGAATCCGACAAGGACAGAAGCAGAAACAGAGGGAGAAATAGAGACTTAATCAGAGGGCAAAAGAGGAGACAGGTGTGAGAGAGTAAACGAGGTCGTTAGGAGAATGAGGAACAGCTGGAAGCAGGAACGGAACGATGGAGAGAGATAGAGAGAGAGAAAGTAACCTAATACGACCAGCAGGGGGAAACGAAGAGAAGAGAAAGCACAGGGACAAGACATAACATGACATCCATAGAGAGGATAAAAATGTGAATTGTGGGAGCCTGGGTTCATTATCATATAGTTATTGCATATTAGCACACATTAGCATGCATGAATATTCTGCCCAATTGTCACACCCTGACCATAGTTTGCTTTGTATGTTTCTATGTTTTGGTTGGTCAGGGTGTGAGCTGAGTGGGCATTCTATGTTACATGTCTCATTTGTCTAGTTCTATGGTTGGCCTGATATGGTTCTCAATCAGAGGCAGGTGTTTGTCATTGTCTCTGATTGGGAACCATATTTAGGTAGCCTGTTTGGTGTTGGGTTTTGTGGGTGATTGTCCTTGTTACTGTCTCTGTGTTACTTTGCACCAGTATTAGGCGTTTTCGGTTTTCGTGGTACGTTTATTGTTTTTGTATTTGATTCGTGTTTACTTTGTTTCATTAAACATGGATCACAATAGCCATGCCGCATTTTGGTCTGACTCTCCTTCACATACAGAAAACTGTTACACCAATGCTGGCAATAGTTTGACCTTTGATCCCAGTGGAGCTCTGGGGGTATGTCCAAAGATGATGGAGTAAGAAAACCACATTCGAAAAACACACAAAACACACACAAAAGGCATTTTGAGCGTTTCGGAACAGAAACATTTCTGATCTGAACACTGATCTGAACAGACTAACATGTGTATATCCAGAACGAACCGTCCAATACCCGAACTCCAAATCCTTATCAGATGTTGACAATTGTTTAACCAGAGTGAGCAATAAGTAAGCTACGCACGGCAAAGCATACATCTTGAATGAGCCCATTTAGGTCAACCAGAGGATAATAATGTGATCCTTAGGCTGAGTTTCTATATAGCACTTTGTGACATCTGCTGATTTAAAAAGGGATTTAGAAATATATTTGATTTATTACGCTGTGGAATTTCAGTGGTCAGCTCTGTCAAACAATCAGTGATTGAAGTGAAACATCAAGCGATGTCTGTGGGTGTTAAAACCAGTTCATATCAAAGCCCCATAGTCCCTCAGAGACTGCTGTGAAAGAAAATAGCCATCATTTGTGGGGAGACTTTGGGAGCAACTCACTGTGTGAGGATTGGACTGATCCCAGGCATAACAAGAGGTTCAGGCTCCTTAAAGAGTCCTAACTGATTTGGAACAGCAGGCTAGGATGAAGGGAGAGAAATAGAGGGAGGAAGAAGAGGTGTAGTATTTATGGACTAAGCATGAGGTCTGAGAGGGACGTAAAGCCTCATGGCTAGCAAACAATTAAGCACTGTGTAAATGGGTGTGTGTGTGCATGCACGTGTGTCTGTGGTTGTTCAGAGCATAGAATGGGGTGTGTCTTTAGAAGTGTGTATGTTCCTTGGGCAGAGGTAAGTTTATGTCATAGGAGGATGTAGGTGTTTGCATGAAACATCCAAGCCTCCTCTGTAACCAGCTTGCCTGGTAGAACACTCCCTCAACGTGGTGAATGGAACCCAAAGGATCCTTCCTTCCAGTGCTGAGACATTCTCTGTCCCTGAATCATTGAATGTGGCTCACTCTGCTCCTCTTGTGTGCCACACGGCTGAGAAGCAGTGAAGGGGAAGGCTGAATGCATAGGGAAAGACCTAGTTTTGTACGCCTGCAGCCAAGTGAACAAGTGGCATACGTAAAGGAGAGGGGTAGTAGAGGAGCATTGTAGAACACCCACCACATGACAACCCATGTTGCTTTGTCATCAGGTGCTCTTGCTCTTTCTCCTTTCCCCCATTCACACATTCTTCCTCTTTCTCTCTCGCTATTTAATCAGTGGGCAGAAACGTACAGCCTCTCTCCATTCCAACACTCTCTCTGTGGCAGCAGTACAACATGGTAGCAGCACAAAACATGGTACAAACATTATTGGGCACAGACAACAGCACAAAAGGCGAGAGGGGTAGAGACAACAATATATCACACGAAGCAGCCACAAGTGTCAGTAAGGGTGTCCATGTTTTAGTCTTTGAATGAAGAGATGAAGATTAAACTGTCCAGGTTGAGTTTTTTGCAGCTCGTTCCAGTCGCTAGCTGCAGCGAACTGAAAAGAGGAGTGACCCAGAGATGTGTGTGTGCTTTGGGGACTTTTAACAGAATGTGACAGGCAGAACTGGTGTTGTCTGCCTCTCGCTCTCTCTCTCTCAACAATCAGCTGACACATGTCCAGACAATAAGGATTTAACAGCCAAACTGCAGAAAAGGGTTTTTCTCACATTAGAAAATCGAAAAAAAGTATCTGAATAGTGAGCATCAATAACAACATTAGGGAGTTGGTGTATTCCTTTACGTACTATGCACTCTTATACAAAAAGGTGCTCTCTAGAACCTTAAAGGGTTCATTGGCTGTCCCCATGGGATAACCCTTTGAAGAACTCTTTTTGGTTCCAAGTAGAACCCTATCTACAGAGCGTTCTACATGGAACCCAAAAAGGTTCTACCTGGAATCAAAAAGGGTTCTCCTGTGGGGACAGCCAAATAACCCTTTTGGAACCCTTTTTATTTAAAGAGTGTGGGCCAATATGCAACCACAGAATTCTGAAACTACCTGCCTGTTTTACAGGTTTCACTAAGAATGGGTTAAGAACCTTCAGCTAATTCCTGTAAATTTAGCTAGTGCCTTGTGCATTATTTAAGAGATAATTAAACCCTAAGGCCATTTGATTTCCCTCAGGTATAGAAGACTTATGTTCCTTATTATTTCACACAACACCTGTAACGGCGTTCTTCGTTTGTAGAAAGAGAGTCGGACCGAAATGCAGCGTGGTGGTTACTCATGACTTTAATGAAAAAAGCGACACATGAAATAACTAATACAAATACAAAAAAACAACAAACGGAACGTGAAACCTAATTACAGCCTATCTGGTGAAACTACACAGAGACAGGAACAATCACCCACGAAATACACAGTGAAACCCAGGCTACCTAAATACGGTTCCCCATCAGAGACAACAAGAATCACCTGACTCTGATGGAGAACCGCCTCAGGCAGCCAAGCCTATACCAGACACACCCCTAATCAACCACAATCCCAATGCCTACAAAAACACCAATAAGACAATACAATAACCCCATGTCACACCCTGACCTGAACAAATAATTGAAGAAAACACAAATTACTAAGACCAAGGCGTGACAGAACCCCCCCCCCTAAGGTGCGGACTCCCGGACGCACCTCAAAACCATGGGGAGGGTCCGGGTGGGCGTCTGTCCATGGTGGCGGTTCCGGCTCGGGACGTGGACCCCACTCCATTAAAGTCATAGTTCCTCCCCTTCGCGTCCTGGGATAATCCACCCTCGCCGCCGACCATGGCCTAATAGTCCTCACCCAGAACCCCACTGAACTGAGGAGCAGCTCGTGACTGAGGGGCAGCTCAGGACTGAGGAGCAGCTCGTGACTGAGGGGCAGCTCAGGACTGAGGGACAGCTCGGGACTGAGGGGCAGCTCGGGACTGAGGCAGCTCGGGACTCAGGGGAAGCTCGGGACTGAGGGGCAGCTCGGGACTGAGGGGCAGCCCGGAACTGAGGGGCAGCCCGGGACTGAGGGGCAGCCCGGAACTGAGGCGAAGCCCAGTACTGAGAGAAAGCCCAGTACTGAGAGGAAGCCCAGTACTGAGAGGAAGCCCAGTACTGAGATGAAGCTCGGGCAGGTAGTAGGCTCCGGTAGATCCTGGCTGGCTGGATCTGGAAGATTCTGGTTGCCTGGCAGATTTTACATTTACATTTAAGTCATTTAGCAGACGCTCTTATCCAGAGCGACTTACAAATTGGTGCATTCACCTTATGACATCCAGTGGAACAGCCACTTTACAATAGTGCATCTAAATATTTTAAGGGGGGAGGGGGGTGAGAAGGATTACTTTATCCTATCCTAAGTATTCCTTAAAGAGGTGGGGTTTCAGGTGTCTCCGGAAGGTGGTGATTGACTCCGCTGTCCTGGCGTCGTGAGGAAGTTTGTTCCACCATTAGGGAGCCAGAGCAGCGAACAGTTTTGACTGGGCTGAGCGGGAACTGTACTTCCTCAGTGGTAGGGAGACGAGCAGGCCAGAGGTGGATGAACGCAGTGCCCTTATTTGGGTGTAGGGCCTGATCAGAGCCTGGAGGTACTGAGGTGCCGTTCCCCTCACAGCTCCGTAGGCAAGCACCATGGTCTTGTAGCGGATGCGAGCTTCAACTGGAAGCCAGTGGAGAGAGCGGAGGAGCGGGGTGACGTGAGAGAACTTGGGAAGGTTGAACACTAGACGGGCTGCGGCGTTCTGGATGAGTTGTAGGGGTTTAATGGCACAGGCAGGGAGCCCAGCCAACAGCGAGTTGCAGTAATCCAGACGGGAGATGACAAGTGCCTGGATTAGGACCTGCGCCGCTTCCTGTGTGAGGCAAGGTCGTACTCTGCGGATGTTGTAGAGCATGAACCTACAGGAACGGGCCACCGCCTTGATGTTAGTTGAGAACGACAGGGTGTTGTCCAGGATCACGCCAAGGTTCTTAGCACTCTGGGAGGAGGACACAATGGAGTTGTCAACCGTGATGGCGAGATCATGGAACGGGCAGTCCTTCCCCGGGAGGAAGAGCAGCTCCGTCTTGCCGAAGTTCAGCTTGAGATGGTGATCCGTCATCCACACTGATATGTCTGCTAGACATGCAGAGATGCGATTCGCCACCTGGTCATCAGAAGGGGGAAAGGAGAAGATTAATTGTGTGTCGTCTGCATAGCAATGATAGGAGAGACCATGTGAGGTTATGACAGAGCCAAGTGACTTGGTGTATAGCGAGAATAGGAGAGGGCCTAGAACAGAGCCCTGGGGGACACCAGTGGTGAGAGCGCGTGGTGAGGAGACAGATTCTCGCCACGCCACCTGGTAGGAGCGACCTGTCAGGTAGGACGCAATCCAAGCGTGGGCCGCGCCAGAGATGCCCAACTCGGAGAGGGTGGAGAGGAGGATCTGATGGTTCACAGTATCGAAGGCAGCCGATAGGTCTAGAAGGATGAGAGCAGAGGAGAGAGAGTTAGCTTTAGCGGTGCGGAGCGCCTCCGTGATACAGAGAAGAGCAGTCTCAGTTGAATGACTAGTCTTGAAACCTGACTGATTTGGATCAAGAAGGTCATTCTGAGAGAGATAGCGGGAGAGCTGACCAAGGACGGCACGTTCAAGAGTTTTGGAGAGAAAAGAAAGAAGGGATACTGGTCTGTAGTTGTTAACATCGGAGGGATCGAGTGTAGGTTTTTTCAGAAGGGGTGCAACTCTCGCTCTCTTGAAGACGGAAGGGACGTAGCCAGCGGTCAGGGATAAGTTGATGAGCGAGGTGAGGTAAGGGAGAAGGTCTCCGGAAATGGTCTGGAGAAGAGAGGAGGGGATAGGGTCGAGCGGGCAGGTTGTTGGGCGGCCGGCCGTCACAAGACGCGAGATTTCATCTGGAGAGAGAGGGGAGAAAGAGGTCAGAGCACAGGGTAGGGCAGTGTGAGCAGAACCAGCAGTGTCGTTTGACTTAGCAAACGAGGATCGGATGTCGTCGACCTTCTTTTCAAAATGGTTGACGAAGTCATCTGCAGAGAGGGAGGAGGGGGGTAGGGGGAGGAGGATTCAGGAGAGAGGAGAAGGTGGCAAAGAGCTTCCTAGGGTTAGAGGCAGATGCTTGAAATTTAGAGTGGTAGAAAGTGGTTTTAGCAGCAGAGACAGAGGAGGAAAATGTAGAGAGGAGGGAGCGAAAGGATGCCAGGTCCGCAGGGAGGCGAGTTTTCCTCCATTTCCGCTCGGCTGCCCGGAGCCCTGTTCTGTGAGCTCGCAATGAGTCGTCAAGCCACGGAGCGGGAGGGGAGGACCGAGCCGGCCTGGAAGATAGGGGACATAGAGAGTCAAAGGATGCAGAAAGGGAGGAGAGGAGCGTTGAGGAGGCAGAATCAGGAGATAGGTTGGAGAAGGTTTGAGCAGAGGGAAGAGATGATAGGATGGAAGAGGAGAGAGTAGCGGGGAGAGAGAGCGAAGGTTGGGACGGCGCGATACCATCCGAGTAGGGGCAGTGTGGGAAGTGTTGGATGAGAGCGAGAGGGAAAAGGATACAAGGTAGTGGTCGGAGACTTGGAGGGGAGTTGCAATGAGGTTAGTGGAAGAACAGCATCTAGTAAAGATGAGGTCGAGCGTATTGCCTGCCTTGTGAGTAGGGGGGGAAGGTGAGAGGGTGAGGTCAGAAGAGGAGAGGAGTGGAAAGAAGGAGGCAGAGAGGAATGAGTCAAAGGTAGATGTGGGGAGGTTAAAGTCGCCCAGAACTGTGAGAGGTGAGCCGTCCTCAGGAAAGGAGCTTATCAATGCATCAAGCTCATTGATGAACTCTCCGAGGGGACCTGGAGGGCGATAAATGATAAGGATGTTAAGCTTGAAAGGGCTGGTAACTGTGACAGCATGAAATTCAAAGGAGGCGATAGACAGATGGGTAAGGGGAGAAAGAGAGAATGACCACTTGGGAGAGATAAGGATCCCGATGCCACCACCCCGCTGACCAGAAGCTCTCGGGGTGTGCGAGAACACGTGGGCGGACGAAGAGAGACCAGTAGGAGTAGCAGTGTTATCTGTGGTGATCCATGTTTCTGTCAGTGCCAAGAAGTCGAGGGACTGGAGGGAGGCATAGGCTGAGATGAACTCTGCCTTGTTGGCCGCAGATCGGCAGTTCCAGAGGCTACCGGAGACCTGGAAGTCCACGTGGGTCGTGCGCGCTGGGGCCACCAGATTAGGGTGGCAGCGGCCACGCGGTGTGGAGCGTTTGTATGGTCTGTGCAGAGAGGAGAGAACAGGTCTGGAAGAGACTGGTTGACTAGCAGATCTGGAAGAGACTGGTTGACTGGCAGATCTGGAAGAGACTGGTTGACTGGCAGATCTGGAAGAATCTGGTTAACTGGCAGATCTAGAAGATCATGGCTGACTGGCGGATCTAGCTGCTCTATGCAGACTGACAGCTCCTTGCAGACTGACAGCTCTGGCTGCTCCATGCAGGCTGACAGCTCCTTGCAGACTGACAGCTCCTTGCAGATTGACAGCTCTGGCTGTTTCATGCAGACTGACAGCTCTGGCTGCTTCATACAGACTGACAGCTCTGGCTGTGTCATGCAGACTGACAGCTCTGACTGCTCCATGCAGGCTGACAGCACCCTGCAGACTGGCAGCTCCTTGCAGACTGACAGCTCCTTGCAGACTGGCAGCTCTTTGCAGACTGACAGTTCTGGCTGCTTCATACAGGCAGGAGGCTCCGGCAGTGCTGTAGAGGAGGAAGGCTCTGATAGCGCTGAACAGGCGGGAGACTCCGACAGCGCAGGAGAGGAGAAAGGCTCAGACAGCGCTGGAGAGGCGGGAGACTCCGACAGCACAGGAGAGGCGAGGCGCACTGTAGGCCTGATGCGTGGTGCTGGCACTGGTGATACTGGAGCGAGGACACGCACAGGAAGCCTGGTGCGGGGAGCTGCTACTGGAGGACTGGTGTGTGGAGATGGCTTTGGATAGACCGGACTGTGCAGGCGCACTGGAGCTCTTGATCACCGAGCCTGCCCAAGCTTACCTGGCTCGATGCCCACTCTAGCCCGGCCAATACGAAGGACTGGTATGAACCGCACCGGGCTATGCACCCGCACTGGAAACACCGTGCGCTCCATAGCATAACACGGTGTCTGCCCGGTCTCTCTAGCCCACCGGTAAGCACAGGGAGTTTGCGCAGGTCTCCTACCTGGCATAGCCATACTCCCTTTAAGACCCCCCCCCCCCCCCCCCGCAATCATTTTTTGGGGGTTGCTTTTCGGGCTTCCAACCGCGTCGCCGTGCTGCCTCCTCATACCAGCGCCTCTCCGCTTTATCCGCCTCTATTTCTTCCTTGGAACGGCGATATTCTCCAGGCTGAGCCCAGGGTTCTTTTCCGTCTAATATCCTCTCCCAAGACCAGAAGTCCTTATATCGCTGCTCCTCACGATTAACAGGGAGAGTAGGCTCAGGTCTGACTCCTGCCTCTGCTACTCTCTCCCTGAGCCCTCCCCCAATAAATATTTGGGGGTGACTTTTGGGTTTAGTTCTGCGCCGCCGTGTCTTTCTTTTCGACTCCATTCGCCTATAGCCCTCTTCGCACTGCTCCAGCGAATCCCAGGCGGGCTCCGGCATTCTCTCTGGGTCGGCCGCCCACCTGTCTATTTCTTCCCACGTCGTATACTCCAAGCCTCTGCTGTCTATAAAGTCCTCTCTTCACTGCTGCCTGTTAACACGCTGCTCGGTCCGAGTGTGGTGGGTGATTCTGTAACGCCGTTCTTCGTTTGTAGAAAGAGAGTCGGACCGAAATGCAGCGTGGTGGTTACTCATGACTTTAATGAAAAAAGTGACACATGAAATAACTAATACAAATACAAAAAACAACAAACGGAACGTGAAACCTAATTACAGCCTATCTGGTGAAACTACACAGAGACAGGAACAATCACCCACAAAATACACAGTGAAACCCAGGCTACCTAAATACGGTTCCCCATCAGAGACAACAAGAATCACCTGACTCTGATGGAGAACCGCCTCAGGCAGCCAAGCCTATACTAGACACACCCCTAATCAACCACAATCCCAATGCCTACAAAAACCCCAATAAGACAATACAATAACCCCATGTCACACCCTGACCTGAACAAATAATTAAAGAAAACACAAAATACTAAGACCAAGGCATGACAACACCAATAACATGTCCCTCTAATACAGAATGACAAATGTACTTCTAAAGTACTTAGCAATTTAATAAACAGCAACTGCATTGTGCTGAAATCAATAATAGTTCTGCAATGGTAGACTTTGAAGTGTTGAAGTTGTTTTGGTTCCATTGCCATAGTTATAGGAGGACAACAGTACAGTACATTCAGTAAAACCTAATAAAAACACCACTGAAGATACAAACTACCAAACTGACAATGATACATTTGACTCCTGATAAGAGTACTAGATGAGAACAAGGTGTCCATAGACGAAAATGATAAAGGACACAGATAACGTCACACACATACAGGCCTTATTGATGATCGAATCTAATGAAACACCTTGATCCGGCCTTGTGTGGTCTCTGTGGTCACCTGGGACAGGTTTCACACATTCCTTTACTCCGAGGCACCACAGATCGATAGGTGCTGTCTGACTTCCTGTTTAATATTTAATAACTATGCATTGATTGGTGGACACACAGCATTCCAGAGGGTTGACACTCAATTACTGTCAGTCATAAAGCTAAATAGGACGGCTTACACAATACTGTACGCTTTGTAATGCTCTTTTCACCAGTCTTTATTGTACACTGGCCACTTTAAAGTAATGTGTTTGTCATTATTAAACAGAATGTGGGTAATCCAATTAATGTGTTTATTTATTTGTTCCCACATGAAGTTTTCCCTGTTGTTTACTCTGGTTGCAAGTAAATAAAACAATAGATTTCTTAGTGAAATTCCACTAACAAAATTAATTATGGATGATGAATCAATTCAGATGTCATTGAGTCAATACCCCCACCAACTCCCTACCCTACATGGGATGCACAGAAAATTAAAAACAAAGGAACACATTTTCTCCTGAGCTAATAAGGGTTAGGGTTAGGGGTCACAAGACCTAAGTTAGAGCCCTTCAAACGATAGCTGAGGCTCTTAAACAGAACATCATCTCAGGCATGTGTAATAAAAGGTGTGAGTTTGTCAAGTCACCGTGCATGCTCACAGGATATGAGAATATGAAAAGGAATGGAAATATTCCTTCCATGCAATACGATCCAGGCCACAGCTCTCACAGCCTGTGGTATTTTGGAATGAGTGACTGTTTTCTGTACTTTAAAGAACATACCTACCCGCTATGAAATGACAAGTTGAGGTGTCATCTTCGTGGAATCCCTTGGAAACCAGTAAGAAATTAGGTCATGAGGTCAGAGGGAGCTTTACCCATGGTGAACAGTGGGTGCATCCCACCTGATCACAGCTACAGTACAGTAAGTAGTACAGTATGCTCATTTCCTGATGACGGCTCACCGCTCTTCGTACTTTCCGACTTCTGTCATGTTTGTCATTTATTATCATGTCTTGTCCCTGTGCTCCCCATTCTATTCGTTTCCCTCTGCTGGTCTTATTTGGTTCTTTCCCTCTTTCTATCCCTCTCTCTCCCCCTCCCTCTCTCACTCTCTCGCTCTCTCTTCTCTCTATCGTTCCGTTCCTGCTCCCAGCTGTTCCTATTCCCCTAATCATCATTTAGTCTTCCCACACCTGTTCCCGATCCTTTCCCCTGATTAGAGTCCCTATTTATTCCTTTGTGTTCCGTTCCTGTCCCGTCGGTTCCTTGTATAGTATTCACCATGCTGTGATTGCGTATCGCCCTGTCCTGTCGTGTTTTTGCTGTGATTGTGTATCGCCCTGTCCTGTCGTGTTTTTTGCCTTCATCAGATGCTGCGTGTGAGCAGGTGTCTCTGTCAACTACGGCCTGCGCCTACCCGAAGCGACCTGCAGTCTGTGGCCGCTTCTCTTGTTATTCCCCTCTACAGACTAGAGGATTTCTGTTATTCCCTGTTTGGACTTGAATAAACTCTGTTTCTGTTAAGTCGCTTTTGGGTCCTCTTTCACCTGCATGACAGAAGGAACCGACCAAGGAATGGACCCAGCGACTTCAGACGCTCGTTACACTGCCGTCGAGATCCAAGGAGCCATGCTCGGCAGACACGAGCAGGAATTGTCTGCTGCTCGCCATGCCGTGGAGAACCTGGCCGCTCAGGTTTCCGACCTCTCTGGACAGTTCCAGAGTCTACGGCTCGTGCCACCTGTTACTTCCTGGCCTGCCGAGCCTCCAGAACCTAGGGTTAATAACCCACCTTGCTACTCCGGGCAGCCCACTGAGTGCCGCTCCTTTCTCACGCAGTGTGAGATTGTGTTCTCTCTCCAACCCAACACATACTCTAGAGAGAGAGCTCGGGTTGCTTACGTCATTTCACTCCTTACTGGCCGGGCTCGAGAATGGGGCACAGCTATCTGGGAGGCAAGGGCTGATTGCTCTAACAAGTTCCAGAACTTTAAAGAGGAGATGATTCGGGTTTTTGACCGTTCAGTTTTTGGTGGGGAGGCTTCTAGGGCCCTGGCTTCCTTATGCCAAGGTGAACGGTCCATAACGGATTATTCTATTGAGTTTCGCACTCTTGCTGCCTCTAGTGAGTGGAACGAGCCGGCGCTGCTCGCTCGTTTTCTGGAGGGACTCCACGCAGTGGTTAAGGATGAGATTCTCTCCCGGGAGGTTCCTTCAGATGTGGACTCTTTGATTGCTCTCGCCATCCGCATAGAACGACGGGTAGATCTTCGTCACCGGGCTCGTGGAAGAGAGCTCGCATCAACGGTGTTTCCCTGCTCCGCATCGCAACCATCTCCCTCCTCTGGCTTTGAGACTGAGCCCATGCAGCTGGGAGGGATTCGCATCTCGACTAAGGAGAGGGAACGGAGGATCACCAACCGCCTGTGCCTCTATTGCGGAGTTGCTGGACATTTTGTTAATTCATGTCCAGTAAAAGCCAGAGCTCATCTGTAAGCGGAGGGCTACAGGTGAGCGCAACTACTCAAGTCTCTCCATCAAAATCCTGTACTACTTTGTCGGTCCATCTACGCTGGACCGGTTCGGGTGCTACATGTAGTGCCTTGATAGACTCTGGGGCTGAGGGTTGTTTCATGGACGAAGCATGGGTTCGGAAACATGACATTCCTTTCAGAGAGTTAGAGAAGCCTACGCCCATGTTCGCCTTAGATGGTAGTCATCTTCCCAGTATCAGATTTGAGACACTACCTTTAACCCTCACAGTATCTGGTAACCACAGTGAGACTATTTCTTTTTTGATTTTCCGTTCACCGTTTACACCTGTTGTTTTGGGTCATCCCTGGCTAGTATGTCATAATCCTTCTATTAATTGGTCTAGTAATTCTATCCTATCCTGGAACGTTTCTTGTCATGTGAAGTGTTTAATGTCTGCCATCCCTCCCGTTTCTTCTGTCCCTACTTCTCAGGAGGAACCTGGCGATTTGACAGGAGTGCCGGAGGAATATCATGATCTGCGCACGGTCTTCAGTCGGTCCCGAGCCAACTCCCTTCCTCCTCACCGGTCGTATGATTGTAGTATTGATCTCCTTCCGGGGACCACTCCTCCTCGAGGTAGACTATACTCTCTGTCGGCTCCCGAACGTAAGGCTCTCGAGGATTATTTGTCTGTGTCTCTTGACGCCGGTACCATAGTGCCTTCTTCCTCTCCGGCCGGGGCGGGGTTCTTTTGTTAAGAAGAAGGACGGTACTCTGCGTCCCTGCGTGGATTATCGAGGGCTGAATGACATAACGGTTAAGAATCGTTATCCGCTTCCCCTTATGTCATCAGCCTTCGAGATTCTGCAGGGAGCCAGGTGCTTTACTAAGTTGGACCTTCGTAACGCTTACCATCTCGTGCGCATCAGAGAGGGGGACGAGTGGAAAACGGCGTTTAACACTCCGTTAGGGCATTTTGAGTACCGGGTTCTGCCGTTCGGTCTCGCCAATGCGCCAGCTGTTTTTCAGGCATTAGTTAATGATGTTCTGAGAGACATGCTGAACATTTTTGTTTTTGTCTATCTTGACGATATCCTGATTTTTTCTCCGTCACTCGAGATTCATGTTCAGCACGTTCGACGTGTTCTACAGCGCCTTTTAGAGAATTGTCTCTACGTAAAGGCTGAGAAGTGCTCTTTTCATGTCTCCTCCGTTACTTTTCTCGGTTCCGTTATTTCCGCTGAAGGCATTCAGATGGATTCCGCTAAGGTCCAAGCTGTCAGTGATTGGCCCGTTCCAAGGTCACGTGTCGAGTTGCAGCGCTTTTAGGTTTCGCTAATTTCTATCGGCGTTTCATTCGTAATTTCGGTCAAGTTGCTGCCCCTCTCACAGCTCTTACTTCTGTCAAGACGTGTTTTAAGTGGTCCGGTTCCGCCCAGGGAGCTTTTGATCTTCTAAAAGAACGTTTTACGTCCGCTCCTATCCTCGTTACTCCTGACGTCACTAGACAATTCATTGTCGAGGTTGACGCTTCAGAGGTAGGCGTGGGAGCCATTCTATCCCAGCGCTTCCAGTCTGACGATAAGGTTCATCCTTGCGCTTATTTTTCTCATCGCCTGTCGCCATCTGAGCGCAACTATGATGTGGGTAACCATGAACTGCTCGCCATCCGCTTAGCCCTAGGCGAATGGCGACAGTGGTTGGAGGGGGCGACCGTTCCTTTTGTCGTTTGGACAGACCATAAGAACCTTGAGTACATCCGTTCTGCCAAACGACTTAATGCCCGTCAAGCTCGTTGGGCGTTGTTTTTCGCTCGTTTCGAGTTTGTGATTTCTTACCGTCCGGGTAGCAAGAACACCAAGCCTGATGCCTTATCCCGTCTGTTTAGTTCTTCTGTGGCTTCTACTGATCCCGAGGGGATTCTTCCTTATGGGCGTGTTGTCGGGTTAACAGTCTGGGGAATTGAAAGACAGGTTAAGCAAGCACTCACGCACACTGCGTCGCCGCGCGCTTGTCCTAGTAACCTCCTTTTCGTTCCTGTTTCCACTCGTCTGGCTGTTCTTCAGTGGGCTCACTCTGCCAAGTTAGCTGGTCATCCCGGTGTTCGAGGCACTCTTGCGTCTATTCGCCAGCGCTTTTGGTGGCCGACTCAGGAGCGTGACACGCGCCGTTTCGTGGCTGCTTGTTCGGACTGCGCGCAGACTAAGTCGGGTAACTCTCCTCCTGCCGGTCGTCTCAGACCGCTCCCATTCCTTCTCGACCATGGTCTCACATTGCCTTAGACTTCATTACCGGTCTGCCTTTGTCTGCGGGGAAGACTGTGATTCTGACGGTTGTCGATAGGTTCTCTAAGGCGGCACATTTCATTCCCCTCGCTAAACTTCCTTCCGCTAAGGAAACGGCACAAATCATTATTGAGAATGTATTCAGAATTCATGGCCTCCCGTTAGACGCCGTTTCAGACAGAGGCCCGCAATTCACGTCACAGTTTTGGAGGGAGTTCTGTCGTTTGATTGGTGCGTCCGTCAGTCTCTCTTCCGGGTTTCATCCCCAGTCTAACGGTCAAGCAGAGAGGGCCAATCAGACGATTGGTCGCATACTACGCAGCCTTTCTTTCAGAAACCCTGCGTCTTGGGCAGAACAGCTCCCCTGGGCAGAATACGCTCACAATTCGCTTCCTTCGTCTGCTACCGGGTTATCTCCGTTTCAGAGTAGTCTGGGTTACCAGCCTCCTCTGTTCTCATCCCAGCTTGCCGAGTCCAGCGTTCCCTCCGCTCAAGCGTTTGTCCAACGTTGTGAGCGCACCTGGAGGAGGGTGAGGTCTTCACTTTGCCGTTACAGGGCACAGACGGTGAGAGCCGCCAATAAACGCCGGATTAAGAGTCCAAGGTATTGTTGCGGCCAGAGAGTGTGGCTTTCCACTCGCAACCTTCCTCTTACGACAGCTTCTCGTAAGTTGACTCCGCGGTTCATTGGTCCGTTCCGTGTCTCCCAGGTCGTCAATCCTGTCGCTGTGCGACTGCTTCTTCCGCGACATCTTCGTCGCGTCCATCCTGTCTTCCATGTCTCCTGTGTTAAGCCCTTTCTTCGCACCCCCGTTCGTCTTCCCTCCCCCTCCCGTCCTTGTCGAGAGCGCACCTATTTACAAGGTACATAAGATCATGGACATGCGTTCTCGGGGACGGGGTCACCAATACTTAGTGGATTGGGAGGGTTACGGTCCTGAGGAGAGGAGTTGGGTTCCGTCTCGGGACGTGCTGGACCGTTCACTCATCGATGATTTCCTCCGTTGCCGCCAGGATTCCTCCTCGAGTGCGCCAGGAGGCGCTCGGTGAGTGGGGGGTACTGTCATGTTTGTCATTTATTATCATGTCTTGTCCCTGTGCTCCCCATTCTATTCGTTTCCCTCTGCTGGTCTTATTTGGTTCTTTCCCTCTTTCTATCCCTCTCTCTCCCCCTCCCTCTCTCACTCTCTCGCTCTCTCTTCTCTCTATCGTTCCGTTCCTGCTCCCAGCTGTTCCTATTCCCCTAATCATCATTTAGTCTTCCCACACCTGTTCCCGATCCTTTCCCCTGATTAGAGTCCCTATTTATTCCTTTGTGTTCCGTTCCTGTCCCGTCGGTTCCTTGTATAGTATTCACCATGCTGTGATTGCGTATCGCCCTGTCCTGTCGTGTTTTTGCTGTGATTGTGTATCGCCCTGTCCTGTCGTGTTTTTTGCCTTCATCAGATGCTGCGTGTGAGCAGGTGTCTCTGTCAACTACGGCCTGCGCCTACCCGAAGCGACCTGCAGTCTGTGGCCGCTTCTCTTGTTATTCCCCTCTACAGACTAGAGGATTTCTGTTATTCCCTGTTTGGACTTGAATAAACTCTGTTTCTGTTAAGTCGCTTTTGGGTCCTCTTTCACCTGCATGACAACTTCAACATCCCGATGTCTGCCTTCGATTCATTTCTTTCCAACTCTCTCTTTCCCCTGCTTGCCTCTTTTCACCTCACCCTTTCTCAGTCTCCTCTCACTTACAAGGCAGGGAATACACTTGACCTCATCTTTACTAGAGGCTGCTCACCTAGTAATATCACAACAACCCCCGTCCAGGTCTCTGATCACTACTTTGTTTCTTTTTCTGTCTCCCTTTTGCCATCACAATCCTCGCGCTCTCTCTCCCACTACTCTCTCCTCTTCTATCCTACATAACTAAAAGTATGTGGACACTTCCACATCAAACATCTCATTCCTTTGCTGCTATAACAGCCTCCACTCTTCTGGGAAGGCTTTCCACTAGATGTTGGAACATTGCTGCGGGGACTTGCTTCCATTCAGCCACAAAAACATTACTGAGGTCGGGCACTGATGTTGGGCGATTAGGCCTGGCTCGCAGTCGGGGTTCTAATTCATCCCAAAGCTTGAGGTCAAGGCTATGTGCAGGCCAGTCAAGTTCTTCCACACCGATCTCGACAAACCATTTCTGTATGGACCTAGCTTTGTGCACGAGGGCATTGTCATGCTGAAACTGGAAAGGGCCTTCCCCAAACTGTTGCCACAAAGTTGGAAGCACAGGATCATCTAGAATGTCATTGTATTCTGTAGCGTTAACTACTTACCACCAGCCTTCTAGTTAGATACCCTTTGCCTGGTTAAGAAACACAAGCTTCTTTATAAAATTAAAAACAATAGCAGCATTAACTTTAATAGTAAAACAACAGTTTAGATGTTTTTCTCTCCCTTGAGTAAAGAAAGGTTTTTGAATTTGTAGTCTCGTACATTCCCTTTGGCATTCATAGCCAGGGTCTGTAGCCAACGTACTACCCAAGTTTCCCTCTTTTATCCTCAGAGAAAACAGATTGATTCTAGCCATTACTGTTCAAAAGTTATGACCCATAATACCTGTACAACATTTTCTTCTTTCTATTGTGCATTGCCGGGACACATTTTACATTCATAAAGCACATACCAGGTGTTCTAAAAATAGGATACTCGCGGACCGTACCGGTAACCATTTGTTTAGGCTACACCTTCTTCATGTTACCTCATTAGCTAGCTATACCTAACAACCTGGGGTGAGTTCAGCAGGACACCATGTTTTGGAACGTTCAGAAAAAGTGCTATGTAGAACAAACTTGCCTCTGACATGTTGAATAAGGAATAACATTGGCTTTATTCATCTACTTTCTATCTGCAACGTTCAAAAACTTTTTACAACTGAACGTGGCCCTGATAACATTACCAGTAGCCTATATGCAAACATTTGATGGTACAGAAAGAAAGGAAAATGGATAGCAAACAATTTAAAGACTAAATCCCTCTTGCCACTATCCAATGACTGGGTAAATAACTTCAGTTTGAGTTAATGTGGACCCAGTGACTGGCACCAGAGCTGTTGCCAGATAGTTGAATGTATATTTCACTACCATAAGCTACCAATGTCGTTTTAGAGAATTTAACAGTACGTCCAACTGGCCTCACAACCGCAAACCACATATATAAGGCGTTGAGTGGGCGAGCAGTTTGCTGAATGCAACGTTGTGAACAGAGTGCCCCATGGTGGCGGTAGGATTATGGTACGGGCAGGCAACGAACACAATTTTATCAATGGCAATTTGAATGCACTGAGATACTGTGACGGGATCCTGATGCCCACTGTCGTGCCAGGATTTGTACACAATTCCTGCAAGCTGAAAATGTAATTATCCCGCCATTATCAAGACCTTTGCTAGGAGTCAGGACCAATTGACTGTCCTTAGTAACAGGTAACATTATTACTAACAAGTTGAGTATTTCGGTCCTGCATAAGCTATATAGCAACTTGACACAAACAGTCATAAAGCCTGTTTTTCCTATGTAAAGCATTGTGTTAGGCTACTATTGTCAAGTGCTTGCTGTTAGTGAGTGAAATAGTGAGACATGGCACAAGACAACAATGATGAAAGCCTCTCAACTGGGAATTGACTATGACTGACAGACAGTAGAAGAGCCATATAGGCAAGTCAAAGTCCTCATATCCACTGTTCAGTGTGAGATGACAGAACAACACAGTGAATCACTGTCATGTGCCTGAGGTTGTAAACAGGAAATATTGTAAAATTACATAAACACCAGTGAGTTTCTAGGGCCACAGTTTAAGTTATATGAAGGCATTATAACCAAAACTGTCACGTGAAATGACACTGCAAAAAAGAATAGTGTGTCAAATAGTTTTTTTTCTCTAGTTTAAATTAGGTTACAGCAGGGCATTTCAATGTAAAATGCTGCATGAGCACTAACATGTGAAGTTCATAGGAGCACATCAAATTTGATGTAAAAATATTATATTATTATATTTTTGAGAAATTAATATATATATATATATATATACATTTTTCAACAATTTTCCATCCTAAAAATGTGGAAAAAGCAAAGACTATGATTTCTGGACCAACAGATGGAAAAGGGGACTTAGAAAACATCCAGCAGAAAAGTATTATAATTATATTTTCACACTCTGAAGTTGAAATAACACCCTGAAATTGTGCGCATTATGTTAATGTAAGAGCTGTTTGAAGAAAATGCCTGGAATTTCAGCCTGTTCAGGTGTGATAAAACTTGCCCACATAATGACGTCACAATGTGATCTGACTTAATTCATTTGGGTAGGAGGGTGGGCTCTGTCGTGGAAGGATCAGAATTTGTTGGTAACATTTGTAAGATGTTTAATATTCATCAAATGTGTGTAAATGACTTCTCATCAGAATGGTATTTTTGATAATACTGTGGCGAGGTTGCAGTTATCTGTTCTATGTCAAAACTAAGTTGCATGGGCCGCTGAGAGGGGAGAGGTCAAAGTGTCATCATGTGTAAACATATCTTTTACTCCCTACCTTTTCTAGTGGGGAAAGAAGGGTTGCAGTGTCTGGAATCATTCTATGCTCCCTCTAATGTTGCTTTTATCTTAACCTATAGCCTCACTCTCCTCTCCGTGAGCTTGTCCAGGTTTGGTTGTATTTTGAGTTGGTTGTATCTAAATTACAATTTGATATATGCCTGTTGATATGGAGGATTTGGTTTATGGTTCTGGGGTTTGGGAAAGGAGACAAAGCTGAACGATGAATTATGTCTATGCTGTCTGACTATGTGTGTCTTTGCTATTAAAAGGAACTCGGTTGCATTGTAAGGGGGCTCTCAGAGAATTCACTGAGAGACACTGAATTTATCTGAGAGTCACAGGATTGTGATAGAGCTCACATAATTAAAGATGGACTTTTATAACTAACTCTGACGTGTGTGTGTGGTTTGCTCCCATGATTTGGTAAATAGAGAAAATTTCCACGACAGCTCGAGACAATCATATCAGCCAATCAGGGATGTGTATGTAAATATATTCAAATTTGTTTCCTAACGCCCACATGATCAGACTGAGCATTTCAAGGACCAAAGTAGGCTCAGGGAAATACATTATTATTATTTTTTAAAGTTGAGTTTTTTCATTAAATAAACTCACCCAGTGATTTATTAGACATGCAATGATGGTTTAAAAATTAAATTACAAACACTGCATGGGAGCTTTAAAAGCTATTAGAAATGCATGACAATAATGACAATAATGACAATAATGTTGAAGACCCCTGCCAACCAACTCAAATAGAGGTAGACCTACCAATTAGTTATAGTGTTTCTACTGAAAACAACTTGATTTATGATTTATTATGTGATTAAAACTAGTGATGAGGGTAAAAATCAATACAGTTACATTACGCAATATAATTCTTAAGCAATGATTCTTAGATTTGGCCTTGTGATTGAGGTTATTGTCCAGCTGAAAGGCGAATCCAAGGCGAGACCAAACCTGTCATGCAGGTGAATGAGGACCCAAAAGCGACTTGGCGAAAACAGAGTATTTAATCCAGAATAAACTTTACAAAACAAAAAGCATAATACTACACGTAAAGACGAGAACAGACTGGAGACTTGATCGAGAACTGCAGGTTGCCTCGGGAAGGCACTTGAACCTAGCAGACTCAGACACCTGCTCACCACGCAGCATCTGAGGGAAACACGACACGACAGGGCAAAACATAGACACAGCACGGTGAATTATATATGAGGATCCGACAGGGCAGGTACGGGAAACAAGGAGAGAAATAGGGACTCTAATCAGGGAAAAGGATCGGGAACAGGTGTGGGAAGACTAAATGATGATTAGGGGAATAGGAACAGCTGGGAGCAGGAACGGAACGATAGAGAGAAGAGAGAGCGAGAGAGGGAGGGGAGAGAGAGGGATAGAAAGAGGGAAAGAACCTAATAAGACCAGCAGAGGGAAACGAATAGAATGGGAAGCACAGGGACAAGACATGATAATAAATGACAAAACATGACAGTACCCCCCACTCACCGAGCGCCTCCTGGCGCACTCGAGGAGGAATCCTGGCGGCAACGGAGGAAATCATCAATGAGTGAACGGTCCAGCACGTCCCGAGACGGAACCCAACTCCTCTCCTCAGGACCGTAACCCTCCCAATCCACTAAGTATTGGTGACCCCGTCCCAGAGAACGCATGTCCATGATCTTATGTACCTTGTAAATAGGTGCGCTCGACAAGGACGGGAGGGGGGAGGGAAGACGAACGGGGTGCGAAGAAAGGGCTTAACACAGGAGACATGGAAGACAGGATGGACGCGACGAAGATGTCGCGGAAGAAGCAGTCGCACAGCGACAGGATTGACGACCTGGGAGACACGGAACGGACCAATGAACCGCGGAGTCAACTTACGAGAAGCTGTCGTAAGAGGAAGGTTGCGAGTGGAAAGCCACACTCTCTGGCCGCAACAATACCTAGGACTCTTAATCCTGCGTTTATTGGCGGCTCTCACAGTCTGTGCCCTGTAGCGGCAAAGTGCAGACCTCACCCTCCTCCAGGTGCGCTCACAACGTTGGACAAACGCTTGAGCGGAGGGAACGCTGGACTCGGCAAGCTGGGAAGAGAATAGAGGAGGCTGGTAACCCAGACTACTCTGAAACGGAGATAACCCGGTAGCAGACGAAGGAAGCGAGTTGTGAGCGTATTCTGCCCAGGGGAGCTGTTCTGCCCAAGACGCAGGGTTTCTGAAAGAAAGGCTGCGTAGTATGCGACCAATCGTCTGATTGGCCCTCTCTGCTTGACCGTTAGACTGGGGATGAAACCCGGAAGAGAGACTGACGGACGCACCAATCAAACGACAGAACTCCCTCCAAAATTGTGACGTGAATTGCGGGCCTCTGTCTGAAACGGCGTCTAACGGGAGGCCATGAATTCTGAACACATTCTCGATAATGATTTGTGCCGTCTCCTTAGCGGAAGGAAGTTTAGCGAGGGGAATGAAATGTGCCGCCTTAGAGAACCTATCGACAACCGTAAGAATCACAGTCTTCCCCGCAGACAAAGGCAGACCGGTAATGAAGTCTAGGGCGATGTGAGACCATGGTCGAGAAGGAATGGGGAGCGGTCTGAGACGACCGGCAGGAGGAGAGTTACCCGACTTAGTCTGCGCGCAGTCCGAACAAGCAGCCACGAAACGACGCGTGTCACGCTCCTGAGTCGGCCACCAAAATCGCTGGCGAATAGACGCAAGAGTGCCTCGAACACCGGGATGACCAGCTAACTTGGCAGAGTGAGCCCACTGAAGAACAGCCAGACGAGTGGAAACAGGAACGAAAAGGAGGTTACTAGGACAAGCGCGCGGCGACGCAGTGTGCGTGAGTGCTTGCTTAACCTGTCTTTCAATTCCCCAGACTGTCAACCCGACAACACGCCCATAAGGAAGAATCCCCTCGGGATCAGTAGAAGCCACAGAAGAACTAAACAGACGGGATAAGGCATCAGGCTTGGTGTTCTTGCTACCCGGACGGTAAGAAATCACAAACTCGAAACGAGCGAAAAACAACGCCCAACGAGCTTGACGGGCATTAAGTCGTTTGGCAGAACGGATGTACTCAAGGTTCTTATGGTCTGTCCAAACGACAAAAGGAACGGTCGCCCCCTCCAACCACTGTCGCCATTCGCCTAGGGCTAAGCGGATGGCGAGCAGTTCACGGTTACCCACATCATAGTTGCGCTCAGATGGCGACAGGCGATGAGAAAAATAAGCGCAAGGATGAACCTTATCGTCAGACTGGAAGCGCTGGGATAGAATGGCTCCCACGCCTACCTCTGAAGCGTCAACCTCGACAATGAATTGTCTAGTGACGTCAGGAGTAACGAGGATAGGAGCGGACGTAAAACGTTCTTTTAGAAGATCAAAAGCTCCCTGGGCGGAACCGGACCACTTAAAACACGTCTTGACAGAAGTAAGAGCTGTGAGAGGGGCAGCAACTTGACCGAAATTACGAATGAAACGCCGATAGAAATTAGCGAAACCTAAAAAGCGCTGCAACTCGACACGTGACCTTGGAACGGGCCAATCACTGACAGCTTGGACCTTAGCGGAATCCATCTGAATGCCTTCAGCGGAAATAACGGAACCGAGAAAAGTAACGGAGGAGACATGAAAAGAACACTTCTCAGCCTTTACGTAGAGACAATTCTCTAAAAGGCGCTGTAGAACACGTCGAACGTGCTGAACATGAATCTCGAGTGACGGTGAAAAAATCAGGATATCGTCAAGATAGACAAAAACAAAGATGTTCAGCATGTCTCTCAGAACATCATTAACTAATGCCTGAAAAACAGCTGGCGCATTGGCGAGACCAAACGGCAGAACCCGGTACTCAAAATGCCCTAACGGAGTGTTAAACGCCGTTTTCCACTCGTCCCCCCTCTCTGATGCGCACGAGATGGTAAGCGTTACGAAGGTCCAACTTAGTAAAGCACCTGGCTCCCTGCAGAATCTCGAAGGCTGATGACATAAGGGGAAGCGGATAACGATTCTTAACCGTTATGTCATTCAGCCCTCGATAATCCACGCAGGGGCGCAGAGTACCGTCCTTCTTCTTAACAAAAAGAACCCCGCCCCGGCCGGAGAGGAAGAAGGCACTATGGTACCGGCGTCAAGAGACACAGATAAATAATCCTCGAGAGCCTTACGTTCGGGAGCCGACAGAGAGTATAGTCTACCCCGAGGAGGAGTGGTCCCCGGAAGGAGATCAATACTACAATCATACGACCGGTGAGGAGGAAGGGAGTTGGCTCGGGACCGACTGAAGACCGTGCGCAGATCATGATATTCCTCCGGCACTCCTGTCAAATCGCCAGGTTCCTCCTGAGAAGTGGGGACAAAAGAAATGGGAGGGATGGCAGACATTAAGCACTTCACATGACAAGATACGTTCCAGGATAGGATAGAATTACAAGACCAATTAATAGAAGGATTATGACATACTAGCCAGGGATGACCCAAAACAACAGGTGTGAAAGGTGAATGAAAAATCAAAAAAGAAATAGTCTCACTGTGGTTACCAGATACTGTGAGAGTTAAAGGTAGTGTCTCAAATTTGATACTGGGAAGATGACTACCATCTAAGGCAAACATGGGCGTAGGCTTGTCTAACTGTCTGAAAGGAATGTTATGTTTCCGAACCCATGCTTCGTCCATGAAACAACCCTCAGCCCCAGAGTCAATCAAGGCACTGCATGTAGCACCCGAACCGGTCCAGCGTAGATGGACCGACATAGTAGTACAAGATCTAGATGAAGAGACCTGAGTAGTAGCGCTCACCAGTAGCCCTCCGCTTACTGATGGGCTCTGGCCTCTTACTGGACATGAATTAACAAAATGTCCATCAAATCCGCAATAGAGGCACAGGCGGTTGGTGATCCTCCGTTCCCTCTCCTTAGTCGAGATGCGAATCCCTCCCAGCTGCATGGGCTCAGTCTCAGAGCCAGAGGAGGGAGATGGTTGCGATGCGGAGCAGGGAAACACCGTTGATGCGAGCTCTCTTCCACGAGCCTGGTGACGAAGATCTACCCGTCGTTCTATGCGGATGGCGAGAGCAATCAAAGAGTCCACACAGGAAGGAACCTCCCGAGAGAGAATCTCATCTTTGACCACTGTGTGGAGTCCCTCCAGAAAACGAGCGAGCAGCGCCGGCTCGTTCCAGTCACTAGAGGCAGCAAGAGTACGAAACTCTATAGAGTAATCCGTTATGGATCGATCACCTTGGCATAGGGAAGCCAGGACCCTAGAAGCCTCCCCACCAAAAACTGAACGGTCAAAAACCCGAATCATCTCCTCTTTAAAGTTCTGGTAATTGTTAGAACAATCAGCCCTTGCCTCCCAGATAGCTGTGCCCCACTCTCGGGCCCGGCCAGTAAGGAGTGAAATGACGTAAGCAACCCGAGCTCTCTCTCTAGAGTATGTGTTGGGTTGAGAGAGAACACAATCTCACACTGGGTGAGAAAGGAGCGGCACTCAGTGGGCTGCCCGGAGTAGCAAGGTGGGTTATTAACCCTAGGTTCTGGAGGCTCGGCAGGCCAGGAAGTAACAGGTGGCACGAGACGAAGACTCTGGAACTGTCCAGAGAGGTCGGAAACCTGAGCGGCCAGGCTCTCCACGGCATGGCGAGCAGCAGACAATTCCTGCTCGTGTCTGCCGAGCATGGCTCCTTGGATCTCGACGGCAGTGTTACGAGCGTCTGTAGTCGCTGGGTCCATTCCTCGGTCGGATCCTTCTGTCATGCAGGTGAATGAGGACCCAAAAGCGACTTGGCGAAAACAGAGTATTTAATCCAGAATAAACTTTACAAAACAAAAAGCATAATACTACACGTAAAGACGAGAACAGACTGGAGACTTGATCGAGAACTGCAGGTTGCCTCGGGAAGGCACTTGAACCTAGCAGACTCAGACACCTGCTCACCACGCAGCATCTGAGGGAAACACGACACGACAGGGCAAAACATAGACACAGCACGGTGAATTATATATGAGGATCCGACAGGGCAGGTACGGGAAACAAGGAGAGAAATAGGGACTCTAATCAGGGAAAAGGATCGGGAACAGGTGTGGGAAGACTAAATGATGATTAGGGGAATAGGAACAGCTGGGAGCAGGAACGGAACGATAGAGAGAAGAGAGAGCGAGAGAGGGAGGGGGAGAGAGAGGGATAGAAAGAGGGAAAGAACCTAATAAGACCAGCAGAGGGAAACGAATAGAATGGGAAGCACAGGGACAAGACATGATAATAAATGACAAAACATGACAAAACCAGGTTTTCCTCAAGGATTTTGCTGCTTAGCTGTATCGAGCATAGATCTGGGAAGGGTACCAACATTTTTTGCAGCATTATATGTGCCCAACAAAACAGTGGCCTCCATCATTCTTAAATGAAAGAAGTTTGGAACCACCAAGACTCTTCCTAGAGCTGCCTCCAGGCCAAACTGAGCAATCGGGGGAGAAGGGCCTTGGTCAGGGAGGTGACCAAGAACCCGACAGTCACTTTGATAGAGCTCCAGAGTTCCCCTGTGGACATGGGAGAACCTTCCAGAAGGACAAGCATCTCTGCAGCACTCTACCAATCAGGCCTTTATTGTAGAGTGGCCAGATGGAAGCCACTCCTCAGTAAAAGGCACATTACAGCCTGCTTGGAGTTTGCCAAAATGTACCTAAAGGACTCTCAGATCATGAGAAACAAGATTCTCTGGTCTGATGAAACTCTTTGGCCTGAATGCCAAGCATTGCCAAGCATCATGTCTGGATGAAACCTGGGACCATCCCTTTGGTGAAGCATGGTGGTGGCAGCATCATGCTGTAGGGATGTTTTTAAGTGGCAGGGACTGGGAGACTAGAGAGATCCTTGATAAAAACCTGCTCCAGAGTGCTCAGGACCTCAGACTGGGACGGAGGTTCACCTTACAACAGGACAACAACCCTAAGCACACAGCCAAGACTGCCAGGAGTGGCTTTAGGACAAGCCTCTGAATGTCCTTGAGTGGCACAGCCAGAGCCCAGACTTCTAACATCTCTGGAGAGACCTGAAAATAGCTGTGCAGCGATGCTCCCCATCGAACCTGACAGAGCTTGAGAGGATCTGCAGAGAAGAACGGGAGAAACTCCCCAAATACAGGTGTGCCAAGCATGTAGCGTCATACTCAAGACTCGAGGCTGTAATCGCTGCCAACAGTGCTTCAACAAAGTACTGAGTAAAGTGTCTGAATACTTATGGAAATGTGATATTTCATTATTAATTATTATTCTTCATTTGCTAACATTTCTAAAAAACTGTTTTTTTGCTTTGTCATTATGGGGTAACAGGATCCACAGCCACCTGTGGAGGAAGAGATCCAATCTGCCCCCACTGCTTGTCACCTGGTCTGGGTGTGAGAGTACAGGGCGTGCCCTACTCCCTATGGACCCTACAAAGCCCTGGTTCTTAATGGGAACCCAACCAGTTAAAGTACAATGGAGATGTTATTTGTTTCCCAGGTGGAGAAACTTAATTTGCTCCCCTCTCATTAGAGTCAAGTGGAATTTGCTGACTTTTGTGTGAAGCTGCTTGCAAAGGCATGGAGAGGGCTTTGACATCTCCTTCACATTACAACTCAGTGTTTTGTTTAAACTGTCTCTAGTCTCTGGATTTGATGATTCTCTGCCTTGCCTTCAGAAAGTTCACACCCCTTGACTTTTTTCATATTTTGTGTTAAAAAGTGGGATTAAAATGTATTTAATTGTGATTTTTATTTGTCAACAATCTACACAATACCCTGTCAAAGTGGAAGAATAATTCTAACATAAAAAATAAATAAAAATGTAATATATCTTGATTACATACAAGTATTCTAACCCTTGAGTCAATTAGGGCTGACCCCACTTAGTCTACTGGTTGATTGTTTGGTCAATAAGCTGTTGGTCAACCGATCATTTTTGTGTTTAGCAGTTGCATGTCTTGATTGATGCGTGTCTCAGTGGACTAATCCATTGCGGAGGCCGCTGGGATGGTACACAAGTATCACCAGTAGGACATTTACCGTTAATTCCCAGAACATCTCATCTACATTGTTTGTTTGGTTACCATCATTTCTGTCACACCCTGATCATTTTCACTTGTCTAGTTATTGTCTCGTCATTGTCTCCACCCCCTCCAGGTGTCACTTGTTTTCCACAGTGTATTTATCCCTGTATTTTATGTCTCTCTGTACCAGTTTGTCTTGTATGTCAACCAGCGGTTTTCCCGTTCTCCTGCTTTTTGCATTCTCCTTTTTCGAGTCCTCCTGGTTTTGACCCTTGCCTGTTTCTGGACTTTGTACCTGCCTGCCTGACCATGAGCCTGTCTGCCACTCTGTTCCTCCTGGACTCTGATCTGGTTTTGAACTTTTGCCTGTCCACGACCATTCCCTTGCCTACCCCTTTGGATTAATAAACTGTCAGGACCCAGTTACGAACCCGGGTCTCCGGAGTGAGAAACAGTCACTTAACCAACTGAGCCACAAATAGTTGGCAGAACCCAGAAGATGAGGCAGACACAGCAGTACTTGAGAAGGTGTATTTAATGAAGTAAAAAGTGAAGTTCTTCAGGAAAACATGTAACTTCACAACCTCAAAAGGAATTCCACAAGAACAAAGGTAATCCTCCAAGACAAAAAGGTAAATCCACAAGGTGGAAGGTATAGCACAAAAAGCCTCACAAAATACGCAAAAAACAAACAAACAAGAACAAAAAACAGAATTCCACAAGTAAGTCCACCGGGATCAACAAGAGTTCACAGAGTACTAGGGCTGGGTGCTAACATACAAACACAGAGCAAAGGACTGAGGAAAACAAAGGGTTTAAATACACTCAGGGAAACGAGGCACAGGTGCAAATAATAATGGGGATCAAGGGAAAACAAAAGGTCAAAAGGCACAATGGGGGCATCTAGTGACCAAAAACCGGAACAACCCTGGCCAAATCCTGACAGAATCCCCCCGTTAGGAACGGCTCCTGATGTTCCTACCAGCTCTCTCAGGGTGGAGGGCCCTGAACTGACGAATGAGGTCAGGGTCCAGTATGTCTTTGGCAGGAACCCAGGAGCGCTCCTCGGGACCGTAGCCTTCCCAGTCCACCAGATACTGCCAGGACCGCTGCACCCGGCGGTAATCCAGTATCCGATGGACGGTATAAGCCGGCTGGCCTCCAATGACACGAGGCGGAGGTCTGTCTGCCGGGACAAGGGGAGAAAAAAACAACAGGTTTTAATAAAGAAATGTGAAATGTGGGATTAATCTTAAGGGATCTGGGTAAGTGTAGGCGATAAGAAACTGGGTTAACTCTCCTGGCAACCTTAAAGGGACCGATGTATTTTTGGGACAGCTTGCGAGACTCCACCGTAGTGGTAAGTCTCTTGTGGAGAGCCAGACTCTCTGGCCGGGGCGCAGGGTAGGCCCGGGATGGCGACGTCTGTTGTCTTGTTGTTGGTACCTCTGTGAGGAACGCATAAGATTAAGACGGGTCTTCCTCCACATAAGCCGACAGCGTCTGACGAAGGCTGAAGGCACTCTGACTTCTGCCTCCTGGTCCGGGAACAATGGAGGGGCATAGCCAAACTGACACTCGTGCGGGGACATACCAGTGGAGGAGGAGCGCAAGGTGTTGTGCGCGTATTCGGCCCAAACAATGAAGGACGACCATGTGGACGGGTTGTTACGAGTCATACATCGGAGAGTGGTTTCCAGTTCTTGATTCATCCTCTCAGTTTGGCCGTTGGACTCCGGATGGTACCCTGAATAACACAAAAAGCCTCACAAAATACTCAAAAACAAACAAACAAGAACAAAAAACAGAATTCCACAAGAGAGTCCACCGGGATCAACAAGAGTTCACAGAGTACTAGGGCTGGGTGCTAACATACAAACACAGAGCAAAGGACTGAGGAAAACAAAGGGTTTAAATACAATCAGGGGAAACAAGGCACAGGTGCAAATAATAATGGGGATCAAGGGAAAACAAAAGGTCAAAAGGCACAATGGGGGCATCTAGTGACCAAAAACCGGAACAACCCTGGCCAAATCCTGACAATAAACATTGTAAGACTCCAACTATCTGCCTCCTGTGTCTGCATTTGGGTCTCGTCTGTGCCTTGATAATTTCTGTTCATGTATTCAATATATTATTATTATTACAGTCTTATACAGTTCTCATTTTCGGAGTGGACACATTGTTTGCAGAGCGCACAACCTAGGCTACACCTGTGAGAAACAAGTTTCGGTTAATTTAATTCCATTTATGAGTTGTCAATTTATTCCTTGTGTTTTGTTTGGAACGCTACTATCAATGTTGAGTAATTACGCATACAAGTAGGACTAGACTATTCCATGCTGGCCTGTCCTGCGTGTTTTTTTGCGTGAATCACCCTGTCCTGTCGTGTTTTGTGCCTTCTTAGGCTTATAAATATGCCCATTTGGTGATCTGATAGTATTTCTGATTGTCTTATCTCACCACAACTAATGAGCTGCGGAGCTTCTCAAAGTAATTTTTTCTTCACCTCAAACAACAAGTAAACAAAGTCTATTGTTACATTCATTGACAATGACAGTAGTTCCTCAATGTAGCCTATTTGAAAAATCTTTCCAGCTCTCTGCCATTCAATAACTACTATGAGTGAAAGGGGAAAAAATGTCATGCTCTGATGAGGTGGAATCTTCATAAAATAGGCCTACCTGATTATTTCTTATCCCTTAAGCAAATAGTCTACAGCTGTGTCCATGTCTGTCCGGAGCTCACATGGTCAGGAAACTCAATGTTGCAAGTTTGTTAGCGCAAGCTTTGACCTGGACCAACAGTTGATAGCTGAAATAATGTTTCAAGCTCCTTGCAGACAGGCAATGCATAGCCAATGTGATTTGTTTTTATATTCATATTTTCTACCTGCAGGCTGCAATGTTTTATTTGTTGGCTTTATGTTGGCTATTTTTACATAGTTGGCAATAGAAGTCACATTTAGATTCGTATAATTTTCATTTTAATACATTTCTTATTATACGATATGAAGACTTTATCATAAAAATCATGAAATAGTTCCATGAAAATGTGCATATGAAAATCATAACTGGCATGCAGATGAGTAGAAATGGTTGAGACACTCCAAATGGAAAAGGTGTAACGATTCTCCTCTTCGAGGAAGAGTAGTCAAGATCAAACCAAAACGCAGCGTCGTAAGTGTTCATCGTAAATTTAATGAAATGAACTGAACACTGAATGACAAAAAACAACAAAAGAGAATGAACGAGACCGAAACAGTTCTGTCTGGTACACAATACAACGACAGAAAACAACTACCCACAAACACGGGTGGGAACAGTAAGTATGGTTCTCAATCAGAGACAACGATTGACAGCTGCCTCTGATTGGGAACCATACCAGGCCAAACACATAGAAGTACAAAACATAGAACAAAACATAGAATGCCCACCCCAACTCATGCCCTGACCAAACCAAAATAGAGACATAAAAAAGGAACTAAGGTCAGGACATGACAGTACCCTGACGGCTCTGGTGCCGCCGGAGTGACGGGCAGCTCTGGCACCGCCAGAGTGACGTAAGGCTCTGGCAGCTGTGGACTGACGGGCGGCTCTGGCTTCTCCAGACTGGCGGACGGCTCTGGCAGCTCCGGAGAGGAGGGCGGCTCTGGCAGCTCCGGACAGGAGGGAGGCTTGGTTCTAAGAGCAGGCACAGGACTCACCAGGCTGGGGAAACATACAGGCGGCCTCTTCCTTGGCCAAGGCACCGGCTGCACTGGGCTGTGGAGGCGCACTGGAGGTCTCGAGCAACAAGCCTGCACAACCCGTCCTGGCTTGATACCCCCTGTAGCCCGGCAATTGCGGAGAGTTCGAACAGTCCACACTATGCTGTGCTGGCGAACCTGGGACACCGCTATATGGCTGGTGCAATATAGCCCGGGCCGAGGAAACGCACTGAAGACCAGATGTGCTGAGCCGGCTTCATCCCTCCTGGCTCGATGCCCACTCTAGCCCGGCCGATTCGAGGAGCTGGGCTGTGTAACGTACCGGGCTGTGAACGTGCACTGGAGACACCTTGCGCTCCACCGCATAACACGGTGCCTGACCAATACGACGCTCCACCCCGTAAGCACGGGGAGTTGGCTGAGGTCTCCTACCTGACTTCGCCAATCTACCCGTGTGCCCCACCCCCAAAAGAATTCAGGGGCTGCCTCTCGTGCACATTTCCTCGAACCAACTCCTCGTAGTATCGCCACTCCGCTTTGGCTGCCTCCAGCTCTTCTTTGAACAGCATTCTTACATAGGTATTCCTCTTGTCCAGATGGGTTAGGGCAGTGTGCAGTGTGATCGATTGCATCATCTGTGGACCTATTGGGGTGGTAAGCAAATTGGAGTGGGTCTAGGGTGTCAGGTAGGGTGGAGGTGATATGGTCCTTGACTAGTCTCTCAAAGCACTTCATAATGACGGAAGTGAGAGCTACGGGGTGGTAGTCATTTAGCTCAATTACCTTAGCTTTCTTTGGAACAGGAACAATGGTGACCCTCTTGAAGCATGTAGGAACAGCAGACTGAGATAAGGCTTGATTGAATATGTCCATAAACACACCAGCCAGCTGGTCTGCGCATGCTCTGAGGACGCGGCAGACCAGCTGGCTGGTGTGTTTATGGACATATTCAATCAAGCCTTATCTCAGTCTGCTGTTCCTACATGCTTCAAGAGGGTCACCATTGTTCTGGGCCTGCAGCCTTGCAAGGGTTAACACGTTTAAATGTTTTACTCACGTTGGCTGCAGTGAAGGAGAGCCCGCAGGTTTTGGTAGCGGGCTTTGCTTTGTCAGTGGCGCTGTATAGTCCTCAAAGCGAGCAAAGAAGTTGTTTAGTTTGTCTGGGTGCAAGACATCGTGGTCGGCGACGGGGCTGGTTTTCTTTTTGTAATCCGTGATTGACTGTAGACCCTGCCACATACCTCTCGTGTCTGAGCCATTTTTGTCTCTATACTGACGCTTAGCTTGTTTGATTGCCTTGCGGAGGGAATAGCTACACTGTTTGTATTTGGTCATGTTTCCGGTCACCTTGCCCTGATTAAAAGCAGTGGTTTGCGCTTTCAGTTTTGCGCTAATGCTGCCATCAACCATGGTTTCTGGTTGGGGAATGTTTTAATAGATGCTATGGGTACAACATCACTGATGCACTTGTTAATAAACTCGCTCACCGAATCAGCGTATTCATCAATGTTGTTGTTCGATGCTATGCGGGACATATCCCAGTCCACGTCATCGAAGCAATCTTGAACCGTTGAATCCAATTGGTCTGACCAGCGTTGAACAGACCTGAACACGGGTGCTTCCTGTTTTAGTTTCTGTCTATAGGCTGGGAGTAACAAAATGGAGTCGTGGTCAGCTTTTCCAAAAGGAGTGTGGGGGAGGGCCTTATATGCATCGCAATGATAACAATGATATCCAGGGTTTTGCCAGCCCGGGTCGCGCAATTGATATAATGGTAACATTTAGGGATATATATATTTACGCTTGTACATCTTCGTCATCTTTCTGTGGAAATCACCCATTCTGTCTGTAGAGAGTAGTCTCTGGTTGTGTAAGTCTCTGGTTGTCCACCAGAGGTCACAGTGTCCTCAGTTGTATGAGTAGGCTTGCCTTGTTCTGGAAGTGTTCTTTAGATGTAGAGGCACACACGGAGGCACACACGTCATTTCCGGTCACAACTTGCAGACTTGTTTTCGAGTTGCTGTGCGTTTTGTTGCCAACCTATTTTGCTACCTGACAGCTTTACGTTTTTTACTTTTTAATTACCGTTTATATTTTTGTTTTTTTTCCTCAACTTTTTCACTCCGGATGCTTTATCTGGACACGATTCGTCAGGACCTCCAACAGCCGAAGCTAAGTAGTAACATTAACATGATGCCTTCTAATTGCAGTCGCTGTACTCGTCTTACGGCGAGGATAGCTGTGCTACAAGCCCAGCTTCAGACGCAATCGTTAGGCAAGGGTAATTTCAGTGTAGGAAAGGATGAAACAGCGTCTGTGCCACCAGTAAGTACAGATAAAAACAGTATAAATCCCCTGGCACAGTCCCCGCAGCCAGACAACTTTCTCACGGTTTCTGGAAGGAAATGCTGTAGGAACGCTCAACCGGTGTCGCTCATTCAGCCGACAGAAACTTTCAACCGGTTTTCCCCATTAAGCAGCAAGTCGGAGTCAGAGGCCGAGTCTTCTCTGGTCTCTACTCCTCCCATCACGGGGTCTGAGACGCCGAAGCTTCCCACCATTAGCTCTGACAAATTGAAAACTTTAATCATTGGCGACTCCATTACCCACAGTATTAGACTTCAAACGAATCATCCAGCGATCATACACTGTTTACCAGGGGGCAGGGCTACTGACGTTAAGGCTAATCTGAAGATGGTGCTGGCTAAAGCTAAAACTGGCGGGTGTAGAGAGTATAGAGATTGTTATCCACGTCGGCACCAACGATGTTAGGATGAAACTGTCAGAGATCACCAAGCTTCTGCGTGTAAATCAGCTAGAAAGATGTGTCGGCATCGAGTAATTGTCTCTGGCCCCCTCCCAGTTAGGGGGAGTGATGAGCTCTACAGCAGTCTCACAACTCAATCGCTGGTTGAAAACTGTTTTCTGCCCCTCCCAAAAGATAGAATTTGTAGATAATTGGCCCTCTTTCTGGGACTCACCCACAAACAGGACCAAGCCTGGCCTGCTGAGGAGTGACGGACTCCATCCTAGCTGGAGGGGTGCTCTCATCTTATCTACCAACATAGACAGGGCTCTAACTCCTCTAGCTCCACAATGAAATAGGGTGCAGGCCAGGCAGCAGGCTGTTAGCCAGCCTGCCAGCATAGTGGAGTCTGCCACTAGCACAGTCAGTGTAGTCAGCTCAGCTATCACCATTGAGGCCGTGTCTGTTCCTCGACCTAGGTTGGGCAAAACTAAACATGGTGGTGTTCGCCTTAACAATCTCACTAGGATAAAGACCACCTCCATTCCTGTCATTATTGAAAGGGATCATGATACCTCACATCTCAAAATAGGGCTACTTAATGTTAGATACTTCCTTTACTTCAAAGGCAATTATAGTCAATGAACTAATCACTGATCATAATCTTGATGTGATTGGCCTGACTGAAACATGGCTTAAGCCTGATGAATTTACTGTGTTAAATGAGGCCTCACCTCCTGGCTAAACTAGTGACCATATCCCGCAAAGGCGGAGGTGTTGCTAACATTTACGATAGCAAATTTCAATTTACAAAAAAAATGACATTTTCGTCTTTTGAGCTTCTAGTCATGAAATCTATGCAGCCTACTCAATCACTTTTTATAGCTACTGTTTACAGGCCTCCTGGGCCATATACAGCGTTCCTCACTGAGTTCCCTGAATTCCTATCGGACCTTGTAGTCATAGCAGATAATATTCCAATCTTTGGTGACTTTAATATTCACATGGAAAAGTCCACAGACCCACTCCAAATGGCATTCGGAGCCATCATTGAATCAGTGGGTTTTGCCCAACATGTCTCTGGACCCACTCACTGTCACAGTCATACGTTGAACCTAGTTTTGTCCCATGGAATAAATGTTGTGGATCTTAATGTTTTTCATCATAATCCTGGACTATCGGACCACCATTTTATTACGTTTACAATTGCAACAAATAATCTGGTCAGACCCCAACCAAGGAACATCAAAAGTCGTGCTATAAATTCACAGACAACACAAAGATTCCTTTATGTACTTCCAGATTCCCTCTGTCTACCCAAGGGCGCCAGAGGACAAAAATCAGTTAACCACCTAACTGAGGAACTCAATTTAACCTTGCGCAATACCCTAGATGCAGTTGCACCCCTAAAAACTAAAAACATTTCTCATAAGAAACTAGCTCCCTGGTACACAGAAAATACCCGAGCTCTGAAGCAAGCTTCCAGAAAATTGGAACGGAAATGGCGCCACACCAAACTGGAAGTCTTCCGACTAGCTTGGAAAGACAGTACCGTGCAGTACCGAAGAGCCCTTACTGCTGCTCAATCATCCTATTTTTCTAACTTAATTGAGGAAAATAAGAACAATCCGTAGTTCCTTTTTGATACTGTCGCAAAGCTAACTAAAAAGCAGCATTCCCCAAGAGAGGATGACTTTCACTTTAGCAGTGATAAATTCATGAACTTCTTTGAGGAAAAGATTATGATTATTAGAAAGCAATTTATGGACTCCTCTTTAAATCTGCGTATTCCTTCAAAGCTCAGTTGTCCTGAGTCTGCACAACTCTGCCAAGACCTAGGATCAAGAGAGACGCTCAAGTGTTTTAGTACTATATCTCTTGACACAATGATGAAAATAATCATGGCCTCTAAACCTTCAAGCTGCATACTGGACCCTATTCCAACTAAACTACTGAAAGAGCTGCTTCCTGTGCATGGCCCTCCTATGTTGAACATAATAAAAGGCTCTCTATCCACCAGATGTGTACCAAACTCACTAAAAGTGGCAGTAATAAAGCCTCTCTTGAAAAAGCCAAACCTTGACCCAGAAAATATTTAAAAACTATCGGCCTATATCGAATCTTCCATTCCTCTCAAAATTTTTAGAAAAGGCTGTTGCGCAGCAACTCACTGCCTTCCTGAAGACAAACAATGTATACAAAATGCTTCAGTCTGGTTTTAGACCCCATCATAGCACTGAGACGGCACTTGTGAAGGTGGTAAATTACATTTTAATGGCATCGGACTGAGGCTCTGCATCTGTCCTCGTGCTACTAGACCTTAGTGCTGCTTTTGATACCATCGATCACCACATTCTTTTGGAGAGATTGGAAACCCAAATTGGTCTACACGGACAAGTTCTGGCCTGGTTTAGATCTTATCTGTCGGATATCAGTTTGTCTCTGTGAATGGTTTGTCCTCTGACAAATCAACTGTAAAATTTGGTGTTCCTCAAGGTTCCGTTTTGGGACCACTATTGTTTTCACTATATATTTTACCTCTTGGGGATGTTATTCGAAAACATAATGTTAACTTTCACTGTTATGCAGATGACACACAGCTGTACATTTCAATGAAACATGGTGAAGCCCCAAAATTGCCCTTGCTAGAAGCATGTTTCAGAAATAAGGAAGTGGATGGCTGCAAACTTTCTACTTTTAAACTTGGACAAAACAGAGATGCTTGTTCTAGGTCCCAAGAAACAAAGAGATCTTCTGTTGAATCTGACAATTAATCTTAATGGTTGTACAGTCGTCTCAAATAAAACTGTGAAGGACCTCGGCGTTACTCTGGACCCTGATCTCTCTTTTGACGAACATATCAAGACCATTTCAAGGACAGCTTTTTTCCATCTACGTAACATTGCAAAAATCTGAAACTTTCTGTCCAAAAATGATGCAGAAAAATTAATCCATGCTTTTGTCACTTCTAGGTTAGACTACTACAATGCTCTACTTTCCGGCTACCCGGATAAAGCACTAAATAAACTTCAGTTAGTGTTAAATACGGCTGCCAGAATCCTGACGAGAACCAAAAAAATTGATCATATTACTCCAGTGCTAGCCTCTCTACACTGGCTTCCTGTCAAAGCAAGGGCTGATTTCAAGGTTTTACTGCTAACCTACAAAGCATTACATGGGCTTGCTCCTACCTATCTTTCTGATTTGGTCCTGCCGTACATACCTACGCGTACGCTACGGTCACAAGACGCAGGCCTCCTAATTGTCCCTAGAATTTCTAAGCAAACAGCTGGAGGCAGGGCTTTCTCCTATAGATCTCCATTTTTATGGAACGGTCTGCCTACCCATGTCAGAGACGCAAACTCGGTCTCAACCTTTAAGTCTTTACTGAAGACTCATCTCTTCAGTGGGTCATATGATTGAGTGTAGTCTGGCCCAGGAGTGGGAAGGTGAACTGAAAGGATCTGGAGCAATGAACCACCCTTGCTGTCTCTGCCTGGCCGGTTCCCCTCTTTCCACTGGGATTCTCTGCCTCTAACCCTATTACAGGGACTGAGTCACTGGCTTACTGGGGCTCTCTCATGCCGTCCCTGGAAGGGGTGCGTCACCTGAGTGAGTTGATTCACTGATGTGGTCATCCTGTCTGGGTTGGCGTCCCCCTTGTGTTGTGCCATGGCGGAGATCTTTGTGGGCTATACTCAGCCTTGTCTCAGGATGGTAAGTTGGTGGTTGAAGATATCCCTCTAGTGGTGTGGGGGCTGTGCTTTGGCAAAGTGGGTGGGGTTATATCCTTCCTGTTTGGCCCTGTTCGGGGGTGTCCTCGGATGGGGCCACAGTGTCTCCTGACCCCTCCTGTCTCAGCCGCCAGTATTTATGCTGCAGTAGTTTATGTCAAATCAAATCAAATCAAATTGTATTTGTCACATACACATGGTTAGCAGATGTTAATGCGAGTGTAGCGAAATGCTTGTGCTTCCAGTTCCGACAATGCAGGTATAACCAACAAGTAATCTAGCTAACAATTCCAAAACTACTACCTTATAGACAAAAGTGTAAGGGGATAAAGAATATGTACATAAAGATATATGAATGGGTGATGGTACAGAGCGGCATAGGCAAGAAACAGTAGATGGTATTGAGTGCAGTATATACATATGAGATGAGTATGTAGACAAAGTGGCGTAGTTAAAGTGGCTAGTGATACATGTATTACATAAAGATGCAGTAGATGATATAGAGTACAGTATATACATATACATATGAGATTAATAATGTAGGGTATGTAAACATTATATTAGGTGGCATTGTTTAAAGTGGCTAGTGATATATTTTACATCATTTCCCATCAATTCCCATTATTAAAGTGGCTGGAGTTGTGATCCAAGGTTTTTCCAGCCCTGGTTGCGCAATCGATATGCTGATCAAATTTAGGGAGTCTTGTTTTCAAATTAACCTTGTTAAAATCCCCAGCTACAATGAATGCAGCCTCCGGATAAATTTATTCCAGTTTTCAAAGAGTCAAATAAAGTTCTTTCAGAACTATCAATGTGTCTGCTTGGGGGGGAATATGTCATTAGGTGAATGCACCAATTTGTAAGTCGCTCTGGGTAAGAGCGTCTGCTAAATGACTTAAATGTAAATGTAAATGTAATATAAGGCTGTGATTATAATCGAAGAGAATTGCCTTGGTAGATAATGCGGTCGACATTTGATTGTGAGGAATTCTAAATCAGGTGAACAGAAGGACTTGAGTACCTGTATGTTGTTATGATCACACCACGTCACGTTAACCATGAAGCATACGCCCCCGCCCCTCTTCTTACCAGAAAGATGTTTGTTTCTGTCTGCACGATGCGCGGAGAAACCAGTTGGCTGCACCGACTCCGATAGCTAGGGTCAGTTTGTTATATCTGGAGTACTTCTCCTGTCCTATTCGGTGTCCTGTGTGAATCTAAGTGTGCGTTCTCTAATTCTCTCCTCTCTTTCTTTCTCTTTCTCGGAGGACCTGAGTCCTAGGACCATGCCCCAGGACTACCTGACATGATGACTCCTTGCTGTCCCCAGTCCACCTGACCGTGCTGCTGCTCCAGTTTCAACTGTTCTGCCTTATTATTATTCGACCATGCTGGTCATTTATGAACATTTGAACATCTTGGCCATGTTCTGTTATAATCTCCACCCGGCACAGCCAGAAGAGGACTGGCCACCCCACATAGCCTGGTTCCTCTCTAGGTTTCTTCCTAGGTTTTGGCCTTTCAAGGGAGTTTTTCCCAGCCACCGTGCTTCTACACCTGCATTGCTTGCTGTTTGGGGTTTTAGGCTGGGTTTCTGTACAGCACATTGAGATCTCAGCTGATGTACGAAGGGCTATATAAATAAATTTGATTTGATTTGATGTAAACATCAGAAGTTTCAATGATCATTCGATAAGATCTTCCTTGTGTCTTTGGTCAAAGTTCTAGACTAATTTACATGCTGAGATGCATGCGGTGCATATCTTAGTCGAGTCTTCTTCACTCGTCGAGTTTCAGAGGGTCTTGTAGTTTTAGACCATTTGTCACACCAGTAGCAACCCGGCAATGTACTGGTCTCAATGGTTGATTATGAACCACTCTACACACCGGCAGCAGCCCGGCATGGTTTGGTCTAATGCAAATTTCATTAGCAGTCCTTTTATGCTCTCACCTTGGAGGGCGGTTCCATCACGTTTCCACAATATTTGTGCTCACGTGGGTGTGGTTACTGACTTGGAAAAAGTCTATATGAAAGTCTAAATCTCATTTAGAAGGCTAAAATCTAATTTCATCATCTCACAAATAGTTTAATATTTAATCATATAGGTTTTACAAAAAATGTAAATGTAACTCTGACATATACATTGTGAAAGCTCTTAAAGTTACCATGTTTCCTTTATAACCTCTTTATTGATATCACCAAACAATAAATTATCTGACATGATTGTTCTCCCTCCAGACCATTTCTCACATTCTTTGTGTTAGAAATATTGTTTCATTATGCACTTTTGGATGTTGAAAATTTTTCTTGTAACAAAAGGGTTATTCCCCTCAATACTGCATGGCCAGGGAGAGAAAGTTCTTGCAAGATATTTACGACCGTCATATAACTTGCCAACTCCCCCAGGAGAGGGGATCTTGAAACCTTCGGTTAGCCGGCAGCTTTGATCTCCATCCAGGAGGGAAAGTCATGACACCGGCAACTTCGGGAGAGTAACGGCAGTATCTGCGAAGGCCAGCAGCAGTGGGAGCTGGAGGTTTGGGAACAGATTTCTTTCTTCTGGTGAGGCTATTTCGATCTCTGGCTTCCACAGTGTGCTTAAAGCATCACACAAGCTCAATAGCCTACATATAAGCCTACATATAATTGGTGATATTAAAACACATATTGTAATATTAAACCTACACAGGCCAAACTCAGACAAAGCTGGGCCAATTGTGTACCGCCTTGTGGGACTCCCAAACACAGCCGGTTGTGATAGAGTCTCGATTCAAACCAGGGTGTCTGTAGTGACACCTCTAGCACTGAGATGCAGTGCCGTAGACCACTCAAACGCCAGTGACAGGTAGGAACCAACATTTTCGTTAGTGTTTCCCAGCGGACCACATATGATTTTACATGGCATGTTTTCTCATGTAGCAAGCTAAATCTCCAGTTAACATATGCTTAGCCTATTACTCGAATTTAGACCAGTGGTCACCAACCTTTTATGAGTCAAAATCACTTTCTAAGTCAAAATGCAAGCCGAGATCTACCACTCAGATTTTTTAAACATGACTTAAAAAACATAATCCTCTGTAGCAATGAGGTTTGTGCAGTAAGCTATAGGCTCAATAAATTACCACTATGCTATGCTTGAAACTCCCTGACGATGTTGTGCTTCTCAAACCATTTTGAAATGTTATTCCACCCGACTTATTGTCCCTCCTCTCCCTTCCTCCTCTGAGAAAAGGGGACACAGTCTTCCAGCTGATGGTGAAACTGCAGTCGCACTGCATTTCTTCTGCCTCATGCACCAAATAATGTTGTTACCCCTATGACCAGAGAAAGTGAAATATTCCTTGATATTAAAAAAGACAAGATGAAAATAACAATGCAAGTTTATAGAAACACTTCGCTACTCATTCATTGCAGCTGAAGTTCTGGTTGTAGCGTGAGTGGAAGTAGGGAGAACTGTAATGTTCGTCGTCCTCGTCTGAGGAGTATGAAGGATCGGGGGACCAATAAGCAGAGTGGTACGTGTTCATGATGATATTTATTAAACTCAGAACACTAAAACAAAAATAACAAAGAGAATGACACAAAACGAAACAGTCCTGTCTGGTGAAGACACAAAACAGAAAACAATCACCCACACCACACAGGTGGGAAAAGGCTACTCAATCAGAGACAATCAGAGACAACGAACGACACCTGCCTCTGATTGAGAACCATACCAGGCCAAACACAAAAACACAACATAGAAAAACGAACATAGACTACCCACCCAACTCATGCCCTGACCATACTAAAACAAAGACATAACAAAAGAACTAAGGTCAGAACGTGACAAGAACATGCATTTTATGGCTTATGAAAGTGCTGAATAACAACTTAAACATGAACTTATTCATAAAAACAGCAGCTCTTTTCTCTATTTATGGAGTCTCTCTCTAGTAATGTTTTTAAAAGTTTTGAAATCTTACATTATCAACTTTGCTGTGCATTTGAGGCTTCTTTCTACAGTCTATATATATATGTATTAAATTCTGTATCACCACGCCGTTTAAACAAAGAATTTGATTTCACCTCCTTCCTATAAGCCATATTTAGACTGCTATACAAGAACACTGTCCATATCAGATTTTGCATATCATCATCACTTGGCCCCAAATATTTATGAACGCCGTTGCCTGGTGTCCTTTGTGGTGGGCTTTCTCATGAATTGATGTGATGTATTTAGGTGAGCGGACACTTGGAGAATTTGATTTGTGCCCGCTCCCATACCCTATTCTGCATTGCTTTGTGACTAACTTGTATTAAGGTAGGCAAAAAAAGCCACATCGCTGATTGGCAGATGAGTGGGAACCCTGATTAGAAGCACCTGCAGCTCATCTGTAGTTCTTTATAAATGCTGTTAAAGAAAATTTAAAGAAAATTGTACCTACCCACTGAAGGATGTAAAGCCGAAACGTCTGTGTACGCTATCCCTGATGCAGTAAAACATTTAAAACAATGAATAATGAACTTTAAGCTTTAAGTGACATGTTTTTGAGTGCGAACCCATTTTGTTTGTCTGAATTCACAGGTTTTACTCAACAGCGAAGCTTCTGTGAGAGTGCGATGGTTCTCTTTTGATTAGGGTTAAGTTTAGGCATTATCTCCAAAATACTTAAAGTTAGGATTTGGGATCGGCTTAAAACAAAAATCTCAAAAACAACTTTCTATCACTGGATTCAAAAATGCAACCTTTGGCACCAGAGGCAGATGCTTACGTCCATCCCTGTCCACAACGCTCCAGCAAAACCACAACCAACTAGAAGGTAACAGCGTCACAATGTCTTCAGACATGGCTGTGGGAAGTGGTAGGGAGAGAGACAAATTGCAAGTAGCTAAATGAGTAAACTATAAAAAAACGGACATTCCACGCGCTTTAGTTACGTATCACATTTAACAAACCAAACATTGAAATACCATTATAGAAGGTAAACTAAAAACCCAAACTGGGCCGTGCATCAATAACGGCATATATATATATTAGAAGGTGGCAGGGTAGCCTAGTGGTTAGAGCGTTGAACCAGTAATCAAAAGGTTGCAAGTTCAAATCCCAGAGCTGACAAGGTACAAATCTGTCGTTCTGCCCCTGAACAGGCAGTTAACCCACTGTTCCTAGGCCGTCATTGAAAATAAGAATTTGTTCTTAACTGACTTGCCTAGTTAAATAAACAGTAAGTAATTGTAAAATACATTATAGTGCCAAGCCCTAGGCACACACAATAACAGTGTCTGTTTGTAAACCAGCATGACCAAAGTGATGACAGACAGAATGATGCTGGTATTCTTGTGTGTGGTAAAACATAAACTGTATAAGTGTACTTCCACTGACTGAGAATCTAGTCTTTTGGTATTGGCGCCACGTAGTGCTGGGTGGTTCTGTGTAGTGACTGTACTACACTAGTTTATCCAGCCGGTTTGAGTGGTCTAATCTCTGACCCTAGGTGATTTTAGCTCTATTTGCCAGGCCAGCAATTGACAAACAAAATCTGGATGACTGTCACAGCGGTTTTATGTCAAGCAGTGATCCTGTGCTGCTGAAAACAAGATTACCAAAGTGTCACATTCCACTGGCCTACTTTTTACATGGCTGACTGTACTGTTTCGGTTGTTCCATGGTTATAACAATCACTCATGTCACTTGTTAGTAACAAAGTCATTCTCTTCTGGGCTCTGGCTCCTTTGACTGTGTGTGTGTGTGTGTGTGTGTGTGTGTGTGTGTGTGTGTGTGTGTGTGTGTGTGTGTGTGTGTGTGTGTGTGTGTGTGTGTGTGTGTGTGTGTGTGTGTGTGTGTGTGTGTGTGTGTGTGTGTGTGTGTGTGTGTGTGTGTGTGTGTGTTTAAGATAAAGAGAGAAAGGGAGGATTGTTCAGGGCAAGGTCACCATCCCAACATTTCCCAGTCTTTCATGTAATAATTGATCTACAAAAGTTGTGTGCACATACTTTCGAACAGATTGGAAGACCTACCTTGTCGGACAGTTTTCAACCTGAGGGGACCCTTGCAACTCTTAATTCGAGTCCAGATGTCATAGAGGGGTAATCCAGACACCGAGAGACCTTCAATTTCCAGCAGTTACTCCCCCTCGGACATTTGTCAGTTTTTATAAACCAATACATCCTCTCTGACTTACCCGATGTAGGGAAACTCTCTGTTCTCCGAGCCACCGCGCAGCGTCCGAATCATCGCGCACTCGGTAACTTTGGTGATCCAGTGGTTTTTCTTCTGGATTACTTTTGACATGATAATAAGGACCAAACCCGTTAGTACCACAGGAGGACTAGAAAAACAGGAGACACATAACTCACAGTCGCTTTCGAAACCCAGAAAACTTTCGGTTGTTTGAATTTGATTTCAGATTGGATCATTTTCACTCTTATTTTAAACCAAGCCATAATGTTCCTCTGGCGCAGCTGATCCTGCATTAGGATCAAATACTCAGATGTTGTTGTTGTTGGCTTCTCATATTATTTAATAGCCTAACATGCACGCTACCTGATCCCGGGAGTCGATCTAATCCAAACTCCGATTGCCTGCTTTACTTTCACTAATGTCAAGACCCCGCATTTGTTTAATCTCCTGCCACAGTAGGCTATTTTGACCCTTGATCCCATTTATTAATTCAAGAATACACTCTCATAAATATTTACTTTTACTTGTCCTGTTAGCCGAAAAAGCTGTTCACCCAGCCCGCTGCGCCTTTAAGCAGGTAACATGATTGTTCATCCTATATTGTTCCTGCGATCGTGCTCTGGTGATAGTAAAGGGAACGCATGCGTCCTGCCCGTCTCCCACGGGAGCGCACTGGATAAGGGAAATCCTCCCCACTACACCTATTATTACAGGGTCCTAATGCTCCACTCTCTATTTATCCAAACGCATGTCTACCTTGTAAACATGATTACAACCATCCACAGTGGGTTTAAATGACCAGTGCAGTCAAAAACGTGTTTTATGTTTTATATATACGCTGAATATACAAAACATTAAGAACACCTGACATAGACTAGACATAGTGATTCCAGGTGAAAGCTATGGTCCCTTATTGATGTCACTTGTTAAATACACTTCAATCAGTGTTGATGACTTTGAGACAATTGAGACTTGGATGGTGTATGTGTTTCATTCAGAGGGTGAATGGGCAAGATGTGTCTTTGAACAAGGTATGGAAGTAGGTGCCAGGTGCAGCGGTTTGTGTCAAGAACTGCAACGCTTCTGAGGTTTTCACACTCAACAGTTTCCTGTGAGTATCAAGAATGGTCCACTACCCAAAGTACATCCAGCCAACATGAAACAATTGAGGAAAGCCTTGGAGTTAACATGGGAACGCTTTCGACATATTGTAGAGTCCAATGTCTGTTCCTAACATTTACTATAATCCGTCTATAACCACACTATTGAGGTTGGAATAGTACTTTGGAAATTATGATAATGCCCTTTTAATGTAAGAGTTTAAATTTCAGCTTGTTTTGGTGGGATAAAGTTTTGGCCTGTTTGGTGACATCACGGTAAATTAGTTAATAGACCAATAAGAAAGAGTTCCAAACCATTGTGCCAATCTGTTATTATATCTTTGTTTTAGTATGGTCAGGGCGTGAGTTGGGTGGGTTGTCTATGTTCGTTTTTCTATAATTTGGGATTTCTGTGTTCGGCCAAGTATGGTTCTCAATCAGAGTCAGCTGTCAATCGTTGTCCCTGATTGAGAATAATACTTAGGTAGCCTAGTTTCACTTTTGAGTTGTGGGTGTTTATTTTCCGTGTCAGTGTTTGTGCCACACGGGGCTGTTTCGTTTGTGTCGTTTATTCACGTTTGTTGTTTTGTATTTCAGTGTTCATTTTGATTCAACATTATGGACACTTACCACGCGGCGCATTGGTCCTCCGATCCTTCTCGCTACTCCTCCTCAGAAGAGGAGGACGAGATCCATTACACATACAGTCATTGCAAAAGTCTTCCTTGAGAAATTGCTCTTTGCCAAGAAGTTATTCTTGTTCATTTTTGACCATTTTAATTTAAACAATCACAGTAAAGTACTTAAAGATGCACTCTCGAACATTTGTATAATTTCTAGTTTTGAATGTGGTGCTCACGAGCCTTAAAAATGTCTCTTTTTTGTTTACAATGTCATCTATTTGTATATTACGTTATCCATTTTGTGTGATATGTTCATTTTAAGAATTTTGCATTTGTATGATGTCATAGGATTATTGCAATTCGTGTCATATGTTATGAATCCAGTTCGTGCAATATGATACAAATTTAAAGTGCTTAAGATCCTGGAGTGCATCTGCAATTGTTACCCAGACGCTATATGATATTGAGAGAAAAAAATATGCATTGGACCTTCTATCCCCCTTAGGACATTTACTCTTTATTCATAAATAATACATAAGTCTAATGCACCGTGAAACTAAAATGTAGGAATATTTCAAATAAATGCTTGCAAGCTCATGTAATTTTAAAACGGGCCTAGGCTACTCCTGCTGTGTCTCTTCGTAAACCCTCCGGAGTTATAAACTTGTCTATTTTTACATCAGTTTGGTCTACTTTGAACTCCTCACAGGTTCAAAATAAGGATGGTAGAAGGAGGTAAGGAGGTAGAAGTTCTCTCATGGGGGACATCAGTCATGAGAGTACGTGGCGCTGACACAGATCCTCTCCATGTCACCTTGTAGGAGCAGTCTGCCAGGTAGGATGCAGTACAAGAGTGTATTTGTATTGGCTGCTACTCTTCCTGGGGTCCTGCAAAATTTAAGCAGTTTATACTATTTTAAAACATTACAGTACATTCACAGATTTCACAACACACTGTGTGCCCTCAGGCCTTTACTCCACCACTACCACATATCTACAGTACTAAATCAATGTGTATGTATCGTGTGTATGTATAGTGTGTGTGTGTGTGTGTGTGTGTGTGTGTGTGTGTGTGTGTGTGTGTGTGTGTGTGTGTGTGTGTGTGTGTGTGTGTGTGTGTGTGTGTGTGTGTGTGTGTGTGTGTGTGTGTGTGTGTGTGTGCTAATGTTTGTGTTGCTTCACAGTCCCCGCCGTTCCATAAGGTGTTTTTTAATCTGTTTTTTAAATCAAATTTTACTGCTTTGCGTCAGTTACTTGATGTGGAATAGAATTCCATGTAGTCATGGCTCTATCTAGTACTGTGTGCCTTCCATAGTCTGTTCTGGACTTGGGGACTGTGAAGAGACCTCTTGTGGCATGTCTTATGGGGAATGCATGAGTGTCCGAGTTGTGTGCTAGTAGTTTAGACAGACCGCTCGGTGCATTCAACATGTCAATACCTCTCATAAATAAAAGTCATGATGAAGTCAATCTCTCCTCCACTTTGAGCCAGGAGAGATAAACATGCTTATTATTAATATTAGCTCTCTGTTTACATCCAAGGTCCAGCCGTGCTGCCCTGTCCTGAGCCAATTGTCCTTTGTTGTGGCACCTAACCACACGACTGAACAGTAGTCAAGGTGCGACAAAACTAGGGCCTGTAGGGCATGCCTTGTTGATAGTGTTGTTAAGAAGGCAGAGCATCACTTTATTATAGACATCTTAGCTACTACTGCATTAATATGTTTTTGTCACGAATCCCGTTTCCTGAGTTTGTTTTTTGCCTGTGTTCTGTCCTGGAGTGTTTTTCCGGCGTCCTGGAACGCACCCTGTCTGGTTGCCGGGCAATGTAGCCAGTTGGGAGTTCTGATTACCCGCACCTGTATCCCATCAGCTATCTGCACACCTGGTCCTGATCATCATCTCTCCTCTTCATAAGCCCGGACCTGACATCCATTCCCTGCCGGATCGTCAGCCATGAACAGGGGCGGCAGTGTAGCCTAGTGGTTAGAGCATTGGACTAGTAACCGAAAGGTTGCAAGTTCAAATCCCTGAGCTGACAAGGTACGAAATCTGTCGTTCTGCCTCTGAACAGGCAGTTAACCCACTGTTCCTAGGCCGTCATTGAAAATAAGAATTTGTTCTTAACTGACTTGCCTAGTAAAATTAAAATAAAATTAAAATAAATAAAATGTTGTGCCATAGTATCAGCATCAAGTTGGATAGAATTTGTTTTTTTACGTATTGCTTGCCTTAAACTTACCTCCGTTTGTTCTGTCTTCAGTTACTCACCCGGATCATTTACCCCATTCCCGCCTGGTCGTCGGAGGATTCCGCTACCCCATTGGATCCACCTATTTACTCCCATCAACTCACCACCGCTGCCCGCTACGCCACCTGGATATATCTACCCATTCACATTCACTTGTAAATAAATACTCACCTTCTTCCTACTCTCCTTGTCCTGGTCTGCTTCTGGGTTCGATTTTGAAAGAACGTGACAGTTTTGACCATGACAGTTTACAATCTTAGTGCTACTCCAAGCAGTTTAGTCATCTCAACTTGCTCAATTTCCACATGATTTACTACAATGTTTAGTTGATGTTTAGGGTTTAATTAGTGTTTTGTTCCAAATACAATGCTTTTATTTTTTGAAATATTTAGGGTTAACTTATTCCTTGCCACCTACTCTGGAACTAACTGAAGCTCTTTGAGTGTTGCAGTCATTTCAGTTGCGGTAGTAGCTTACATGTATAGTGTTGAGTCATCCGCATATATAGAAACTCTTGCTTTACTTAACGTCAGTGGCATGTTGGTAAAAAATTTAAAAAGCAAGGGGCCTAAATAGCTACCCTGGGGAATTCCTGATTCTAACTGGATTATATTTGATAGGATTCCATTAAAGAACACCCTCTGTGTTCTGTTAGACAAGTAACTCTTTATCCACATTATAGCACGGGGTGTAAGTCATAACATATACGTTTTTCCAGCAGCATACTATGATCAATAATGTCGAAAGCTGCACTGAAGTCTAACAAGACAGCCCCCACAATCATTTTATCATCAATTTCTCTCAACCAATAGTCAGTCATTTGTGTGAGTGCTGTGCTTGTTGAGTGTCCTTCCCTATAAGCATGCTGAAATTCTGTTGTCAATTTGTTTACTGTAAAATAGTATTGTATCTGGTCAAACACCATTTTTTTCCAGAAGTTTAAGGGTTGGTAACAGTCTGATTGGTCAGCTACTTGAGCCAGTAAAGGGAGCTGTACTATTCCTGGGTAGTGGAATGACTTTAGCTTCCCTCCAGGCCTGAGGGCACATGCTCTCTAGTAGGCTTAAATTAAAGATGTGGCAAATAGGAGTGGCAATATTGTCTGCTATTATCCTCAGTAATTCTCCATCTAAATTGTCAGACCCCGGTGACTTGTCATTGCTGATAGACAATCATTTTTTCACCTCTTCCACACTGACTTCATGGAATTCTAAAGTACAATTCTTGTCTTTCATCGTTTGGTCACATATACTTGGATGTGTAGTGTCAGCATTTGTTGCTGGCATGTCATCCCTAAGTTTGCTTATCTTGCCAATGAAGAAGCCAATGACAAAGTTTGCAATATCAGTGGGCTTTGTGATGAACGAGCCATCTGATTCAGTGAATATGTAATGAACATGAGGGGAGACAGAGAGCTGGTTTCAAGCGCAGGGCGCAGCAGTTGTTTATTACAGAGGACCACAGGAGGTAGCTGGGTCCAGGGTCGGCAGAAGGTCATACACAGGGGGTCCAAAATTGCAACAGTACAGGCAGGGAAAAGCCTAGTAACGTAGTCGTTAGTTCTTGCCTGCCTCACTAACAATGCCTATCATACACAGGAGGAATAAATCACGGGGAAAACCAGAGTGATGGGGTGCAAAGAACTGAACTAAATAGTGTGTGATAATGACATACAGGTGTGTGAACAGGTGTTTAGAATTCAGGTGATTGGGATCTGGAGAGTGAGCTGCGTTCAGGGGATCTATGTGTTTTAGGGTGTGAGTATCCAGATACTGACTGTAAGCACTTGGTGGTCTATAGCAGCTTCCCACAAGAATGGGCTTTAGGTGAGGCAAATGAACCTGTAGCCATATGTCACGATCGTCATAATTATTGGACCAAGGTGCAGCGTGTGTAGAATTCCACGTTTAATAATAAACTCATCAAACAAAACAGAAGAAAAACGAAACGTGAAGCTAATAATAGTGCTAACAAGCTACTCTCCGTAGTCAAGATCTCACAAAGCACACATGGGAAATGGCTGCCTAAATATGATCCCCAATCAGAGACAACAATAAACAGCTGCCTCTGATTGGGAATCATACCAGGCCAACATAGATATATAGTTACCTAGATGACCCAACCCAGTCAACTCCCCGACGTAACCAAAATAGAGAATAACAGGCTCTCTATGGTCAGGACGTGACACCATATTACTTCAACAGTGTATAACATTAGATCGTCTCTAAGCTTTACAGGAATAAGGCTCTGAATATAGACTGTAACACCGCCTTTTCGTCTTTTCGGTAGATGTTATAACCATGTATTGCTACCACTGTATCATCAAAGGTTTCATCTAAGTGAGTTTCAGAGATAGTCAGAAAATGAATGTCATGTGTTACAAGCAAGTTTTTGACTTCATAGACCTTGTTTCTTAGGCTACATATGTTATTATGGGCTATTTTTTAGCACTTTTCAGGGTTGCTTGATTGTTTTTAATGCTTTACTGGGGAACTTATCAGAGGTAGACTTACTCATGCTGATAGTGCAGGGTGAGCTGCATAAAGTGGTCTTCCTACTATTGCACACCGCCTCAGTGCTAACAGTGTAACTCTGGTTTATAGGCTCATGATTACTGCTTACAATAGCTGTAGGATAAACAGATGTATTCGGTGTAATTAGGGGTACATAAATTAAATTACTTACATTGTGTTTGCCAATGCCCCTAAGATCATGTACATTTGATGGAGCATTATGACAAGTTATTGTCACAATGGTAGGGATTAACTGAGCTGGTCTTGGATCATTTACCAGTCATTGATTCAACGCAGCCATGAAATGCATGAGTCCAGAAGACAAGATGATTTGGATGGACTCCGTCATGCCTGTAGGACAACTTCTGTTTCCAGAAGGTGTCAAAGTTATCAATAAAAGTGACTCCAGCAGAGCTACAGTCTTTTAGCCAGATGTGTAATGCCAGCAGTCTGCTGAATCTTTCACACCCGCGGCCCAGCGATGGTACTGGACCTGAAATTATTGGCCGTTTTTTTGAGTTTTTTAATGCTAAAATCAGTTTAAATAAAATGTCAAATGTTCCGAGCTAGCCTCCTGATGCCATTGGACCCCACATGGACTACGACAGTGTCAACTCCCGGCATCTGTGGTAGAACAGTCGGAAGCAGCTTTGTTATGTCCTGTACTCTTGCTCCTGGGTAGCGCAGGGTTTTTGCCTTGGGAACCGAGATGTTTCTCACCATAGAGCTGCCTATGATGACAGCTGGTGATGTTAAATGGGCCGGTCTCTCAGGCAGCTTCACGGTCTGGTGAGGCTGGGAGCTACCAGGAACTGAACCTGAGATAGAAGCCACCAGAGAGGGAGACAGAGCTGAGGATGAAGACGCAGGTACCTCCGGATCCGATCTTGATTGGGATGCCAATACGAACGAAGGCGCCAGAACCTCTGGATCCTGGGAGGCAAAGCTGTTTCTGGTCTGTGTCAGTTCGGGGCTCAACATCTCCATGGAGACCCCTATTGCCAGAGGACACCTTCTTCGACTTCCACGGCGAGTGACGTACCTCCATGGCTGGTTGGTTGGTTGGGTTGAGATCAGCTCCATTCTCCAGGGAAGGGGGAGACCCCTTCGGGGATGGAACCCTGCCTAGCACCGGTCAGTTGGCTGTGGAGAGCCGACACAGCGGCGAAACTTCCACCAGACCAGAGCGGCGTCTGGCTACTGGGGTGGAAGAAAAATTAAAAGTAGGTGGGTGTGGGTTCCCCAGTAGCTTATGTAGGTTTGCTACTTGCTTGCTAAGAGTAGCTACTTTGCTTCTGTAGTCTTCCACAAGCAAGCAGTTGCTACATTGAAAGTCAATGCAGTCTACATTCTCCCGGAACAAAGCAAAGTAATCGCAGCTACTGCAACGTTGGAAACGTTCAACAGCGGCCTCCATTTGAGCCAGCTGAGCTAGCTAGGCCAGCTGGGCTTTCGTGTCTCTCCCCCTATACAGAATCTGGCAGTATCCCGGGACAGATAGCAGTGTTCACAGCAATTTATCCCAACAGAGCCGCAGGATTCAAAATAAAATAAAAGTATATAAAAACACTGTCCGAGGTATTTAGTTCAGGTTTCAGCGTTCGACAGGTTTGAGTTTCGGCGTTCGACAATGTTCAACAACAACAAACATAGGTCACAATCTGATGATAGGTGTGCAGAGCCTGAGATGCCCAGCCCTGAGAGGGTGGAGAGGAGGATCTGATAGTTCACTGTGCCAAAGCCAGCAGATAGATCTAAGAGGATGAGAACAGAGGATAGAGATTTAGCTTTGGCAGTGCGGAGATCCTCCGTGACACAGAGAAGAGCAGTCTCGGTTGAGTGACCCGTCTGAGTGAATGAGAAGCGGATGTCGTTGGGCGGAGAAGGTGGAAAAGAGTTTCCTAGGGATAGAGGCAGAAGCTTGAAATTTAGAGTGATAGAAAACGGCTTTAGCAGCGGATACAAAGGAAGAGAAGGTAGAGAGGAGGGAGTGGAAGGATTATAGGTCCTCCGGAAATGTAATTTTTCTCCATTTTCGCTCAGCTGCCTGCAGCCCTGTTCTGTAAGCTAGCAATGAGTCACTCAGCCACAGAGCAGGAGGGGAGGGCCAAGCTGGCTGGGAGGAAAGGGGACACTGCGAGACATAGGACGCGGAAAGGGAGGAGAGTAGGGTTGAAGAGGAAGAATCAGGAGACAGGAGGGAGAAGGATTTAGCAGAAGAGAAAGATGATAGACTATATACAGAAGTATGCAGGCACCCCTTTAAATTAGTGGATTCGGCTATTTAAGCCACAACCATTGCTGACATGTGTATAAAATCGAGCACACAGCCATGCAACACTGATGAGCTCAGTGACTTTCAACGTGGCACCGTCATAGGATGCCACCTTTCCAACAAGTCAGTTCGTCAAATTTCTGCCCTGCTAGAGCTGGCCCGGTCAACTGTAAGTGCTGTTATTGTGAAGTGGAAATGTGTAGGAGCACCAATGGCTCAGCCGCAAAATGGTAGTCCACACAAGCTCACAGAAACAATTGTCTATCCTTGGTTGCAACACCCACTACCGAGTTCCAAACTGCCTCTGGAAGCAACATAAGGCAAGAACTGTTCTTAGGGAGATTCATGAAATGGGTTTCCATGGCCGAGCCGCTGCACACAAGCCTCAGCTCACCATGAACAATGCCAAACGTTGCCTGGAGTGGTGTTCGGAACAGTGGAAATGCGTTCTCTGGAGTGATGAATCATGCTTCACCATCTGGCAGTCCGACGGGCAAATATGGGTTTGGCGGATGCCAGAAGAACGCTATCTGCCCAAATGTATAGTGCCTGTAAAGTTTGGTGGAGGAGGAATATTGGTCTGGGGATGTTTTTCATGGTTGGGCTAGACCCCTTAGTTCCAATAAAGGGACATCTTAATGAATGAAAACGAAACGATATATGAAAATAACTCAATACAAAAACAACAATCGGAACGAGAAACCTAATTACAGCCTATCTGGTGAACACTACACAAAGACAGGAACAATCACCCACAAAATACAAAGCGAAACTCAGGCTACCTAAATACGGTTCCCAATCAGAGACAACGAGAATCACCTGACTCTGATTGAGAATCGCCTCAGGCAGCCAAGCCTATACAACACTCTGTGGCAAAGAAGGGGGTCGAGTGATAAGTGGCAGATATGTGAGAGCAGAGCTAATAAACGGGCTCTGCCCGATCACTAAAATGGCCACCCCTGTCAGAACTACAGATCACAAAATGGCCGACCGCCAAAACTACAAGTCCCAGAAGCAAGGGGAACCCTCAGAAGGTGGAGCCGACTCACAGATAAAGGGTCAAGAAAAACCAGGAAGAGGAAGAGAGAGTGCTGGAAGGAGCTATGAACAATAGAGAAAGAGACTATAGAGATTGGCTGGATTTACCGTGTATGAGCTGGATTGTTTGGACTTACCTGTTGGCGTTTGGACCTGGACCTACCGAGAACCCGATTCGTGTACCGAACCCTGCTATCCTTGACCTCGCCTAAGGCCTGGGTGGACCAGGACGGAGAAACAAACACACAGGTACTGTCCTGTTCGAAAGAACTCTCATTCTTGGGTGATTTGGTGACAGTTTACCACTTAGTTTGTGACAAACGCTCCTAACCTTGAATAGGTTTGCCACAAACCCTAATCAGCCGCGATCCCAAATACTACAAACTCCAATATGAAAAACAACATATAAACCCATGTCACACCCTGGCCTAACCAAACATATAACAAAAACACAAAATACAATGACCAAGGCGTAACAGAACCCTCCCCCCTAAGGTGCGGACTCCCGGACGCACCTCAAAACCATAGGGAGGGTCCGGGTGGGCGTCTGTCCATGGTGGCGGCTCCGGCTCGGGACGTGGACCCCACTTCATTAATGTCCTAGTTCCTCCCCTTCGCGTCCTGGGATAATCCACACTCTCCGCCGACCATGGCCTAATAGTCCTCACCCAGATCCCCACATAACTGAGGAGCAGCTCGTGACTGAGGGGCATCTCGGGACTGAGGGGCATCTCGGGACAGAGGGGCAGCTCGGGACAGAGGGGCAGCTCGGGACAGAGGGGCAGCTCGGGACAGAGGGGCAGCTCGGGACAGAGGGGCAGCTCGGGACAGAAGCAGCCCGGGACTGAGATGAAGCTCAGGTAGGTAGTTGGCCCCGGTAGATCCTGGCTGGCTGGCGGAACTGGAAGATTCTGGTTGACTAGCAGATCTGGAAGAGACTGGTTGACTGGCAGATCTGGAAGAGACTGGTTGACTGGCAGATCTGGAAGAGACTGGTTGTCTGGCAGATCTAGAAGATCAAGGCTGACTGGCGGATCTAGCTGCTCTATGCAGACTGACAGCTCTTTGCAGACTGACAGCTCTGGCTGCTTCATGCAGACTGACAGCTCTGGCTGCTTCATGCAGACTGACAGCTTTGGCTGCTTCGAACAGACTGACAGCTTTGACTGCTCCATACAGGCTGACAGCTCTGGCTGCTTCATACAGACTGACAGCTCTGACTGATCCATGCAGGCTAACAGCACTGACTGCTCCATGCAGGCTGGCAGCACCTTGCAGACTGGAAGCTCCTTGCAGACTGGCAGCTCTGGCTGCTTCATGCAGACTGACAGCTCTGGCTGCTTCATGCAGACTGACAGCTCTGGCTGCTCCATGCAGGCTTGCAGCACCTTGCAGACTAGCAGCTCCTTGCAGACTGGCAGCTCTAGCTGCTTCATGCAGACTGACAGCTTAGGCTGCTCCGAACAGGCAGGAGGCTCCGGCAGCGCTGTAGAGAAGGAAGGCTCTGATAGCGCTGAACAGGCGGGAGACTCCGACAGGGCAGGAGGGAAGGAAGGCTCTAATAGCGCTGAACAGACAGGAGACTCCAGTAGTGCAGGAGGGAAGGAAGGCTCTGGCTGTGCTGAACAGGCGAGGCGCACAGAAGGCCTGGTGCGTGGTGCTGGAACTGGTGCTACAGGATTGAGGACACGCACAGGAAGCCTGGTGCGGGGAGCTGCTACGGGAGGACTGATGTGTGGAGGTGGCTCTGGATTGACCGGACCGTACAGGCGCACTGGAGCTCTTGAGCACCGAGCCTGCCCAAGCTTACCTGGCTCGATGCCCACTCTAGCCCAGCCAATAGGAAGGGCTGGTATGTGTTGCACCGGGCTATGCAACTGCACTGGAAACAATGTGCGCTCCATAGCATAACACGGTGCCTGCCCGGTCTCTCTAGCCCACCGGTAAGCACAGGGAGTTTGCGCAGGTCTCCTACCTGGCATAGCCATACTCCCTTTAAGCCACCCCCCCCAATAATTTTTTGGGGCTGCTTTTCAGGCTTCCTTGCCAACCGTGTTCCCTCGTATCGTCGGCTCCTATCTCCGGCTGCCTCTGCTCTCCTTAGTGCCTCCACCTGTTCCCATGGGAGGCGATCTCTTCCGGCCAGTATCTCCTCCCAAGTGTAACAACCTTTACCATCCAACACGTCTTCCCATGTCCATTCTCCGAATAGTTCATCCTCCTTTTGCTGCTCCAGCTATGGCTGTCGCTGCCTGTTAACACGCTGCTCGGTCCGTGCGTGGTGGGTGATTCTGTAACGGCGTTCGTCTGTTGAAGGAAGAGAGTCGGACCGAAATGCAGTGTGTTTGTTACTCATGATCTTTAATGAATGAAAACGAAACGATATATGAAAATAACTCAATACAAAAACAACAAACGGAACGAGAAACCTAATTAGAGCCTATCTGGTGTACACTACACAAAGACAGGAACAATCACCCACAAAATACAAAGCGAAACTCAGGCTACCTAAATACGGTTCCCAATCAGAGACAACGAGGATCACCTGACTCTGATTGAGAATCGCCTCAGGCAGCCAAGCCTATACAACACCCCTAATCAGCCGCGATCCCAAATACTACAAACCCCAATACGAAAAACAACATATAAACCCATGTCACACCCTGGCCTAACCAAACATATAACAAAAACACAAAATACAATGACCAAGGCGTGACAACCAGCTGATGTAGGCTAGGCTGTGTGTACCGGTTGGGTCCTTCCCACTGCTGAACAGAACTGTGCTGTGCATCTGTGCTGCTAATATTAATTGTGCTTTTCACTGAAAAGCTCTCATTCTCTTAAAAAACTCTTGTCCATTCTAATTAATTGTCAGATTTGAGTTTTGCCTCGTTTTGGTCTGGGGCTATTTAGTCAATGGCCACTGAAAAATAGGTGTTTGCCAAATATTTTTGTCACTATTTTTGTTGCCGAAATTAACTCTGGGTTGACAGTGACCTATACTCTTGGTGGGTGATTCCTCTTTCATCAGCCATGTGTCCCTCCTCTCTCTCCCAGGATGCAAAGCGTTGTGTTTGGGGAAAATCCAACACAACACATCACTGAGTACCACTCTTCATACTTTCAAGCATGGTGGTGGCTGCGTGTTATTTGTTATGCTTGTCATCGGCAAGGGAGTTTATTTTGTTGATAAAAAGAAACAGAATAGATCTAAGCACAGGCAAAATCCTAAAATAAAATCTGGTTCAGTCTGATTTCCAACAGGCACTAGGAGACAAATTCACCTTTTAGCAAGAACAATAACCTAAAAACAAGGCCAAATATAGACTGAAGCTGCTTACCAAGATGACAGTGAATGTTCCTGAGTGACCTAATTACAGTTTTGACTGAAATCGGCTTGAAAATCTAGGGCAAAACTTGAAAATGACTGTCTAGCAATGATCAACAACCAACTTGACAGAGCTTGAAGCATTTTAAAAAGAATAATGTGCAAATATTGTACAATCCAGGGGCCTCATTTATCAATAACCACCCTGAATCCCACTGCTGGCTTGCTTCTGAAGCTAAATAGGGTTAGTCCTGGAGGGGAGACCAGATGCTGCTGGAAGAGGTGATGGAGGGCCAGTAGGAAGCACCCTTTCCTGTAGGAGACATTGGAGACATTACCCTGTGTAGGGTGCCATCTTTTGGATGGGATGTTAAATGGGTGTCCTGACTCTCTGTGGTCACTAAAGATCCCATGGCACTTATCGTAAGAGGAGGGGTATTAACCCTGGTGTCATGGCTAAATTCCCAATCTGGCCTTCATACCATCCATGGTCACCTAATCATCTTACAATTGGCTCACTAACTAAAATAATGCGTAGGCACAAACTACGTAAAATGTACATTTGCTTGAGAGTGTGCATAAATTTATGCCCAGTCGTACACACATGTGCCAAGGGGTGGAATGAAGGAACTGCTTGTTAGAATGGAAAAAAAAGATGTGTAAAATTGTGATAGTAGGCCTAATAATTAAATAATTGTTCACATTTTTTAAAATTGTATTTCCATTGTTAATTCATAGAACATATCTTAACTGGGTATATATAATTTGACCACATCGGTGCAATTGTTACGGTAATAATCAATATAAGGTACAGACATTTGATAAATGAGAGGCACATGTGACACCTATTTTATAGTAAAAGAAATCATTATGTAAAAAAAAAAGAATAAAATATGACAGAATTTTTTAATCAAATGAAAAAAGTTTCTCGCAAGTATCTCGCATCTGGAAAAGTGATTCTCTATGAGAATCATTTGAAATGGGGCTCAATTTGGTGAGTTGAAAGACAACTTTTTCAGTCTTTTCCCAATACAGACGTTGGATTTAGTTTATTCTGGCGATTCTTTTGATTTTTCTAGATGGATTAACAGCTCCACATTGAACACTGCTTGGTGATGAATTACAGCCACAACATCTGTTTGCTGAGTAGGCATTGTAAGGGTTTTCCTGTGGTGAAGGAGAGGCGGACCAAAATGCAGCGTGGTGGTTATTCATGTTCTTTAATTTATAAAGAAACTACACATGAGATAACTAACAAAAACAACAAACGAGAGAACCTAAAACAGTCCCATCTGGTGCAAACACAAAGACAGGAACAATCACCCACAAACACACAGTGAAACCCAGGCTACCTAAGTATGATTCTCAATCAGAGACAACTAATGACACCTGCCTCTGATTGAGAACCATACTAGGCCGAAACATAGAAATACCGAAATCATAGAAAAACAAACATAGACTGCCCACCCAACTCACGCCCTGACCATACTAAATAAATACAAAACAAAGGAAATAAAGGTCAGAACGTGACAGGCATATGCTTTATGATTGATGAAAATATGCTCTTTGTCTTTATCAAACTAAAGTTTTTGCATATTTCAAGTGGAACCTGTTCTTGTTAATGGGGGTTGTAGCCTAGGCTAACCAATTCTAAATGGCACTAACCATTCGCAAATTAGCCTAAGCAGAAAAGAGATGGGAGACAATTACTCCAAAACTGCAGCTGGTTGTTGGAACACATAATTCCTACTTCAATCAACCGGTCCATTTTTTATTTGTGATAAAACTGTTGTCATTTGGTAAGGAATATACAGTAGCTTGTGTATCCCACCAGTTAGATACGGTTTTATATGCATTTATTTCTGTAGTCCTAATGGGAGGTTTTGTGTGTGCACTTAGCGGCCGGAAAGCAATTGAGTGAATTAGACACAGAGGGGAAAGGGAGTTAAGAGAGAAGAACTGTGCGATGCTTGGCTTGGTTGGAGAATCAGGATGTATGATAAACAGACTAGCAGCAGCGTAAATGAAGATTGTATGTGTGTGCCTGTGTGTAGAGTCAGTATAAATGTGTTGGTGTCAGATCTGATGCACCGGTAACACTTTCCATGTGAAAGCAGAGAGAACAGTCAATGGTTTGGGTGGCTGGAGTCTTGATATAGAGGACCTGAATGGCAGGGTAATCTGCCCTATTTTGACCTAAGACTTACAAACTCACAGACTTTTGGTAATATATTCAGTCTGGCCTAAAAGCTTGTCCATTTCACGTAATATCCATATCCATTCTTATTTGCTTTATTTCTCCAACATGCCAGTATTTAGACGTCAGCTCTCTACGGTATACAATCCCCCAAGGGGTACTATAGACACAACCCTCCAAACTTAAATTAGTATTTTGTTTGGCCGTTCTGTGAGACATTAACGTTGGGATTTTGCATGCAAATATAAGGCCCATAATGCTGGAATTACACACAGATCTTCCACAGCAGAGCAATGTAAGCCAGTAGTGAAGAGAAGAGTACACTACTATCCTCTTCTCACCTCGTCCTCATCAAACTATCCAAAGCCCCTAAATCAAAGAACAAGTTCAGTGTGAATTGACTAATAATACCATTGTCTGACTGTCCCATCTGTATTCCTTGTAGAGCAGCAGTGTTGTCCTCAGTGGGTTTGTGTCTGGGAGATGGATGGAGAGGTCTGTGTTGTCTCCTGTACTACAGAAACAGGTGTTAACCCACAGGGAGTCTGGCTCAGTCGGCCTTGCCCTGTCTGTCTGCTCACACGCACGCACGTACACACACGTACACACACGTACACACACGTACACACACGTACACACACACACACACACACACACACACACACACACACACACACACACACACACACACACACACACACACACACACACACACACACACACACACACACACACACACACACACACACAGAGAGAGAGATGAGAAATGTGCCACCTCCATAACAGCCCACTGGAGAGATCCTACTCTCACTTGATTCATGGAGGTAATGACTGACTGCCTCTACGGTTCTCTCCATTCCTGTGGACAGACCACACATATTTCCCCGCATTATGCATTCGTTTAGAGTAATAGCTGTTTTAATGGTTGCATCATTTGCCCAACCAAACCCCACTGTATGTACTCATCATGAATGCCTATACTCTGGCCTGCACAGAAGTGGTTAAAAACCTAGAAATGACTCCAGCTGCTGTGGAATGCCGCTCACAGGAATACATTTCAATAAGCTCATGACAAGATACGGTGCTATCTGTCCTCATTTCATCCACAAAACAGAATGATCTACATCCTTAGAGCTTTTGCAAAATGCACGTCCCAACTACTGTACTTTATGTTGCCTACATCCCTGTTATATACACATCACGTTACAGTACACCTTCACACTCTGCATGCTTCTCTGTATCAGAGCAGACCCAGCTCCCTGCATTCTGTACAGCCTGGAGTCATCTTCAACAGACTGCTGAGAGTTGCCGGATTGGGGGCCTTAGTCAACCAGTATTGGGAAGTGATGCGTCAGTCCACTCAAAGTAATGCTCTTACTTAAAGGTCATGAACAGTCACAATCATGTAGCTCATGAAATTGGATACTATTTTAAGGAAACCAGATCAAAGTATGATGACCAAGTATGATCAATTACTGCTGCCTCTACATTGATAAAGTTTGATTGTAAAGTTACTGGTCCCCTTCCCCATGTTAAACACTTGTATCCATTATTAAGGGGCCAATGTGGCATTGCCTTAACTATCATTTTAATACACTAATGGTAATATGATAGTCTCTTAGCTATTTTAAATAAATACCACTGTGTAACCAACATCTGAGAAGGCGTGTTTGCAGAGGGCTGTGGTTTATAAAGCTAGATAGCTATTCTAATGGTGGAAAAATTTGACTACAGAGTGTCAGCAAATATAATTAAAAGTTTACCCTATTCATCTATGGCAAAGATACTTATGTTTCCGCTTTCATCTTTGTCTGGTGTTAGCTAGTTACTGGCTAGCTAGGTCTTCTTGGATGTCATAAGGTGAATGCACCAATTTGTAAGTCGCTCTGGATAAGAGCGTCTGCTAAATGACTTAAATGTAAATGTAAATGGTGTTAACTAGTTACTGGCTAGCTAGGTCTTCATGTGTCTGGTGTTAGCTAGTTACTGGCTAGCTAGGTCTTCATGTGTCTGGTGTTAGCTATTTACTGGCTAGCCTAGTCTTCAGCCAGCAAGGAACAAAAGAGGGGGAAGGGTCATTCAAAACTAAGACGCAGTTGTCAAGTCAATAAATCAGTCAGTGCTGTGAACCACATCATAAGACATGCCAAATGGGAGATGTATAATAAAAATGTATTTCATTGATGCAATTTCAATATTGTTTGAGCTGCTTTGTGTATCACCAAATTTGCTTGAGACAATTTCATTCCAAAACTGCTCACTGCATCCAAGTTGCTTGACATTTCAAAGAGCTGTCAGTCAAGGCAAACTCATGAATATAAGATCCCTGCCCACTCAGCCTGTCTTTTCAAACTTCCTGGTAGTTAGCCATGAGAGACAAAGTACTTTTCAGAATGACTGTCCCTTTACGATTGGGTTTTTGCAGTGAAGGAGGAGCATCTTGAAAGTGACCCCCAAAATAAGATCATTCTTGGAAGTGATGTTGTTCTTAGTGTAATGAACTGTGTGTGTTGCCAGTGGAAGACATGATAAGACACTAGATTAGATTCTGAGTGACTAACACAAATGTTGTGTTCCGCTAGCACAAGTGCCCTTTAGTTTGAAGCCTTGCGATTGGCTACTGTATTTCTCCATCTTTCTGTTGGTTGATTGTTTCATTAGTGCACAATGTATTCTGATCTGTCTGTTAGTTTTATCAAACCGGTGAACCATCATAATTCTTTCATCTTTGGTATAAGGATGAATGCTTTACTGTGTTGGGAAATGGGGACGTTGGTAGATGCTGGCAAGAACACAATTCTAATTGTTGTTTGTTTACCATCCAACTGCAGCTTTGTGTCAGACAGTATTAAACTGCTGAAAGTGAGCAGTAATACCATGCCATATGTGATTATTGTTTCTCAATATGCTAATCAGTACGAATCAAGCCTAATCAAACAAAACCGTTGCTTCAATGTATACCTCAATTGTTTTATATACATACTTAACATACATTATATGGAGAAGCTTGAAATAATAAAAAATTGTATACAATAATATACCAATTTGGTCTGTAATAAATCATATCTACAGTGCATTCAGAAAGTATTCAGACCCCTTGACTTTTTCCACATTTTGTTACGTTACAGCCTTATTCTAAAATTGATTAAATAAAGCATTTTTATTTATCAATATACACACACAATACCCCAAAATTAATTCAGAAGTATTCAGACCCTTTGCTTTGAGACTTTTTCAGGGCGGTGACCAAGAACCCGATGGTCACTCTGACAGAGCTCTAGAGTTCCTCTGTGGAGATGGGTGAACCTTCCAGAAGGACAACCCTCTCTGCAGCACTCCACCAATCAGGCCTTTATTGTAGTGGCCAGACGGAAGCCACTCTTCAGTAAAAGGCCCATGACAGCCCGCTTGGAGTTTGCCAAAAGGCACCTAAAGACTTTCAGACCATGAGAAACAAGATTATCTGGTCTGATGAAACCAAGATTGAACAATTTGGCTGAATGCCAAGCGTCACTTCTGCAGGAAACCTGGCACCATCCCTACGGTGAATCATGGTGGTGGCAGCATCATGCTTTGGGGATGTTTTTCAGCGGCAGGGACTGGGAAACTGGTCAGATTCGAGACAAAGATGAATGGAGCAAAGAACAAAGAGGTCCTTGATGAAAACCTGCTCCAGAGGGGCCTGAATACTTTCCGAATGCACTGTATTTTCAGCTGACGTGTAAAAAGGTGACATTTTAGAATCTATATGCATGTAATGACACATTGCAACAGCTGTACTGGCTGAATGCTGATAAGATACAATTAAAATGTCTTATTTACATAATGGATGAGTGGATTATGCACAGCAGGTTGGGGTCTTCTGTGACCTTATGGCCTGACTATCACTTTCTCCTCCAGGCTCTCTAAAATTAACCTAAGCGTGTGTCTGTATTTGACTGTGCTTGTGGAACTATAACGGCAGAATTCTGTTGTTATTGTCTGATTGACTGCCTGTATGTTTCTCTCTAGGATTCTGTGGTGATTTAAAATAAAGTCATGGCCAACATCAAACAAGTTATGGCATCATATAAACTCCAATGACCGTTATCGTTGTCTTTACAGACAATCCAGAGGGATACTGTAGACTGTGTTAACTGATCTATCATCTTCCCAGCCCTCTGAACTTCCAGTGTGCGTCAGTGAGATCTCCTGACAGCTAAATCCATTCTTTTGTTTTCTAGATGGTTCTCTCTTTCCATCTGTTGATATCTCAAGGAATATTTGAGTGCCTGATGCCGCATTACTGACCAGGAAGAATGGCTGCTTGCCAAGGTTAGATAGGGAAGCTCATCTGAGGGCGAGTCAGATAAATTATTCAGGCCTTGTTGTTATTCAGTGTTTTGTTATATACTGTAAGGTGATAGAAGGTTTCATTGTATTTTGACAGGGGCCATGCATTCCTAAGATGATGTACTCTAGCCAATTCTTCTTCTTCTCCCTCTTCTCTCATATCCAAAGTGAGGAATATAATATAATAATTTTACTGTCCAGGGAGATAACGAAGCCATTTAAGGGTACTGGGACAGTAATAGCAGAGAGCCAAGCTGTATGAGAGTATATCTGTTCAACCTGATAGGTGAGGGGCCTGCATTGATAGACAGATGGGCCTCTGCCCCAGGGCCTGCTTTTAGACTGGAGCCACAGGGTCTAGAGTCTCATTAATGCTCTGGTCATATACTCTTCTGCTGCGGAGGAGGACATCCTCTCCATGCACAATAACACTGTTGTTCTGCCTCTCTTGTTTTCCTCTATGGTAGCTGTTTACATAGGGAGACATTCAAGAGTAACTAAAAATCTCTCTCCAGTCCCCACCAGCCCACTGGAAAAACTTGTTCACATTTCAATGCGCAATCTGCATGATTTGAGTCAGGTGCTCTGCACACAGTACAACTTGGTCTTCACTATGTCTGTGTCCTGTCTGTGATATCTGTGTCCTGTCTGCCTGTGATCTCTAAAGGATGACTCCCTCTCTTCCTCTCTCTATCCTCCAAGTTACTCATAAGCCATGTGAGTGATCAGCTGACCTGTAAGCAGTAAGCACTATAATAACCTTTACACTTGGCTGGATATTGACATGTTTTATCTCTACTTACTTGTTGTGTGTCTCGCAACAATCCCCCAAATCCACAATCTAATAGAAAATCATTGTTTTCAGTGCAATGTTGCACACTTTCTTGACGAAACTCTTTGAAATATCCACAGATAGATATTATATTGAAAATTGAATTATGCATCAGTATGTAGCGACGTTGTGTATGCTGATTAAAAGCTGTTATAGTACATGAGTTCTCTGGTGAGTGTTGTTGGGTCTTAGGGTGTATCCCTGCTGGCTGACATCCATCTACGGACTCACTGCAGTGATCTAATGCTCTGGTAGCAGAACAGCTCTGGTACCAGAACAGCTCAGTCTGGGATAAACAGCCTCTGCACCATTGTCTGATCAAATATATTGATCTCCTATATATCTGTGGCTGGAAGGGGCTGGTTTGAGTAACCTCATTAGCAGTCAGCAGTACATGCTGGGATTGACTCTATCACTGCCCTCATATTGAAGCGCTTACTTAGGTATTTACTCAATACCAGGCCATGCTCTGTAAGATCTGGATTTTCCAATATTGTGTATTTGTGTGATAGATATATGATGTAAGGAGGTATAATGAAAAAGTTTGGTTGTACTTTATAAGAATCACCGTGTCACTCCAGCCTAACACTCCCGAAAATGGGCACCTCAACTTGTTAAAAGCCCAGCTCCTAACGCGGAATTAATCCAAACACAGATTGCAAATGTTTGCTAATGTTGGTTCATGTTGCTAGCATGCACACGTATAATCTTATCATTAATCATGTCCCATAGTTATTATCCAAAAGATCAAATGCGAGTAGAAATGTTAACATCGTTAATTTAGAAGTTAAGACACATCGTATCGCCGACCTGTTGCCCAGGCCTGCTCACCACCACCCGATTGTTAGTGGACTGATTTAGGGAGCGCGTGGCAGTCACGTCCACATAGTTATCCAGCTGGTGCGTGCACTTATAAATTACATCTCAACACTTCCAAATAGTTATCAAACAATGGCCAATACCTAATATATTTCAAGATATCAAGACATAATATCACATAAACGGCTAATGAATACAGATAGGCCTATTAGGAAAACAACCCATGACATAGAACATTGTAATAACTGAGAGCTGGATAACTATGTGGATGTGACCGGAGCGCACTCTAAATCAGTCCACAAAAAACCTGCTGTAATAGGCCTACAAGCTGGCGATACAATGTTACTTAGCTCCTAACCAAACCATGTTTGGATTTCTATTGTTTTTATTTATTGGGGATCCCCATTAGCTGCTGCCAAGGCAGCTACTCTTCCTGGGGTCCAAACACAATAAGGCACTTCCATTACACATAAAACAGAATATAAAACAGTACATCATATAACATTATTACAGCACTACATATCTATAATACATCATGTATAATACCACCATACAACAATATTACAATGTACGTGTGTGTGTGCTAGCGCTTGTATGTCTGTGTGTCTGTACCTTTGTGTGTTCTCTTCACAGTCCCCGCTGTTCCATACTGTGTTTTTTTACCTGATTTTTAAATCTGATTCTACTGCTTGCATCAGTTACCTGATGTCAAGTATAGTTCCATGTATTAATGACTCTATGTAGTACTGTGTGCCTCCCGCAGTCTGTTCTGGACTTGGGGACTGTGAAGAGACCTCTGGTGGCATATCTTGTGGGGTATGACTGGGTTTTCGAGCTGTGTGCTAGTAGTTTAAAAGACAGTTTGGTACATTCAGCTTGTCAAAACACTTCTTACAAAAACAAGTAGTGATGAAGTCAATCTCACTTCCACTTTGAGCCATGAGAGACTGACACGCATGTCATTAATGTTAGCTCTCCGTGTACTTTTAAGGGCCAGCCGTGCTGCCCTGTTCTGAGCCAACTGTAATTTTGTAAGTCCCTCTTTGTGGCACCTGACCACACTACAGAACAGTGGTCCAGGTGCGACAAAACTAGGGCCTGTAGGACCTGCCTTGTTGATAATGTTGTTAAGAAGGCAGAGCAGCGCTATATTATGGACAGACTTCTCTCCATTTTAGCTACTGTTGATGTGTGATAATGGTGCCAGAGGGGCTAGCTGCCATTTTGCGGGCTCCCAAACAGCTGTACTTTTAGTTTATTTAGTAAATATTTCTAACTCTATTTCTTGAACTTCATGGTTGGTTTAGGGCTTGTAGTAAGCATTTCACGGTAAGGTCTACACCTGTTTTATTTGGCACGTGACAAATTAAATGTTATTAGATTTGATCAATATATTTTAACCATGACAGTTTACAATCCAGGGATACTAAAAGCAATTTAGTCACCTAAACTTGCTCAATTTCCACATTATTCATTACAAGATTTAGTTGCGGTTTAGGGTTTAGTGAATGATTTGTCCCAAATACAATGCTTTAATTTTTAGATATATTTAGGACTAACTTATTCCTTACTACCCACTCTGAAACTAACTGCAGCTCTTTGTTGAGTGTTGCAGTCAATTCAGTCGCTGGAGTAGCTGACGTGTATATGTGTTGAGTCATCCGCATACATAGTAAAGATTGAAAAGAGTATCAAAACAGTCCCCAATCTTTTCATAATCAAGTCCTCTCATCCAATCATCAGTAATTTGTGTAATTGCTGTGCATGTTGAATGTCCTTCTCTTTAAGCATGCTGAATGTCCGTCGTCAATTTGTTTACTGTAAAATAACATTGTATCTGGTCAAACACCATTTTTTCCAGAAGTTTACTAACCGTCTAGTTGGTAACAGGCTGATTGGTCTGCTATTTGAGCCAGTCTACTATTTGGTTGAAACGGCACACCATCACTTTCCTAGGGTCCAGAACATGTTTGAACAGGACACCTGATGGCAGGTGTGTGCGTGTGCGCATGTGTGTGTGTATGCTCCTAGCAGCAACATCACCTCCTCCCAGTCATATACCTGTCTGCTGTCATATATCTGCTGTGGCAGTCAGAGTTTATCTAAATCAAAGCAAATCTACATGAATGGGCCTCCTCTCTGAGCAGGAGATCTGAAATTCTCATTATTGTCTGTCGGGGTGTTTGAAGAATGTTCTGGTTATTATGGCTCTAGTTAGTCACAGTAATGTGGGATTGACGGGCAGCGGTAATTGATATACTATAGTACAGTGGCTGCTACAGTACAGGCTACTGTGCAGCCATAGATCATGGGAATCAGACTGGATAGTGGAGTTTGGCACTGGGAGTATTATTTTGGGACTTGAGTGACAGTAAGGTTGCATGTGATGGACCTAGTTTAATGAACTCTTTGAGGCCAATGAGTGGCTGTGGGAAGATGGATGCTTCAGACCCTGTGTGTGTCTGGACCAATCCAGTGGGAAGCTGTATTTTCATCCTGCAGGCCTAATACAACTCCCATACGGACAGATGAGTAGCAGATACCACCCCAGATCGGCCTCTGCATGTCTATGAGCCTTCTGGAAGTTGTTGACAACTGGATAGTTATTGAAACAAAGATGCAAATGTGTGTATTTGAAGGTGCAGATTAAGTAGATACACATGTTATTGTGTAGCTGTATGTGGATTTACACGTATGCATACTCATTCATGAGTGTAGATATACACACATATGATTGATGTACTGTATGTTACCAGCTGTCTGCTGGCAAGATTTAATCTACAGATATATGCCCCTCACTAGCTACTTTAAACAATGCTACTTAATATAATGTTTACATACCCTTCATTATTCATCTCATATGTACACGTATATACTGTACTCTATATCATCTACTGCATCTTTATGTAATACATGTATCACTAGCCACTTTAAACTATGCCACTTTGTTTACATACCCTACATTACTCATCTCATATGTGTATACTGTACTCGATACCATCTACTGCATCTTGCCTATACCGCTCTGTACCATCACTCATTCATATATCTTTATGTACATATTCTTTATCCCTTTACACTTGTGTGTATATGACAGTAGTTTTGGAATTGTTAGTTAGATTACTCGTTGGTTATTACTGCATTGTCGGAACTAGAAGCACAAGCATTTCGCTACACTTGCATTAACATCTGCTAACCATGTGTGTGTGACAAATACATTTGATTTGATTTGATTTCTCAGCCTCTCCTCAGCCTCTACTCCTACTCCTCATTATACATCTCTCGTTCTATCTCGGGCATCACTTTCATCCCTGTTTCTTTACAATCCCTTTCTGAGCCATTGTGGCTGCATTTCAGTCCCGCCTATCACACGATCAACATGCCTAGTTAAATAAAATGTACATTTAAAAAATCATACCCCATGACTTGAACACTGATCAGAAGACATGGAGATGAGATACAATGTCTTGTTTTGATTGCATTGCATGTGCCAAGTGCCAACTATTTCCTGTCCTCAGTGGCTGATGTTTTTTGATTCTAAAATGTCAACTTGTCAAAGTCTTGTAATCCATTCTCTCATAAACAAAACCTGTAGTTTGATCTCAGTTTACAGAGAGTTGTTCTAAAAGTAATTTAATGCTGATCATTTCATGGGAATTTCTGAGAGGCATTTCTATGCCTCAGAGGTAGTGCTGACAACAAACAAGTGAACTGGCTCATGTCCAAAAGCATATTTACAACCAAACAAACTTGTACCTGGAGCTTGGTGTTTTAAACTGCAATCTAAAAGCTATCCTCTCTTTTCAAGAATGCCTGTTCCCTGAACTTTACTGGTTGTCAATGGGATACCAATTATGCATTCACTTTGTAAAGTATGTTGTAGTCTACATGATATAGAAGCACAATTACCTGCTTCAGCATTAAAATGTTATTGCTCAACGAAATAAGAAATTACTTGTTTTGTTTTGCTTTGAAAACACAACGGCTATTTATAGAACAGTAGCTTTACTATGGGAATGACTTTTAATGTACATAGAGGTGTTTCAACTGTATTTGGTATGGCTCATTCTGTAATGTGTCGTAAACCTGTAACCTTCTGGGTAAAAGTCTATGACTTTTAGTGAATGCTGTGTGTGTATTTGTGTTGTCTGGCCCTGTGTTGACCACAGGGAAGGTTACTGGGATGAGGTTTCACTGTTTTATTCCCACTCTTTATCACTCCGTCTGTCTCTCCCTCTCAATGACATAAAGTAACAAAATTAAACTGTCACTTAAGTAGTGGTTGCCAAATGGAAATGAAACACTTCAGATAGAGTTACTGTAAGTTCAGTGTTGAAACAGGTATGAAACAATACTGTTCTGTAAATGAAATTACACACACATAGTTTGCATCTAGATTCTAAGGCCTACTCCTATTAGCGCAACTTTACTGGAAGTAAACAAGTAAGTGGCCAGTACGATCAAATCAAATCAGACTTTATTTGTCACGTGCCGAATACAACAGTGAAATGCTTACAAGCCCTTAACCAACAATGCAGTTAAGAAAAACACATAGAAAATAAGAAATGAAAGTAACAAATAATTAAAGAGCAGCAGTAAAATAACAATAGCGAGGCTATATACAGGGGGTATCGGTACAGAGTCAATGTGTAATTGAGGTAAAATGTACATGTAGGTAGAGTTATTAAAGTTTGTAAGTCGCTCTGGATAAGAGCGTCTGCTAAATTACTTAAATGTAAATGTAAATATGTAAAGTGACAATGCATAGATAATAACTATGACTAGGGTGGCTGGAGTCTTTGTCAATTTTTAGGGCCTTCCTCTGACACCGGCTGGTATAGAGGTCCTGGATGGCAGGAAGCTTGGCCCCAGTGATGTACTGGGCCATATGCACTACCTTCTTGTGGCCGTAGGCTGAGCAGTTACCATAGCAGGCAGTGGTGCAACCAGTCAGGATGGTCGCGATGGTGCAGCTGTAGAACCTTTTGAGGATCTGAGGACCCATGCCAAAACTTTTCAGTCTCCAGGGGGGAATAGGTTTTGTTGTGCCCTCTTCACGACTGTCTTGGTATGCTTGGACAATGTAAAGTTGTTGGTGATGTGGACACCACGAAATTTGAAGCTATCAACCTGCTCCACTACAGCCCCATCGATGAGAATGGGGGTGTGCTCGGTCCTCATTTTCCTGTAGTCCACAATTATCTCCTTTGTCTTGATCACGTTGGGGGAGAGATTGTCCTGGCACCACAAGGCCAGGTCTCTGACATCCTCCCTATAGGCTGTCTCGTCGTTGCTGGTGATCAGGCCTACCACTGTTGTGTCATCGGCAAACTTAATGATGGTGTTGGAGTCGTGCCTGGCCATGTAGTCATGAGTGAACAGGGAGGAGAAGGGGACTGAGTACACACCCCTGAGAGGCCCTCATGTTGAGGATCAGCGTGGGGCATGTGCTGTTATCTACCCTTACCACCTGGGGGTGGCCTGTCAGGAAGTCCAGGATCCAGTTGCAGAGGGAGGTGTTTAGTCCCAGGGTTCTTTGCTTAGTGATAAGCTTTGAGGGCACTATGGTGTTGAACGCTGAGCTGTAGTCAATGAATAGCATTCTCACATAGGTGTTCCCTTTTTCCAAGTGTGAAAGGGCAGTGTGGCGTGCTATAGAGATTGCATAATCTGTGGATCTGTTGGGGTGGTATGCAAATTGGAGTGGGTCTAGGGTTTCTGGGATAATGGTGTTGATGTGAGCCATGACCAGCCTTTCAAAGCACTTCATGGCTACAGACGTGAGTGCTACGGGTCTGTAGTCAATTAGGCAGGTTCCCTTAGTGTTCTTGGGCACAGGGATGGGCACAGGGACTAAGGTGGTCTGCTTGAAACATGTTGGTATTACATACTCAGACATTGAGATATTGAACATGTCAGTGAAGACACTTGCCAGTTGGTCAGCGCATTCTCGGAGTACACATCTTGGTAATCCATCTGGCTCTGCTGCCTTGTGAATGCCGACCTGTTTAAAAGGTTTTACGCACATTGGCTACAGAGAGTGTTATCACACATTCATCCGGAACAGCTGATGCTCTCATGCATTTTTCAGTGTTACTTGCCTCGAAGCGAGCATAGAAGTAATTTAGCTTTTTTGATAGGCTTGTGTCACTGGGCAACTCGTTGCTGTGCTTCCCTTTGTAGTCTGTAATAGTTAGCAAGCCCTGCCACATCCGATGAGCATCGGAGCCGGTGTAGTAAGATTCGATCTTAGTTTCTTCTAAGCTTCCCGGTTAGAGTCCCGCTCCTTGAAAGCGGAAACCCTACCCTTTAGCTCAGTGCGGATGTTGCCTGTAATCCATGGCTTCTGGTTGGGGTATGTACGTACAGTCACTGTGAGGACGACATCATCGATGCACTTATTGAAGAAGCCAGTGACTGATTTTTATTGACCGAGTTAGGTTTTTGCTTGTTAACAGGAATCAGGAGGATATAATTATGGTCAGATTTGCCAAATGGAGGGCGAGGGAGAGCTTTGTACGCGTCTCTGTGTGTGGAGTAAAGGCGGTCTAGAGTTTTTTCCCCTCTGGTTGCACATTTAACATGCTGGTAGAAATGAGGTAAAACTGTGACAATACAGAGGCGGATGCAAGATGCAAGCAACGATGGTTTAATGAATACAGTTTACAGCAGCAACAGGACAGACAGACTGTACTCAGACGGAATCCGACCCAGGGACTAGGGCGCATCTTCCGATGATAGCGTGCTGAGAAATCCAGGGGAGTGTGTCCGGAAGGATAGGAAGGAGCACAGCAGATAATCCACACAAGGGCGGCGAGAGATGAGCACGGACACACGACACAACCTCAGGGAAGTAACAACGATCTGACAACAAGAAACACTGGTTACAGAACATATAAAGGGAAGATAAGTGGTTCCAGCTGGCGCAGACAATCAGGCCGAGATTGGGAACCACGCCCACACAAACACGGGGAGAGAGAGAGAGAGAAAGAGAAAGAGAGAGGGAGGCAGTGGATTCATGAACCGTGACAATACCCCCCCCCCCTAGGAACGCCTCTTGGCGTTCCCAGGCGAATTTACCTGTCGATTGAAATCATCGATAAGGGAGTGATCCAGAATGTCCCTAGCAGGTACCCAACTTCTCTCCTCCGGGCCGTAACCCTCCCAGTCCACCAGGTACTGGAATCCGCGTCCCCTCCTTCTAGAGTCCAAAATACGATTGACAGGAAAGGTGGGTTCCCCATCAACAAGTCGTGGCGGCGGGGGAACCGGGACCGGCGGGTTAATGCGTGCCTGAAACATAGGTTTTATTTTAGACACATGAAAGGTAGGATGAATTCTACTATACGCCGGAGGAAGCTTGAGCCGGACCGCCACCGGACTAATGATCCTGGTGACTTTGAACGGGCCGATAAATTTGGGGGCAAGCTTGTTCGAAACGGATCGGAGTGGAGTGTTCTTAGTAGAAAGCCACACTCTTCGGCCAACGACGTATACCGGAGGCTTCGACCGGTGGCGATCGGCCTTAGCCTTGGTGCGCGCCCCCACCCGGAGAAGAGTCTCACGGGCTCTGCTCCATGCGTGACGGCACCTCTGGATGAAAGCGTGAGCGGAGGGAACAGTGACCTCGGACTCCGTACTGGGAAAGATAGGTGGCTGGTAACCTAAACTACACTCAAACGGAGAGAGACCCGTGGCTGCCACTGGCAATGAATTGTGAGCGTACTCAACCATAGAGAGTTGTTGACTCCAGGAAGAGGGATTCTTAGAAACCAAACATCGCAACACTCTCTCCAAATCTTGGTTGGCCCTCTCCGTTTGACCGTTGCTCTGGGGATGAAACCCTGAAGACAGGCTGACACTCGCTCCCAGTAACCTACAAAACTCTTGCCAAAACTTGGACACAAATTGGGGTCCCCTGTCAGAAACTACGTCCATCGGCAGGCCATGTAAGCGAAAGACGTGATCCACGACAGTTACCGCTGTCTCCTTGGCAGATGGTAATTTAGGCAAGGGAATAAAATGAGCTGCCTTCGAGAACCGGTCCACCACGGTCAAAACAGCCGTCTTGCCCTGGGAAGGCGGGAGGGCGGTAACAAAATCTAGCGCGATGTGGGACCAGGGTCTCGAAGGGACCGACAGCGGTTGGAGTAACCCATCTGGGGGTCGATTAGAAGTCTTCCCAGTGGCACAAACCGAGCAAGCCAAGACAAAACTGTGAATGTCACGAGCCATCAGTGGCCACCAAAATCGTTGCTTAACCAAAAAAGCTAGTGCGGCTGACTCCTGGATGACACGCTACGTTGGAGCAATGCCCCCACCGAATAACATCGGACCGACACCCCTCCGGCACAAACAACCGATTAGGCGGGCAACCGGGCGGAGGCGTTACCCCTTCTAAGGCCGTTTTGACCCTCGATTCAACCTCCCATGTGAGTGTGGAGACCACTAGGGTCCCGGGTAGGATGCACTCGGGAGTGGATGGGCGTTCGGAATGGTCAAAAATGCGAGAAAGGGAATCGAGTTTGACATTATTGGAACCCGGGCGATACGAGAGAGAGAAGTCAAAACGTCCGAAAAAAGAGTGCCCACCACGCCTGCCTGGAGTTGAGTCGCTTGGCGGTTCTGATATATTCCAAATTTTTGTGATCGGTCCAAACTATAAAAGGTACCCCCGAACCCTCTAACCAATGGCGCCACTCCTCCAGTGCTAACTTCACTGCCAACAACTCTCTGTTGCCAATGTCGTAGTTGCGTTCCGCAGGTGATAACCGATGGGAAAGGAACGCGCAAGGGTGCATCTTGTCGTCAGAAGAGGAACGTTGGGAAAGTACCGCACCTACCCCCACCTCTGAAGCGTCCACCTCCACCACGAACTGACGCGAGGGATCGGGAGCTATGAGGATGGGAGCCGAAACAAAGCGGCTCTTGAGTTTGGCGAATGCAGCCTCGGCTGTATCGGACCACCTGAACGTCACTCTGGGGGAGGTTAAGGCGGTAAGAGGAGCGACTATCTGGCTAAAGTTGCGAACGAAACGCCGGTAGAAATTGGCGAATCCCAGAAACCTCTGTAGGGCCTTACGGGAATCTGGGCTTGGCCAATCCACCACAGCCTTAACCTTGACAGGATCCATGCGAATACCTTCAGTCGAGACGATGTAACCTAGGAATGGAACAGATTGTGCATGAAAAATGCATTTCTCCGCCTTGACAAAAAGTCCATTCTCCAACAACCTCTGAAGCACTCGTCTGACGTGCTGAACGTGTTCCTGGAGAGAAGAAGAAAAAATCAGTATGTCATCCAGGTAAACATATATGAACTGATCAATCATATCTCTCAGCACGTCATTTACGAGTGCCTGGAAAACCGCTGGGGAGTTAGATAGCCCAAAAGGCATGACCAAATATTCGAAGTGTCCTCTGGGGGTGTTAAACGCGGTCTTCCATTCGTCCCCCCCCCTTATGCGAACCAAATGATATGCAGTACGTAAATCCAACTTAGTGAACACGGATGCTCCCTGTAACCTTTCAAAGGCTGAGGACATCAACGGTAAGGGATAGGTATTCTTCACTGTGATGTTATTCAACCCACGGTAATCAATGCAAGGAAGCAAAGATCCGTCCTTCTTCCCCACAAAGAAGAACCACGCCCCCGCTGGAGAAGAGGAAGGACGAATGAATCCAGATGCCAGAGAATCAGAGATGTATCTCTCCATAGCCTCCCTCTCAGGAACAGAGAGTGAATATAACTTGCCTTTAGGCGGAGACTCACCTGGCAATAATTCTATTGCACAGTCATAGGGACGATGCGGAGGAAGAGAAGCAGCAAGGGACTTACTGAACACCTCCTTCAGGTCGAGGTATTCAACGGGCACGTTAGACAAATCCACTGCCTCCTCTAGAAACACAGAATCAGACGAACAAGCAGACACTAAACAGGACTCAAGACACTTGTTACTCCACATGGATATAGAGTTATGACCCCAGTCAACTCTGGGGTTGTGTTGGGTGAGCCAAGGGTGGCCGAGAACTAATGGTGCAAGGGTTGAGTCCATGAGTAGGAATGATAGTGTCTCAGTGTGATTGCCAGAAGTGATGAGTGTGATAGGTTCAGTGGTGTGAGAAATGTTGGGGAGTTCTTGACCATTGAGAGCATTGACGGATATCTTGTGCGTGAGTGAGGTGATAGGAATCTGGAGTTTGTGAGCGAGCTTGAAGTCCATGAAATTACCCTCTGCTCCTGAGTCCAGCAAGGCTTGGGTGTCGTGCGTGTGGGTGGCCCATCTTAGTCTTACCGGGAGGAGAGTAGATGATGAGGTCTTCTCTGTGGTGACACCACCCGATAGTAGCCTCATGCTTACTACCGGGCCTGATATTTTACCGGGCAGGAGTGGATAAAGTGACCCGCTCTACCACAGTAGAGACAGAGTCCTTGGGATCTCCGCCTCTCCCCCTCTTCCCGGGAGAGGCGAGCTCTCCCCAGCTGCATGGGTTCGTGAGCGGAGGCTGAACTGGCCGTGTTCCCGCCGCTGGCATGCCAGCCCTCCGTGTCGTTATACGGTCTGTTAGGGCATGCTCGGCGGCCAATACGACTCAGACGAGTGTCGACCCTCAAGGCTAGTTCCACTAGTCCATTTTAAACTCCTGGGAAGGTCCAGAACATAAATCTCCTTCTGGATCCGGTCCTCCAGCCCATGCAGGAACATGTCCCACTGCGCCTCCTCGTTCCACTGACACTCTGCGGCCAGAGTGCGGAATTGGATGGAGTATTCCGATACTGAACGGTCTCCTTGGCGAAGGTCAGCGAGTAGTCTGGCCGCCTCCCTACCCGCCACGGCCCGATCGAAGACCCTTCTCATCTCCTCGGAGAGTGTCTGGAAAGAGGTGCAGCATGGGTCCTGGTTCGCCCACACCGCCGTTCCCCAAAGAGCCGCTTTGCCTGATAGCAGTGTGAGTACGAATGCTACCTTAGACTGTTCACGGTTGAAGGTCCGTGGCTGCAACGAGAAATGCATAGAACGTCTCGTAAGAAAAGCTCTGCAATAGTCAGGATCACCTGAATAACCCTCTGGTGTCGGTAGCCGTGGCTCTAGCTGGGAATCAGGCTCTGGCGGGGCGGGTTGAACTGCCGGTGTAGGTGGCGCAGCGGAACCCCTCAGATGTTGCAATTGTTGGGTCAGCTGGGATACCTGCGTCGCAAGGGCTTGTACTGCCCGACCTGTGCTGGAGATGTTCTCCTCTTGTTGATCCAATCTCGTGATACTGCGGGAAATGAATTCGGTCAGACTCGTTGAACTCGCTGCATCCATGGTCTGGTCAGAACGTTCTGTGACAATACAGAGGCGGATGCAAGATGCAAGCAACGATGGTTTAATGAATACAGTTTACAGCAGCAACAGGACAGACAGACTGTACTCAGACGGAATCCGACCCAGGGACTAGGGCGCATCTTCCGATGATAGCGTGCTGAGAAATCCAGGGGAGTGTGTCCGGAAGGATAGGAAGGAGCACAGCAGATAATCCACACAAGGGCGGCGAGAGATGAGCACGGACACACGACACAACCTCAGGGAAGTAACAACGATCTGACAACAAGAAACACTGGTTACAGAACATATAAAGGGAAGATAAGTGGTTCCAGCTGGCGCAGACAATCAGGCCGAGATTGGGAACCACGCCCACACAAACACGGGAGAGAGAGAGAGAGAGAGAGAGAGAGAGAGAGAGAGAGAGAGAGAGAGAGAGAGAGAGAGAGAGAGAGAGAGAGAGAGAGAGAGAGAGAGAGAGAGAGAGAGAGAGAGAGAGAGAGAGAGAGAGAGAGAGAGAGAGAGAGAGAGAGAGAGAGAGAGAGAGAGAGAGAGAGAGAGAGAGAGAGAGAGAGAGAGAGAGAGAGAGAGAGAGAGAGAGAGAGAGAGAGAGAGAGAGAGGCAGGCAGTGGATTCATGAACCGTGACAAAAACAGATGTAAGTTTCCCTGCATTAAAGTCCCCAGCCACTAGGACTGCTGTTTCTGGATGAGCATTTTCCTGTTTGCTTATGGCCATTGACAGCTCATTGAGTGTGGTCTTAGTGCCAGTGTCGGTTTGTGGTTGTAAATAAACAGAAACAAAGAATATAGATGAAAACTCTCTTGGTAGATAGTGTGGTCTACAGCTTATCAAGTGATACTCTACCTCAGACGAGCAAAACCTTGAGACTTCCTTAGATTTTCGTGCACCAGCTGTTGTTTACAAACATACATAGACCACCACCAGTGGCTGCTGTTATTTTCTGCCGATACAGTGTATAGCCCACCAGCTTTATGTTAATCATGTCGTCGTTCAGCCACGACTCTGTGAAACATAAGATATTTCAGATTTAATGTTCCTTTGGTAGGTATACATTCTTGTAGTTCGTCCACTTAATTATCCAGCGATTGTACGTTGGCCAATAGTACCAATGGCAAAGGTAGATTAGGGTCCTTACAAGGCACCCCGATCTCCTTCGTAGATATCGCCATCTCTTTCTCCTGTGAATGGCGGGGATGAGGGCCTTGTCGGGTGTCTGGAGTAAATCCCTCTCATCCGATTTATTAAATAAAAATGATTTGTCCAGTTCAAGGTGAGTAATCACTGTTCTGATATCCAGAAGCTCTTTTTGGTCATAAGAGATGATAGCAGTAACATTCTGTACAAAATAAGTTACAAACAATGCATAAAAACTAACAAAATAGCACAGTTGTTTAAAAGCCCATAAAACAGCAGCCATCCCCTCCGGTGCCATCCATCAGAACATTTTTGTGAATTATTTACAGATAATATATAGAATACATATAAGTAGGAACAGATCAGCCTATAGTTTACAAGACATCAAGATGCATAACTGCAGCACACTTCTTCAGGCAGCGTTAAGAATGGAAGCTAACTTGACGAGCTCTGTGATGATGATGACCACTGAATAATAGCTTGAATAATGATATCAGATTAGTCATACAGTACATTGGCCTGCTCTTCGGCACAAATCCACCTTCTTCTGACAGATATCTCCTCCTATCACATCACTGGTCATTTTTCTACAGTCCACACTCAGAAATAATTTTATCATCATTATTCGCTACCAACTGTGGATGAAGAATTCCTTCATCTCTTTGGTGATTGAATCAAAATCAGACATTCACAGAGACAATTTGACTCTGGCTGTTTGTTTAAAACTCACTCCGAGTTATATTGAAGTGGTTGTGTAACTATCTTTCCAGTCAAGTGTGTATTTCTCTTCTGTGAATCTGACATATAATCGCACTGAGAATGATATGCTTTGTTTCATGTGAACTTGTCCTTAACTCTCTGAAGGAAGGAAAACAATGTTTCTGCTTTTGTAATATTGGATTAGAAATTGCTTTCAACTTATAACCTCACGTGAAGTTATTTAAAGGAGCTAATGTCTCTAAACAGTCAGTTGGGCCACCGTAAATTGCATAATTGAATATAACTTAAACCTTGTTCTTCAGACAGTTGTTTTGAACATGGAAATAAACAAGAATATTTTTAGAGCTGTCTTCTGAGCCGTATTTGGCTGGCTACAGATGTACCAATCTGAATCACATTATATACTGTATCAAATTTGTGCACCCCTCTGTGTCCTGGAGTCTCACTCATGGAGATGGGAGAATGGAGAGGTGAAAGACGGGTAATGGCGTTGGAGAAGAGAGACAGAGGTTGTGAAGAGGAGGAAGGGGAGAGAGAAAAGAGACTGGGGAGAGAAGAGTGGGGGGAAAGAGTGGAAGAGGAGATGTGAACAGAGAGGAGAGAGGAGACAGAAGAGAGGGGTGATGGGAGAGGAAATACAGTGGGGAGAACAAGTATTTGATACATTGCCGATTTTACAGGTTTTCCAACTTACAAAGCATGTAGAGGTCTGTAATTTTTATCATAGGTACACTTCAACTGTGAGAGACGGAATCTAAAACTAAAATCCAGAACATTTAATTGTACGATTTTTAAGTAATTAATTTGCATTTTATTGGAGACTTATATTTATATTGGAGCTGGAGACTTATATTTGAAGCTGGAGACTTATATTTGAAGCTGGAGACATATTGGAGCTGGAGACTTATATTTGAAGCTGGAGACACATATTTGAAGCTGGAGACTTATATTTGAAGCTGGAGACTTATATTGGAGCTAGAGACTTATATTGAAGCTGGAGACTTATATTGGAGCTGGAGACTTATATTTGAAGCTGGAGACTCATATTTGAAGCTGGAGACTTATATTTGAAGCTGGAGACTTATATTTGAAGCTGGAGACTTATATTGGAGCTGGAGACTTATATTGAAGCTGGAGACTTATATTGGAGCTGGAGACTTATATTTGACTTATTTTTCCCTCACTAACTTTAAACATCAGCTAACCACTTTTCTGCTCTTTTGCACACCATTATTTATTCTTGCACATCATCATCTGCACATCTATCACTCCAGTGTTAATTTGTTAAATTGTAATTACTTGCTACTATGGCCTGTTTATTGCCTTACCTCCTCACGCCACTTGCACACACTGTATTTATTTTGTATTGTGTTATTGACTGTACGCTTGTTTAATCCTTGTGTAACTCTGTGTTGTTGTTTGTGTTGCACTGCTTTGCTTTATCTTGGCCAGGTTGCAGTTGTAAATGAGAACTTGTTCTCAACTGGCGTACCTGGTTAAATAAAGGTGAAATTAAAAAATTAAAAAACAAATATTATGAACACCTTCCTAACACTGCATTGCAAAATACTTCCTGTTTCCTCCAGCATCTTCACAAGTTCCTTTGCTGTTTTTCTGTGTGGTCCCGTGGTGTTTATACTTGCGTACTATTGTTTGTACAGATGAACACGGTACCTTCAGGCGTTTGGAAATTGCTCCCAAGGATGAACCAGACTTGTGGAGGTCTACATTTTTTATCCGAGGTCTTCTGACCCACTGGAATTGTGATACAGTGAATGATAAGTGAAATAATCTGTCTGTAAACAAGTGTTGGAAAAATGACTTGTGCCATGCACAAAGTAGATATCATAACCGACTTGCCAATACTATAGTTTGTTGATTAACAAGACATTTGTGGAGTTGTTGAAAAACTAATTTTAATGATGCCAACCTAAGTGTATGTAAACTTCTGACTTCAAATGTACATACATACTCAATAACATGCACACATACACACACTTAGCCTGACATTCTTCACTACCAGTCCTGCCTTGGCAGCATCTAATGGGGATCCTTAATTAATACAAATACAAATACAGTGGGCCATAATTACAAATAATTTGTACACTGCAAATTGACCGCAAGAAGCCCAAACAGATATAATATTTGAACTAGAACATGATCATTTCAAACCTTGCTTACATTTGCATATGATCACATATATCTCTCTATTATGCATGGTGATACTTTGGAACAGATTTCTTAAATTAAAATTACTTGGAGCTGATTTGCTGGTGTTTTTACTGTCTTTAATGTCCATCAACAAAACATTTGAAAAACTTGGGGGCCGCCAGTTGGGGAACCCTGTCATACAACAGCCATACAGCACTGCGGACACACCATACTGAGTTCACCTAAAGCACACAGATCCATATGGAGGGAGAGATGAAGAGGGAAGGGACAGAGTGTACTTAGGGGGAACGCTGCACAGAGGAAGCTTTAAAATGATGGAGAAACATGAGATATGAATAATAGTTTATCATGCAGATATATCTTGCAACACTAGAGCTAGTATATGAATTGTATTTTCTCATTCTGTGTCTGGATGAGATATGCACTGTGTATTACAGTGAAGGTGTATTCAACACTCATTTATTGTTGTTTATCCTCCTCTCTGAGGGAACGAGATTTAGGCAATACTTCATACTGCAAGTCAATAGTGAACAACTTCGTATAGACCCTATCCACATTTTAGAGATAATATTGGGCAACATTTTAAAGAAAACAGACTGGGAATGCTACACTCATTCTTCAAAATGTTGTGCCTTTTTTCTGTAGTGTGTCTGTAGTGTACTGTCGAATAAAACCCTATTTCCATTTTCTAGGACAGATACTATTCCCTCCCCCTGTGCATGTCTAGTCCATCACCAGCTTGGTGTGTGTCTTCCTCCAGGTCCAGCTGGGTGTGTGTGTGTTCTTTCTGTAGTGTAGAGTGGTTCTCCTGCTGGGATCTGACCCCTGCTGCCCTCAGGGTCACAGTTCACTAATTTTAATGTCCCTTACAACACACACACCCTCTTAGGACTGGTAGTGAAGAATGTCAGGCTAAGTGTGTGTATGTGTTTCACACATCTGGGTGATGCTCAGTAGCCATTTGACGTTCCAGAATGCTCTTTCCACAGTTATCTTTATCTCTCTCAAATCGATCGCCCTTCATCAGTCATTGACGAATCGCCCTTTTGTCTTGCCATTGTATTGGATGCCCATGACTTAACGCATTGTATATGTTGGTCTATTGTGTTGTTTTATACAATAGGATTGTGTAGCTATGCTTAAGAAGTTGTGTGGCTGCTACCCCCTAATCTCAGAGATGGAGATGGTTGTAACATCATCACCAGAGGTGAGTTCAACAAGGCTTCTGTTCTTAGTAACAATTTCAGTTGAACGATTTTAATGAACATTCCATAATGCTACGGTGAAACATTAAACAGCTATTTTTGTCACAATTACTTTGATATTTTACTGGCAATAATCAAACTGCTAATTATTTAGCTATTCCCATTAAAGGTAATAGAAAGCCTACATGGCCACTTAATTAATAGCAGTGGCAGTTTAGACCTGAAACATACACTTTAGTTCGCGGCACTCTACCTTTTTTCAGACTGTTCGCTAACGTTAGCAAACGGTCGTGGAGAACACAAGACAAATGGAATATGTTAGCTAATGTTAGCGAACGGTCATGGAGAACACAAGACAAATGGAATATGTTAGCTAACATAGGCGAACGGTCGTGGAAACACAAGACAAATGGAATATGTTAGCTAATGTTAGCGAACGGTCGTGGAGAACACAAGACAAATGGAATATGTTAGCTAACGTAGGCGAACAGTCGTGGAGAACACAAGACAAATGGAATATGTTAGCTGATGTAGGCGAACAGTCGTGGAGAACACAAGACAAATGGAATATGTTAGCTATCGTTTGCAAACTATTTCCCTTGTTGAGCACACCTCAGCTTTCAGATGAACTCCTCCCTCAGCGGAAGACGGCATCTCTCTCCACCAAGCAGAGCCTTCCCTCGGCAGGGCTATTTTCCATTAGCTCCCAGGACCATAGAGGAAGCAGGCCATAGTTGAGGGATTAATATAATTTTCATGGATTTGAGGGAGCTACCTAACTGGCTCTCACTTCTCCCAGTACAGCTGGTATCTCAATGACCAAGGCCCCAATTCATTTCACAAATACAGAGGAATGAGCACTGGGATTTTTAAGATAGCAACCCCATTTGCTCCATCCCCTTTAGATTGGGAAGGAAAGACGTTTTGGAAGAGTATTAACTTGTCAATGACAAAAATGTCAGACTTCTTCAACAGACCTAACATGAGCTGGCTCATCACATATTCAGTGAAACACAAGCTCCTCTTTGATGGGCTTATCGGTAACGGACATCTGTGTTGTGCAATTAATACTTCAGAGTAGAGTATATTTGTTTACTCATAGTTAATTTTGTACACTCTGGGAAAATGATTTGAGTGCAAATTGGTTTGCATTGGGTCATGACTGTGTGTCATTCTCTCCTTCTGTTGCACTGAGTGTGCAATAATTAAGGGCTCTATTTTCAAACACACACTCATTTGTAATTTCGACCTGTCAAAGCCGATCATTTTCTATTTTCAAACCCTAGAGCAAGGATTGGTAATTTACCTGTCTTATATGAGCTGGCTTGCTCTGAGGTGGGAGGGGTGGCAATATCTGAGGTGTGTCCATAATAAAAAATGTGCTCCAAAGTGCCAATTTCAGAATGCCCTGGTGGGGATATTTAAGACAATCCAAAAGCTGGTCTTAGCATTAACATCGTTGGTTATGGCATAGTGTGAGCAAACATTCCCTTTTTATCTAGGATATACATTATTTGAGCCAGCTCCTGTTATTATTTTGGATGTGTGTAAAAACTCCTCTGGGTAGGCTACAGGCCAATCATGGAATGAGATTTATTTTATCTTTATTTAACTAGGCAGTACAGAGCAAATTATTATTTTCAATGACAGCATAGAAACAGTGGGGTAACTGCCTTGTTCAGGGGCAGAATGACAGCTTTTTACCTTGTCAGTTCAGGGATTTGATCTTGCAACCTTCCGGTTACTAGTCCAACACTCCAACTACTAGGCTACCTGTCACCCAGGGCATAATCTGGTGACACAGGTAATAAGAAACATTTAAATGATTTGACTGTAACAATTTTGTTTTTCATTTCGTTTGATAAACGAAGGCTACCCTTTCCCTACTATAACGAAAGCTGGTTCAACAGCAATGGAGATCTGGTGTCTTATTATCCTGGCCATACATTAGCCAAGTAGTCTATCCATAAAATGTTTCTAAATGGTCTACTTGTGAGGCCTGCAGTGCATACTCCATTCGGCTTATATCCATCCCCATTTCCAAAGAGTGCCTCTTGTCCGGTTACGAAAGATGTGCTCCTCCAAACATATTCAAATTTTCAGTCAATTTTTATTTTTTATTTTTACTGTTGCTATCACTCGTTACTGTAGTCTATGCTTTATAATAAACTGTAGTATCAATCCACAATGGACTAGGAGGAGAATATTCCGTGCCCCCAGCCGTATTGGAGTTGATGACAACACCTTGATTGGCCAGGCCCTCATCACACCTACAACATCAAAACCCAGCCCTTACTACTCGCCACCACCAGCTAATGCGGTCATAATTCCAGCTGTGAAAATAGCAAAAATATTTATGAAATAAATAAATAGAAAAAACACCCCGGAACTGTAGCGCTACCGCCAGTGCTTAGATTTACCAGGTTTGTTAAAGTAGAGCCATTTTATAATGATTTTATAATGATTTTATAATGACAAACACAACATTTTATAATGAAGCTGGGTGTGTGAGTGTGTGTGAGTATGTGTGACTCACCACCTTGATTCGGTCTTATGTAGCAATTTTTTTATTATTATTTTTTTTTTTTACATTCGATAAAAGTAGAGACTCAGAGCTACAAAATGGTATTTCACACACTGCATTTGAGGAACAATGGGAAAGTAATTCTGCTATGAAAGTTGATCAACTTGTAAACTCACTTTTGATAAAATTGCCTTTGAATGTTTTGCTAGTGAAGTGCTCTTCTTTGTCAACACCCATTCAGCATTGTTCACACCCTCATCCTAAGCTTTATCCACACCCATCTCGTTTCGCTATCGAAGTGCACACTTGACGCTCTGGTCAATGATTTCAGACATTTGCTGACGTTGCAGACGTTTACTGACATCGCCCATATTCAACGGTTGTTGTACACACATCATGTAATGTTAGCTAATGAGCCAGCCAGCCAATGTTAGCTAGTTAAACAATGAACAGTGCCAACAATGCCAAAGTGCTGGGAGCTAACCAACCATGTTCAATGTTAGCTAGCTAACATTAGGCTCTAACTAAAACAGCACATGGCTCTGGGAAACAAATAATAACATCAGCTAGGGAGTCAGCCAGCCAGCTGATGTTAACTAGCTAGCTCACAGTACATTTTAGCTTAAGACATATAGCTAGCTAGGTAAACAATGTACCTAGCTAGGTAAACAAACATTTTCAATATTAGCTAACTAGAACAGCAAACAGCTCTGGGAAATGATTGATACCATCAACTAGGGAGCCTGCTAACTAACTTTAGCTGGATAGCTAACAGTACACTTTTGCTTGGAATTAAAAAAACTTTGTCAAAATTAGAAAAAAATATCTGAAAATGTAGCTAGCTAATGTTAGACTATCTTACCTGTATACATCTTTGTGCGTGGACGCGTCTCCCTGTCAGGAATGCCATGTCATGGTTGCCCTTAGTTTGAAGATGTAATCCGGAGACAGGTGTTTCCTCCATCTCTTTAGCTATCATACTCTAATTGCACTGATTTTAAAACTTGATCCTCCAGAAAGTATAGAGCAACACTTATGCAGCTCCACTACACAATATATATTTTTTAAAAGCCACATTCGACATGATTACCAATACAGACTGAGGAGCTTCTATGGCAGACCAATCTGAACTCGGCATGTCCAGCCCACTCATTATCTCAGCCAATCATGGCTAGTGGGAAGGTTGCCAACTTTTTCTGTGGCTTAACCAACATGTCTCTTAATTTAACAATTTTATTCACATTTGCAGATGCCATACAAGTTTGTTATTAAGGCACATGAAAGTTCACATGTTCAAGAAGGCATTTCTGCCAAAAATCACATTTTGATAAAAAAAAGATTTAGGTTCAAACGGCTCTCCTGTAAAGTCGTGACTTGCGACATTTTCCTGAATTGGGTCACATGTGTGTTAGTAATGGAGGGGGGTGAATCGACAGAGTCGCAATATTGTTTTTGGACAATCTTCTATTGATTTGACTCCAAGTATCGATTTTAAATATATTCATAATTATTATCTTTTGCTACTGTGGGTAGCGTATCAGCGCCAATACTATTAATTTTTTCATCCAATTGCTTGTTCTCCATCTTCTTTTTAAATAGTGAGCCAACATGTTTTCAGCACTTTTATTTACCTGACTGATCAAAACTCTTTTCTCATTTTCTTTCTGTGTGAGTGAGTGTATGTGACACCTCTGAATAGCTTTCGCTCTCCTTGGCAAGTCCTTACAGTACGTGCAGCTCTCTCCGGGGGTTGCTTCTGCAATATACCTAATGTGTATAGTACCTGTCCAGAGAGAGAGGAGAGTGGGAAACTGTGTACATAGCTATGTGGTTGTTTGGAGTGCTGTGTTTTATTATCTTTTTTATCTGTCCTGATCCTAGCTCTCAGGGAGGGCTGTCCCCCAAAAGTAGTTGATTAAGACCTGTCTTGTTAGGCCAGAGAGGTAATCGTCATGCAGGTCTCATGCTCTGTTCTCTACATCACACCAAAGGTCAGGAATTATCAGAATTTGTTGGTAACATTTGTAAGATGTTTAATATTCATCTAATGTGTGTAAGTTACTTCTCATAAGAATGTATTTTGTTGTACTATAGTGGTGGCCATTGGCAGTTATCTGTTCTATGTCAGGACTAAGTTGCCTGGGCCGCTGAGAGGGGAGAGGTCAAAGTGTCATCATGTGTAAACATATCTTTTACTCCCTGCCTTTCCCAGTGGGGAAAGGAGGGGTTGCAGTGTCTGGAATCATTCTATGCTCCCTCTAATGTTGTTTATATCTTAACCTATAGCCTCACCTCCTATCCGCGAGTTTGTCCCGGAGTTTGTATTTAGAGTGGGTTGTATATAAATGACAATTTGATATATGCCTGTTGATATGGAGGATTTGGTTTATGGTTCTGGGGTTTGGGGAAGGAGACAAAGCTGAACGATAAATTATGTCTATGCTGACTGACTATGTGTGTTTTTGCTATTAAAGGAACTCAGTTGCATTGTAAGGGGGCTCTCAGAGAATCCACTGGGAGACACTGGATTATCTGAGAGTCACAGGATTGTGATAAGAGCTAATATAATTAAAGATGGACTTTTATAACTCTGACGTGTGTGTGTGTGGTTTGCTCCCATGATTAGGTAAATAGAGGAAATTTCCACGGCAAGTGCTTTTAACGTGCAGCCTTCCTTCCTGCCCCCATTGAGTTAATCACTGATCTGTTTGTGATTTGACAAGGAAAGGCAATATTTCCAACCGTTTGGCTTGACCAGGGCCATCTCCAGGCGTTAGCAATTTTTTTGTGGGGGTGGACTCAGTCAGGATCTCAACTCATTGGAGAGTTAAAAATACACAAGGTGTAATTGCAAAATTTGGTTGTGCATAATCATTTTTTTGCTTGTTAATAAGTCAGTCATTGACAGTGACTCAATTAGCATGTAAGTTAACAATTCTTTGATTGGTAAGTTAGTCTAGCCAGCTGTCTAAACTTGTAGTTATCATGGCAGAATACAGATCTGGCATGCAGGGCAGGTGCCCAGGGGGACCTGACCTCCAGGGGGCCCCCATTTATGTTGTTAGTCACTCTCACTCAGATATCATTAACATGGCATAAATCTTGGCAAAATGGGTAGAATTACAGGAAATGTCCTTTAAAACTGTAAAGATTTCTCTTCACACCATGGCAAAATGGGTAGAATTGCAAGAAATTAGTTGTAAAACTTCAAAAATGTTCTCTCTGCCCCATGAAAAATAAGTAGAAGTGGATGTTTGTTTTTTATAAAATTGCTATATTTTCTCTCCACCCCATGGCAAAATGTTTAGAATTGAGGAAATCTTGCTTTAAAACTGCAACATTTCATCAACTCCCCATGGCAAACTGTGTAGAATTGCAATAAATTAACTTTAAAACATACATTTCTCTCCTCCATCCAGAGGGGGTCCACTAAAATGTTTTGCTAGGGCCAGCCATGGCCATAACCATTCAAATCCTTTTGTTGAATGATTACTTTGAGAATGGAAGGAAGGAGGGAAGGAAGGAAGGATGCATTCAAATTCAGAAAACTTGGGGAAAAGCATTGTCTTACATCAGTCTAGGTAGGGGAATAATTGAACATACTGGACAGTGGTATTAGTATTAGTCTTGGTTTCATATTATTGTCCCCCTAAGTGTTTCTGTTGTGCCCATGTACTCTATTTACGAGGCCAAGAGGCCATCACAGTCATGCTATTAGCTAGCTAGTATAGATAGGAGTCAGATGGGAAAAGAGTGGAATTCATGCCAAAGCCAAGTTTTTTTTCCATGATTGCAGAGCTATGATAGTTCAAATGACACTTACAGTTGAAGTCTGAAGTTTACATACACCTTAGCCAAATACGTTTAAACTCAGTTTTTCAAAATTCCTGACATTTAATCCTAGTATAAATTCCCTGTTTTAGGTCAGTTAGGATCACCACTTTACTTTAAGAATGTGAAATTTCAGAATAATAGTAGAGAGAATGATTTATTTCAGCTTTTATTTATTTCATCACATTCCCAATGGGTCAGAAGTTTACATACACTTAATCAGAACTTGGTAGCATTGCCTTTAAATTGTTTAACTCGGGTCAAACATTTGACTCAGGTTTGTAGCAATTTTTCAGTTCTCCACAAATGTTCAAGCAGTATTTTCCCACCATAAGTTGGGGGAATCTGTGGCCCATTCCTCCTGACAGAGCTGGTGTAACTGACTCAGGTTTGTAGGCTTACCTGACATGACTCCTTGCTGTCCCCAGTCCACATGCTCCTGCTCCAGTTTCACTGTTCTGCCCATTCAAATGTTCTATGGGAACATTGAGGTCAGGGCTTTCTGATGACCACTCCAATACCTTCACTTTGTTGTCCTTAAGCCATTTTGCCACAACTTTGGAAGTATGCTTGGGGTCATTGTCCAATTGAAAGACACATTTGCAACCAAGCTTTAACTTCCTGACTGATGTCTTGATATGTTAATTCAATATATCCACATAATTTCCCTACCTCATTATGCCATCTATTTTGTGAAGTACCTGCAGCAAAGCACCCTCACAACATGATGGTGTCACCCCGTGCTTCACGGTTGGATTGGTGTTCTTCGGCTTGCAAGCCTCCCCCTTTTTCCTCCAAACATAACAATGGTCATTATGGCCAAACAGTTCTATTTTTGTTTCATCAGACCAGAGGACATTTCTCCAAAAAGTACGATCTTTGTCCCCATGTGCAGTTGCAAACCATAGTCTGTCTTTTTTATGGTGGTTTTGGAGCAGTGGCTTCTTCCTTGCTTAGCGACCTTTCAGGTTATGTCGATATAGGACTCATTTTACTGTGGATGTAGACACTTTTGTACCTGTTTCCTCTAGCATCTTCACATGGTCCTCTGCTGTTGTTCCGGGATTAATTTGCCGTTTTCGCACCAAAGTACGTTCATCTCTAGGAGACAGAACGCGTCTCCTTCCTGAGCGGTATGATGGCTGCGTGGTTCTATGGTGTTTATACTTGCGTACTATGGTTTGTACAGATGAAAGTTGTACCTTCAGGCGTTTGGAAATCACTTGTGTCATGCACAAAGTAGATATCCTAACGGACTTGCCAAAACTATAGTTTGTTAACATGACATTTGTGGAGTGGTTGAAACACACATATTAATGACTCCAACCTACAGTATTTGATCCCCTGCTGAGGTTGTACGTTTGCCCAGTGACAAAGAAATGATCAGTCTATAATTTTAATGGTAGGTTTATTTGAACAGTGAGAGACAGATTAACAAAAAAAATCCAGAAAAACGCATGTCAAAATGTTATAAAATGATTTGCATTTTAATGAGGGAAATAAATATTTGACCCCCTCCCAATCAGAAGGATTTCTGGCTCCCAGGTATACAGGTAATGAGCTGAGATTAAGAGCACACTCTTAAAGGGAGTGCTCCTATTCTCAGTTTGTTACCTGTATAAAAGACACCTGTCCACAGAAGCAATCAATCAATCAGATTCCAAACTCTCCACCATGGCCAAGACCAAAGAGCTCTCCAAGGATGTCAGGGACAAGATTGTAGACCTACACAAGGCTGGAATGGGCTACAAGACCATCGCCAAGCAGCTTAGTGAGAAGGTGTGTTGCGAATATTCGCAAATGGAAGCAACACAAAAGAACTGTCAATCTCCCTCGGCCTGGGGCTCCATGCAAGATCTCACCTCATGGAGTTGCAATGATCATGAGAACGGTGAGGAATCAGCCCACAACTACCATGGAGGATCTTGTCAATGATCTCAAGGCAGCTGGGACCATAGTCACCAAGAAAACAATTGGTAACACACTACGCTGTGAGGACTGAAATCCTGCAGCGCCTGCAAGGTCCCCCTGCTCAAGAAAGCACATTTTCATGCCCCTCTGAAGTTTGCCAATGAACATCTGAATGATTCAGAGGACAACTGGGTGAAAGTATTGTGGTCAGATGACACCAAAATGGAGCTCTTTGGCATCAACTCAACTCACCTTGTTTGAAGGAGGAGGAATGCTGCCTATGACCCCAAGAACACCATCCCCACCGTCAAACATGGAGGTGGAAACATTATGCTTTGGGGGTGTTTTTCTGCTAAGGGGACAGGACAACTTCACCGTATCAAAGGGACGATGGGCGAGGCCATGCACCGTCAAATCTTGGGTGAGAACCTCCTCCCCTCAGCCAGGGCATTGAAAATGGGTTGTGGATGGGTATTCCAGCATGACAATGACCCAAATCACACGGCCAAGGCAACAAAGGAGTGGCTCAAGAAGAAGCACAGTAAGGTCCTGGAGTGGCCTAGCCAGTCTCCAGACCTTAATCCCTTGGAACATCTGTGGAGGGAGCTGAAGGTTCGAGTTGTCAAATGTCAGCCTCAAAACCTTAATGACTTGGAGAAGATCTGCAAAGAGGAGTGGGACAAAATCCCTCCAGAGATGTGTGCAAACCTGGTGGCCAACTACAAGAAACGTCTGACCTCTTATTGCCAACAAGAGTTTTGCCACCAAGTACTAAGTCATGTTTTGCAGAGGGGTCAAATACTTATTTCCCTCATTAAAATGCCATCAATTTATAACATTTTTGACATGCGTTTTTCTGGATTTTTTTGTTGTTGTTATTCTGTCTCTCACTAAAATAAACCTACCATTAAAATTATAGATTGATCATTTGTTTGTCAGTGGGCAAACGTACAAAATCAGGGGATCAAATACTTTTTTCCCTCACTGCAAGTATATGTAAACTTCTGACTTCAACCGTATACAATCAATACACAACATCGTCATAGCCATAGGTCTTGAGAATCAAGGGGCCATCCAATTAATGTTATTAGCTAGCTAGTGTAGGAGTCGGAAAAGGACTTGCCAAAGCCAAGGTTATTTTCAATGAATGCACAGCTGTGATAGTCAAAATGCAGTATTTTACACTGCTTTCTTTTCAAGTGTGATAACTAGGAAGAGTCTTGGTTGTTCCAAACTTCATCCATGTAAGAATTATGGAGACCGCTGTGTTCTTGGGGACCTTCAATGCTGCAGAAATTTTTTGGTACCCTTCCCAGATATGTGCCTCTTCCAAAATTCCTTCGACCTCCAGGCTTGGTTTTTGCTCTGACATGTACTGTCAACTGTGGGACCTTATATAGACAGGTGTGTGCCTTTTCAGACCATGTCCAGTCAATTGAATTTACCACAGGTGGACTCCAATCAAGCTGTAGAAACATCTCACAGATGATCAATGTAAACAGGATGCACTTGAGATCAATTTCATATCAAAGGGTCTGAAAATTTATGTAAATAGGATATTTCTGTTTTTACATTTTTATAAATTGGCAGAAAAATTTTAAAAACAGTTTTTGCCTTGTTGTTATTGGGTATCGTGTGTAGATTGATGAGGATAAAATGCATTTAATCCATTTTAGAATAAGTCTGTAAAGAAACAAAAGACTCAAGGGGTCTGAATACTTTCCAAATGCACTGTAGATAAATGACAGAAAATACACACACCAATATAAACACAAAATCCATGCAGAAAAAAACATGGTCATAAAAAACAAACACATTTATCAGTAATAAGGTCCTCAATCAGCTTTCTGAATTTTTCTAGAGGCACCAAAACATCAAATCTAAGAACATTTTCAAGATTGTTCCACAAATAATGTGCAAGAAAACTAAAAGCTGATTAACCTGATTAACCTAACTCAGTAGAGACCAAGGAATGTCCAGAGGTAACCATCCCTGAGACTGGGTTTTCACTGTAAGTGATCGGTGTGGAAGAACAGAGCCCTGAGCTCAACCCCATCGAACACCTTTGGGATGAATCACTGTAAGTGAAAACATAGTAATGAATCAACCTACATGACATCATTGCTGCGGGGAATTGCTTCCATTCAGCCACAAGTGCATTAGTGTGGTCGGGCAATGATGTTGGGCGATTAGGCTTAGCTCGCAGTCGGCTTTCAAATTCATCCCAAAGGTGTTCGATGGGGTTGAGCTCAGGGCTCTGTTCTTCCACACCGATCTCGACAAACCATTTCATATGAACCTCGCTTTGAGCATGGTGGCATTGTCATGCTGAAACAGGAAAGGGCCTTCAACCAAACTGTTGCCACAAAGTTGGAAGCACAGAATCATCTACAATGTCATTGTAGCGTCAATATTTCCCTTCATTGGAGCTAAGGGGCCTAGCACGAACCATGAAAAACAGCCCCAGGCCATTATTACTCATCCACCAAACTTTACAGTTGGCACTATGCACTGGGGCAGGTAGTGTTCTCCTGGCATCCACCAAACCCAGATTTGTCCGTCGGACTGCCATGTCACATTCTGACCTTAGTTCCTTTGTTATGTCTTTGTTTTAGTATGGTCAGGGCGTGAGTTGGGTGGGTTGTCTATGTTCACTTTTCTATAATTTGGGATTTCTGTGTTCGGCCTAGTATGGTTCTCAATCAAAGGCAGCTGTCATTCGTTGTCCCTGATTGAGAGTCATACTTAGGTAGCCTGGTTTCACTTTTGAGTTGTGGGTGTTTGTCTTCAGTGTCATTGCTTGTTGCCACACGGGACTGTTTCGTTAATTCACGTTTATTGTTTTGTTCCAGTGTTCTGTTGTGTTTTGATTAAACATTATGGACACTTACCACGCTGCGCATTGGTCCTCCGATCCTTCTCGCTTCTCCTCCTCAGAAAAGGAGGAAGAGATCCGTTACATGCCATATGATGAAGTGTGTGATTCATCACCCTAGAGAAAGCATTTCCACTGCTCCAGAGTCCTTTTTTTGCTGCAACCTTTACACCACTCGGCTACCCTGGGGCGGCAGGGTAGGCTAGTGGTTAGAGCGTTGGACTAGCAACCGAAAGGTTGCAAGTTCAAATCCCTGACCTGACAAGGTACAAATCTGTCATTCTGCCCCTGAACAGGCAGTTAACCCACTGTTCCTAGGCCATCATTGAAAATAAGAATTTGTTCATAACTGACTTGCCTAGTGAAATAAAAGTAAAAAATTCAAAAAACTCCAGCCGACACTTGGTATTTGCGTATGGTGATCAAACGCTTGTGTGCGGCTCCTAGGCCATGGAAATCCATTTTGTGAAGCTCCACACGAAGAGTTCTTGTGCTGACGTTGCTTCCAGAGGCAGTTTGGAACTCGGTAGTGAGTGTTGCAGCCAAGGACAGATGCTTTTTACTATGAAGGTCATTGAACAACCATGTAGCTGACTATTATGGATGAAGACCATGAAAATAGAATAATGTTTAAATAGGCCTACATTCATCTTAGGATATATTTTTTTATTAACTTTATTCTCATGGAGATCCATGTTTTACCTTTGCTAAGTTATTCTGTCTATGAAACATTCTACATCTCCCCCTCTTTCCAACTGATGACGAGTGGGGTGTATAGCATTTATAGGCCATGGCACTTCAGAAAAAGTTTTTTTTTTCATACCATCATTTACGTGTTCCATGTGAGCAATGAGCATATGTCTGCTTTCTCTGTCCTGTTAATGCTGACAGAGCATGCGTAGAAGTACCTGGCCAGATGTCAAGTGTAGGAAAGTGCCCAGCGAGGCTTCTCAGTCATTTTTTCTTCACCTCACACTAAGTTCAGCAAAGCCCTTTTCATATATATACACTGCTGAAAAAAATAAAGGGAACACTAAAATAACACATCCTAGATCTGAATGAATGAAATATTCTTATTAAATACTTTTTTCTTTACATAGTTGAATGTGCTGACAACAAAATCACACAACAGTTATGGAAATCAAATTTATCAACCCATGGAGGTCTGGATTTGGAGTCACACTCAAAATGAAAGTGGAAAACCACACGAAACCACAATGTCCTTAAAACAAGTCAACATGAGGCTCAGTAGTGTCTGTGACCTCCACGTGCCTGTATGACCTCCCTACAACGCCTGGGCATGCTCCTGATGAGGTGGTGGATGGTCTCCTGAGGGATCTCCTCCCAGACCTAGACTAAAGCATCCGCCAACTCCTGGACAGTCTGTGGTGCAACGTGGCGTTGGTGGATGGAGCGAGACATGATGTCCCAGATGTGCTCAATTGGATTCCGGTCTGGGGAACGGGCGGGCCAGTCCATAGCATCAATATCTTCCTCTTGCAGGAACTGCTGACACACTCCAGCCACATGAGGTCTTGCATTGTCTTGCATTAGGATGAACCCAGGGCCAACCACACCAGCATATGGTCTCACAAGGGGTCTGAGGATCTCATCTCAAGACCTAATGGCAGTCAGGCTACCTCTGGCGAGCACATGGAGGGCTGGGCGGCCCCCCAAAGAAATGCCACCCCACACCATGACTGACCCACCGCCAAACCGGTCATGCTGGAGGATGTTGCAGGCAGCAGAACATTCTCCACGGCGTCTCCAGACTCTGTTACGTCTGTCACATGTGCTCAGTGTGAACCTGCTTTCATCTGTGAAGAGCACAGGGCGCCAGTGGCGAATTTGCCAATCTTGGTGTTCTCTAGCAAATGCCAAACGTCCTGCACGGTGTTGCACAACCCCCACCTGTGGACATCTGGGCCCTCATACCACCCTCATGGAGTCTGTTTCTGACCGTTTGAGCAGACACATGCAAATTTGTGGCCTGCTGGAGGTCATTTTGCAGGGCTCTGGCAGTGCTCCTCCTGCTCCTCCTTGCACAAAGGCAGAGGTAGCGGTCCTGCTGCTGGGTTGTTGCCCTCCTACAGCCTCCTCCACGTACTGGTCTGTCTCCTGGTAGCGGCATCCATGCTCTGGACACTATGCTGACAGACACAGCAAACCTTCTTGCCACAGCTTGCATTGATGTGCCACCCTGGATGACCTGCACTACCTGAGCCACTTGTGTGGGTTGTAGACTCCGTGTCATGCTAACACTAGAGTGAAAGCACCGCCAGCATTCAAAAGTGACCAAAACATCAGCCAAGAAGCATAGGAACTGAGAAGTGGTCTGTGGTCACCACCGGCAGAACCACTCCTTTATTGGGCGTGTCTTGCTAATTGCCTATAATTTCCAACAGCATGTGAAATTTATTGTCAATCAGTGTTGCTTCCTAAGTGGACAGTTTGATTTCACAGAAGTGTGATTGACCTGGAGTTACATTGTGTTGTTTATGTGTTCCCTTAATTATTTTGAGCAGTGTAGTTAAGGAAAGGGAAAGGGGGATACCTACTCAGTTGTACAACTGATTGCCTTCAACTGAAATGTGTCTTCTGCATTTAACCCCTCTGAATCAGCAATGATACTTATCACACTTGCGTAATCAATGCTTGGAGTTTGTCAGAATTTGTGGGTTTTTGTTTTTCCACCTGCCCCTTGAGGATTGACCACAAGTTCTCAATGGGATTAAGGTCTGGGGGGTTTCCTGGCCATGGACCCAAAATATCAATGTTTTGTTCCCTGAGCCACTTAGCTATCACATTTGCCTCATGGCATGGTGCTCCATCATGCTGGAAAAGGCATTGTTCATCACCAAACTGTTTCTGGATGGTTGGGAGAAGTTGCTCACGGGGAAGTGTTGGTACCATTCTTTATTCATGGCTGTGTTCTTAGGCAAAATTGTGAGTGAGCCCACTCCCTTGGCTGAGAAGCAACCCGACACATGATTGGTCTCAGGATGCTTTACTGTTGGCATGACACAGGACTGATGGTAGTGCTCACCTTGTCTTTTCCGGATAAGCTTTTTTCCGGATGTCCAAAACAATCGAAAAGGGGATTCATCAGAGAAAATGACTTTACCCCAGTCCTCAGTAGTCCAATCTCTGTACCTTTTGCAGAATATCAGTCTGTCCCTGATGTTTTTTCTGGAGAGAAGTGGCTTCTCTGCTGCCCTTCTTGACATCAAGCCATCCTCCAAACGTCTTCGCCTCACTGTGTGTGCAAATGCACTCACACCTGCCTGCTGCCATTCCTGAGCAAGCTCTGTACAGGTGGTGCCCTGATCCCGCAGCTGAATCAACTTTAGGAGATGGTCCTGGCGCTTGCTGGACTTTCTTGGCTGCCCTGAAGCCTTCTTCACAACAACTGAACCGCTCTCCTTGAAGTTCTTGATGATCCGATAAATGGTTGATTTTGGTGCAATCTTACTGGCAGCAATACCCTTGCCTGTGAAGCCCTTTTTGTGCAATGCAATGATGACGGCACATGTTTCCTTGCAGGTAATCATGTTTGACAGAGGAAGAACAATGATTCCAAGCACCACCCTCCTTTTGAAGCTTCCATTCTGTTATTTGAACTCAGTCAACATGACAGAGTGATCTCCAGCCTTGTCCTCATCAACACTCACACCGGTGTCAACGAGAGAATGACTGACATAATGTCAGCTGGTCCTTTTGTGGCAGGGCTGAAATGCAGTGGAAATGTTTTTGGGGGATTCAGTTCATTTGCTAGGCAAAGAGGGAATTTGCAATTAATTGCAATTTGTCTGATCACTCTTCATAACATTCTGGAGTATATGCAAATTGCCATCATACAAACTGAGGCAGCAGACTTTGAAAATTAAAATTTGTGTCATTCTCAAAACTTTTTGCCAAGACTATGTGTAGCAGCGTAATTTAGGGATCTCCTATAGGTAGAGAATAATGTCAACATATACACTGATTGGGTGAGTGAGTTTACAAGAAAGTGTATTGGAGATGTTGTACCTACTGTGACTATTTAAACCTACCCTAACCAACCAGAAACCATTGATAGATGGCGGCATTCGCCCGAAACTGAAAGCGCGAACCATTACATTTATCCTTGGAAAGGTAACTGGGAATATGGCAAAATACAAACAGTGTAGTTATTCCCTCCGCAAGGCAATCAAACAAGCGAAATGTAAGTATAGAGACAAAGTAGAGTGCAAATCAACAGCTCAGATACAAAATGTATGTGGCAGGGTGTACAGACAATCACGGACTACGAAAGGAAAACTAGCCATTTCACAGACATCCTGATTCCAGACAAACTAAACACCTTCTTTGCCCGCTTTGATTGAGTACAATACAGTGCCACCAAGGCGGCCCATTTCCAAGGACTGTGAGCTCTCCTTCTCCATGGCTGACGTGAGTAAGACATTTAAACATGCCAAACTTTGCAAGGCTGCTGGCCCTGATGGTATCCCTAGTCGCATCCTCAGAGCATGCGCGGACCAGCTGGCTGTTGTGTTTACAGACATATTCAATCTCTGCCTATCCCAGTTTGCTGTCCCCACATGCTTCAAGATGGCCACCATTGTTCCTGTACCCAAAAAGGCAATGGTAACTAAACTAAATGACTATCGCCCCGCAGCACTCACTTCTGTCATCATGAAGTGCTTTGAGAGACTAGTCAAGGATCTTATCACCTCTACCTTACCTGTTACGCTAGACCAACTTCAATTTGCTTACCGCCCCAATAGGTCCACAGACGATGCAATTGCCATCACATTGCACACTGCCCTATCCCATCTAGACAAGAGGAATACCTTGTAAAGGTTTTCCTGTGGTGAAGGAGAAGTGGACCAAAATGCAGCGTGGTGGTTATTCATGTTCTTTAATACTGTAGCTCAGTTGGTAGAGCATGGCGCTTGTAACGCCAGGGTAGTGGGTTCGATTCCCGGGACCACCCATACGTAGAATGTATGCACACATGACTGTAAGTCGCTTTGGATAAAAGCGTCTGCTAAATGGCATATATTATAATAAAGGAATATATATTATAATAAAGGAACTAGACATGAAATAACTAACAAAACAATAAATGTGCGAAAACCTAAACAGTCCTATCTGGTGCAAACACAGAGACAGGAACAATCACCCACAAACACACAGTGAAACCCAGGCTACCTAAGTATGATTCTCAATCAGAGACAACTAATGACACCTGCCTCTGATTGAGAACCATACTAGGCCGAAACATAGAAATACTCAAAACCTGGAAAAACAAACATAGACTGCCCACCCAACTCACACCCTGACCATACTAAATAAATACAAAACAAAGGAAATAAAGGTCAGAACGTGACATACCTATGTAATAATGCAGTTCTTTGACTTTATCTCACCATTCAACACCATAGTACCCTCCACGCTCATCATTAAGCTTGAGGCCCTGGGTCTCATCCCCACCCTGTGCAATTGGGTCCTGGACTTCCTGACGGGCCACCCCCAGGTGGTGAATGTAGGAAACACCATCTCCACTTCGCTGATCCTCAACACTGGGGCCCCACAAGGGTGCGTGCTCAGCCCCCTTCTGTACTCCCTGTTCACCTATGACTACGTGGCCATGCACGACTCCAACTCAATCATCAAGTTTGCAGATGACACAACAGTAGTAGGCTTGTATACCAACAATGATGAGAGAGCCTACAGGGAGGAGGTGAGGGCACTCAGAGTGTGGTGTCTGGAAAACAACCTCTAACTCAATGTCAACAAAACAAAGGAGATGATAGTGGACATCAGGAAACAGCAGAGGGAGCACCCCCCTATCCACATTGACGGGACAGCAGTGGAGAAGGTGGGACATTTTAAGTTCCTCTGCGTACAAATCAAGGACAAAATAAAATGGTCCACCACAGAGACATTTATTTAAAAAAAATGTTTTTGACCTTTATTTAACAGGTAGGCTAGTTGAGAACAAGTTCTCATTTGCCACTGCGATCTGGCCAAGATAAAGCATAGCAATTCGACACATACAACAACACAGAGTTACACATGGAATAAACAAAACATAGTCGATAATATAGCGGAACAAAAGAAAACAAAATGTCTATGTATAGTGAGTGCAAATGAGGTAAGATAAGGGACTTAAGGCAATCAATCGATTTTTGCAGTTCGTTACAGTCATTGGCAGCAGAGAACTGGAAGAAAAGACAACCAAAGGAGGAATTGGCTTTGGGGGTAACCAGTGAGATATACCTGCTGGAGCGTGAGCTACGATTGGGTGCTGCTTTGGTGACCAGTGAGCTGAGATAAGGCGGGGCTTTTCCTAGCAGAGACTTGTAGAACCTGTAGCCAGTGGGTTTGGCGACGAGTATGAAGCGAGGGCCAACCAACGAGAGCGTACAGGTCGCAATGGTGGGTAGTGTATGGGGCTTTGGTGACAAAACGGATGGCACTGTGATATACTGCATCCAGTTTGTTTAGTAGAGTATTGGGGGCTATTTTATAGATGACATTACCGAAGTCGAGGATCGGTAGGATGGTCAGTTTTACGAGGGTATGTTTGGCAGCATGAGTGAAGGATCCTTTGTTGCGATATAGGAAGCCAATTCTAGATTTAATTTTGGATTGGAGATGCCTAATGTTAGTCTGGAAGGAGAGTTTACAGTCTAACAAGACACCTAGGTATTTGTAGTTGTCCACATATTCTAAGATAGTGATGCTGGACTGGCGAGCAGATGCGGGCAGGGATCGGTTGAAGAGCATGCATTTAAGAGCAGTGTCCAAAGAGGGGCCAGAAGTATACAGAATGGTGTCGTCTGCATAAAGGTGTACCAGAGAATCCCCAGCAGCAAGAGCAACATCATTGATGTACACAGAGAAGAGAGTTGCCCCGAGGATTGAACCCAGTGTGGTGAAGAAGGCACAATAGTGCCTCTTCAACCTCAGGAGGCTGAAGCATTTTGGCTTGCCAACTAAAACCCTCACAAACTTTTACAGAAGCACAATTGAGAGCATCCTGTCGGGCTGTATCACCGACCTGGTACGGCAACTGCACCACCCACAACCACAAGGCTTTCTAGAGGGTGGTGCAGTCTGCACAACGCATCACCGGGGGCAAACTCCATGCCCTCGAGGACACCTACAGCACCTGATGTCACACGAAGGCCAAAAAGAGAATTTCGTTATCAATGTTCATAAACTTCAATTAATCTACTCAGTCTGCAACCCAGAGTTTGTAAGATTCTGGTTGAATGAAACAGACGAGAGTCCCAGCTTACAATATTAAGAATTTTTATTCACAGGAGTACTCTAAAATCAAAAATGCAAACCCAGTCTTTATAACACTCACGAACAAGTTCAAACATAAAGCTACGCCTTGCTCAGACAGTCGGTGTTTTTCCACTTCACAGATACATTGTTTAACTTCTTGCGTCGAGCAATCCCGTATCCGGCAGTGTAATCATAGCCTCAAGCTCATTACCATAACGCAACAATAACTATTCATGAAAATCACAAATGAAATTAAATAAATATATTGGCTCACAAGCTTAGCCTTTTGTTAACAACACTGTCATCTCAGATTTTCAAAATATACTTTTCAACCATAGAGTATTGATAGCTAGCATAGCATTAAGCCTAGCATTCAGCAGGCAACATTTTCACAAAAACAAGAAAAGCATTCAAATAAAATAATTTACCTTTGAAGAACTTTGGATGTTTTCAATGATGAGACTCAGTTAGATAGTAAATGTTCAGTTTTTCCAAAAATATTATTTGTGTTGGAGAAATCGCTCCGTTTTGTTCATCACGTTTGGCTAAGAAAAAACCCAGAAAATTCAGTCATTACAACGCCAAACTTTTTCAAAATTAACTCCATAATATTGACAGAAAGATGGCAAATGTTGTTTAGAATCAATCCTCAAGGTGTTTTTCACATATCTATTCGATGATAAATCATTTGTGGCAGTTTGGTTTCTCCTCTGAACCAAATGGAAAAATGCACGCAGCTGGAGATTACGCAATAATTGCAACGGAGGACGCCAAGCGAGCACATGGTAAATGTAGTCTCTTATGGTCAATCTTCCAATGATATGCCTACAAATATGTCACAATGCTGCAGACACCTTGGGGAAACGACAGAAAGTGTAGGCTCATTCCTTGCGCATTCATAGCCATATAAGGAGACATTGGAACACAGCGCCTCTAAAATCTGGGGCATTTCCTGTTTGAAATTTCATCTTGGTTTCGCCTGTAGCATCAGTTCTGTGGCACTCACAGATAATATCTTTGCAGTTTTGGAAACGTCAGAGTGTTTTCTTTCCACAGCTGTCAATTATATGCATAGTCGAGCATCTTTTCGTGACAAAATATCTATATCGAAGAAGTTAATCTGCAACATGTTTCATACATTTCTGCAAGCCTAACAGTTTCTCCCCTCCACGGGTGGAGACAGAATGTTCTGTAAGGAACACAGTATTACAACTTGTCTGTCGATAGCTCCTCTTATCATTTGTTTCCCACTTCCACCATGCTTACATACTAAAAAGGAACAAAAGGTCCTTGTTCTAATTCTGACTAAAACTACACACATCATCAGATTATAGTTTTATGACTATAATACATTTCATACAACTATATGGTTTCAGGGTGGAATGTTTTTTTGTCATTATCTTAACATTACCTTAAACATATAAATAATTTAGTCAAGGACAACAACCACCCGAGCCACTGCCTGTTCACCCCACTACCATCCAGAAGGTGAGGTCAGTACAGGTGCATCAAAGCTGGGTCTGAGAGACTGAAAAACAGCTTTTATCTCAAGGCCATCAGACTGTTAAACAGGTATTCCTTACACAGAGAGGCTGCTGCCTACATTCATACTTGAAATCATTGACCACTAATAAATGTATCACTAGTCACTTTAATTGTCACGACTTCTACCGAAGTCGTTGCCTCTCCTTGTTCGGGCGGTGCTCGTCATTCGACGTCACCGGTCTTCTAGCCATCATTGATCCATTTTTCATTTTCCATTGGTTTTGTCTTGCCTTCCCACACACCTGTTTTCAATCCCATTCATTACCTGTTGTGTATTTAACTCTCTGTTTCCTCTCATGTCTTTGTCAGAGATTGTTTAATTGTCAGTGTTGTCATTTTTGTTGTGTTGGTGCGCGACGGGTCCTCGTACCCATGTTTTTTCATGTCTGTACGTTTTAGTGTTATGGAGCATGTTCTGTTGACATTTATTAAAAGACTTCATTTACACTTCATTTTGACTCTCCTGCGCCTGACTTCCCTGCCACCTATACACACGACGCTGACATTAATAATGCCACTTTAAAATAACATCGAATTAATCAGAAATACAGTGTAGACATTGTTAATGTTGTTACTATTGCTGCTGGAAACGGCTGATTTTTAATGTCAACAATGAAGAGGCGACTCCGGGATGATGACCTTCTAGGCAGAGTTGCATAGAAAATCAATATCTCAGACGGGCCAATACAAATAAAATATTAAGATGGGAAAAAGAACACAGACACTAGACTAGAGACACTAGAGGAACTCTGCCTAGAACTTTGCATCTCTGCCAGGAAGGCCAGCATCCCGGAGTCGCCTCTTCACTGACAGTTGAGGCTGGTGTTTTGCGGGTACTATTTAATGAAGCTGCCAGTTGAGGACTTGCTAGGTGTCTGTTTCTCAAACTAGACACTCTAATGTACTTGTCCTCTTGCTCAGTTGTGCACCGGGGCCTCCCACTCATCTTTTTTTCTGGTTAAAGCCAGTCTGCGCTGTTTTGTGAAGCAAGTAGTACATAGCGTTGTACCAGATCTTCAGTTTCTTGGCAATTTCTTGCATGTAATAGCCTAAATTTCTCCGAATAGGAATAAACTAACGAATTTCAGAAGAACGTTATTTGTTTCTGGACATTTTGAGCCTGTAATCAAACCCACATGCGGATGCTCAATATACTCAACTAGTCTAAAGAAGGACAGTTTTATTGCTTATTTAATCAGAACAACAGTTTTCAGCTGTGCTAACATAATTGCAAAAGGGTTTTCTAATGATCAATTAATGATAAACTTGGATATGCTAACACAATGTGCCATTGGAGCACAGGAGTGATGGTTGCTGATGAGCTGCCTCTGTACCCCTATGTAGATATTCCATCAAAAATCTGCTGTTTCCAGCTAACAATGTCTACACTGTATTTCTGATCAATTTGATGTTATTTTAATGTACAAAACATGTGCTTTTCTTTCAAAAACAATGTCTAAGTGACCCCAAACTTTTGAAAGGTAGTGTATGTGTATGGCTTTACATACCCTACTGTATTATGCATAAAGAGTTACCTGTTTAATAGAACACAGTGTGTTCTTTAATGTAAGCCTCTCCATCATAATCCAGGTAGAATCAGGAATTCCCCTGGGCAGCTGTCTAGGCTCCTTACTTTTTTCAATCTTTACAAACTACATGCCACTGGCTTTGACTAAAGCCAGAATGTCTTTGTATGCAGATGACTCAACACTATTCACGTTACATTCTACAGCAACTGTAATGACAACAACACTTAACAAAGAGCTGCAGTTAGTTTCAGAATGGGTGGCAAGGAAAAAGTTTGTCCTAGATATTTAAAAAACTAAAAGCCTTGTATTTGGGACAAATCATTCATTAAACCATAAACCTCAACTAAATCTTGTAATAAATAATGTGGAAGAAACCCTGGATCTGCTTGGAGAAACCCTTGATTTGACTGATTTGACTGTCATGGTCAAAATATATTGATACAACAGTAGCCAAGATGGGGAGAAGTCTGTCCATAATAAAGCGCTGCTCTGCCTTCTTAACAGCACTATCAACAAGGCAGGTCCTACAGGCCCTAGTTTTGTCACACCTAGACTACTGTTCTGTCGTGTGATCAGGTGCAAAGAGGGGCAATTGGGTCAGAACAGGGCAGCACGGCTGGCCCTTGGATGTACACAAAGAGCCAACATGGTCAAAATATATGGATTTTGTGTTGTAGATAAGTGGTAGTGGAGTGTGGGCCTGAGGGCACGCACAGTGTGTTGTGCATTCTGTAATGAATGTATTGTAATGTTTTTAAAACTGCCTTGGCAGCAGCGGAGCCATAAAAAATGCAAATACAAATACAGCAAACGTTTGGCTACTCTTTATTTTCCTTGAATTAATAACTTGAACCGTGGTTATGTAATTATATTAAATGCACTTATAATTGGAGAGCCTTGACTACAAATAAGTAATGTTCATTGAATTAATTGAATCCATGGTCCATCAGTTTTATTTGATCCTAAACATAGTTTGACCCATAATAACGTCGCAGGCCACAAACATGCAGTTCTGATTCTGAACTGCCCATGTTGGCCAATGGGGGGCAGCAGTAGATGGTTACCACACAGAGCGCGTCTCATTCGTTGGCTGGCTGGGTCCTGGGTTGCCGTGGTAACTGCAGACTTGGCGGTGGTGTCTGGAGACACAGAGGGCAGTGTTGAGCTGAGAGTTTGGAGCAGAATCCTAATCAGCAGCTGAAAACTGTCACACACACTCCGAACACACACACACACACACACACACACACACACACACACACACACACACACACACACACACACACACACACACACACACACACACACACACACACACACACACACACACACACACACACACACACACACAATATAGGATTAGATCTATAATCATTCTTCAAGAGAGGCTTTAGGAGAAGACTGATACACTCTCCTGAAACTGTAATCACCAAGCATTTAATTTCCCCTAGCATGATTGACACATGATAGTAGCGAATCAGAGCAGTGCAAGCTCATGCAAAGAACAAGACTGCCGGTTGTTCAGTTCAGCCCTCCACTGTTGTTGCAGGTAGTAATGCCATATGTCTTTCTTCTCTTCTTGTCAGAATATTGTGTTTTAGAAGAGAGCTGGAATATAAATATCTTTCCATAGTCGGACACTGACAAAATACTTTCCACTGGCACTGACTCACACAAATGATAGAGATTGCATGTGTAGGCTACTCACCGGTAGGCTATTTTGAAAAAACAGTGCTGTTGGCAAAAAAATTAGTTGTTCAGAAAACATTTCAAATCAAATTGCGTCTCTTTGTTATTGTTAATGATTGTATTGGTGTCTGTAGGGTACAGACAGGAGAAATAATGTAATTTTGTCAAATTTAAAAGGCTGGGAATTGCCAGGGTCCTCACGATATGATATTATCATGATTATGATAGGTGCCGATATGATATGTATTGCGATTCTCACGATTCTATATGTATTTGGTACTGGGATTTTATTACGATGTTATTTTTCAAACACATTGCTCACCATATGTCTGCTGCAGAGAGACAAGAGAGAGCATGAGAAAATGAGTTTTGATCAGTCATGGAAATAAAGTGTTTTAGAAGAGAGCTGGAATAAAAATATCTTTCTTTAGAAAACACTTTCTCTCAATATGTGTGTGTATGTGCGTGTGTCAGCCCTTGTCTTAGCCTACTAGATGGTAGAAACCACAGTGCCGTGCAGCGTGCCCCTCCCCCGCCCCTGAATAAGACAATGGATGCATAGCTAGATCCCAGGTTATGTAATGTTGACTGAAGCTGTATAATAGTATGTGTATAATCCACTCTTATTTGGGTTAAATCCATCTCTGTGGCAGAGAGTGTGTGTAGTGGCATCACGCCCCCACGCCTTTCTCTCACCCCTGCACAGCCCTCCACAGTGTGCCGTATTCCGAGGCTCAAATTCACTGACCTTCAATCACACCAGCAGAGGAGCAGGACCTTCTCAGTCCTCATAAGATATCTCTCAGATTTCACTCAGATCTCCTAGAGGAGGACCAGTATCCAGTGTTGAAGCCTCAGACAAGCTTTAAAATGACCCAGTTTATCATCTAGCGCCATGCTGCTTTTCAATCGTTCTCATGCCAGGATAAAATATGGTAGTGCTTTTGGGTATATTTTGTTTCCATTGGCTGATGTAGCGCCATGGTCCTCCCTGGTATGTGTATGATTGCTGTTTTTGTTTATGGAACATTTACATTACATCTAAGTCATTTAGCAGACGCTCTTATCCAGAGCGACTTACAAATTGGTGCATTCACCTTATGACATCCAGTGGAACAGTCACTTTACAATAGTGCATCTAAATCTTAAAGGGGGGGGGGATACTTATCCTATCCTAGGTATTCCTTAAAGAGGTGGGGTTTCAGGTGTCTCCGGAAGGTGGTGATTGACTCCGCTGTCCTGGCGTCGTGAGGGAGTTTGTTCCACCATTGGGGGGCCAGAGCAGCGAACAGTTTTGACTGGGCTGAGCGGGAGCTGTACTTCCTCAGTGGTAGGGAGGCGAGCAGGCCAGAGGTGGATGAACGCAGTGCCCTTGTTTGGGTGTAGGGCCTGATCAGAGCCTGGAGGTACTGAGGTGCCGTTCCCCTCACAGCTCCGTAGGCAAGCACCATGGTCTTGTAGCGGATGCGAGCTTCAACTGGAAGCCAGTGGAGAGAACGGAGGAGCGGGGTGACGTGAGAGAACTTGGGAAGGTTGAACACCAGACGGGCTGCGGCGTTCTGGATGAGTTGAAGGGGTTTAATGGCACAGGCAGGGAGCCCAGCCAACAGCGAGTTGCAGTAATCCAGACGGGAGATGACAAGTGCCTGGATTAGGACGTGCGCCGCTTCCTGTGTGAGGCAGGGTCTTACTCTGCGGATGTTGTAGAGCATGAACCTACAGGAACGGGCCACCGCCTTGATGTTGGTTGAGAACGACAGGGTGTTGTCCAGGATCACACCAAGGTTCTTAGCGCTCTGGGAGGAGGACACAATGGAGTTGTCAACCGTGATGGCGAGATCATGGAACGGGCAGTCCTTCCCCGGGAGGAAGAGCAGCTCCGTCTCTTCCTCCTTGTTATCACTGTGAAAACAGATTGTGTGTTGTGTCTGATCGGTTCATGTTCGTAGAAATGACTCTTTGACCTCTGTGTGTTCCTCAGCTCCTTCTTATCTGGGGCAGAGTGTTCTTAGAGGAATTTGCCTCGGCTTCCCTCTTCATCACTGATTATCTAATTGTCTGTCAAATACGGGATCAGAACAATCATAAAATATCAAAATATCAACATCCCTTGTTTGTGTTTGTGTATTTGCAGGTGTTGCGTTGTTTTCCGATAGATAAATGTTAGCAGTGGTCACTTCTGTGCGTACAAATGTGTACATCACTTCCCTGTGTGTTTATCTCACTCACTCACACACACACACACACACACACACACACACACACACACACACACACACACACACACACACACACACACACACACACACACACACACACACACACACACACACACACACACACACACACACACACACACACACACACACACACACTGTGTTTGTAATAATCTCTGTGGTACATGGCTATGGCTGTAAATCCTTGGAAATATTAAATATTTAATGACTTCTTCATTGATGGAGCATGACACCTGGGCTGCCCCCCCCCCCTTTCTCTGTGCCTGCACTGTGCTAGCTCTCCCCAGCCAAAGGATGGGTTTTGTAATGCCTAATGCTAGTCCCCACCCAGGGGATACTACTGGGACTCAGGGTTTAGGGAAGGAGATTGAGTTGTTGAATGTTGAGTATTTTGCATGAGTGATGGTATGTGACTAGAATAAGACTCTTTTGATAATAGTGATTATGATAACATGTTTTATACCTATGATATCTATTTTACTTGTATTAAAGGAGTAAAGGATGACAAGGATGTACCCATTGACGTGTGTGTGTGTGTGTGTGTGTGTGTGTGTGTGTGTGTGTGTGTGTGTGTGTGTGTGTGTGTGTGTGTGTGTGTGTGTGTGTGTGTGTGTGTGTGTGTGTGTGTGTGTGTGCGTGCGCGCGCGCGTGTTTGTTTGTGCGTGCACGAATGTGTATTTGTGCAATCTTGTATTTCTGTGTTCATTGTCTGAATGCAGGCTGCTTCCCTAGAAGGGACCATAATGATGGTTGTCAGCACTGGCTGGTTGCTAGGTAACAATTACCTGACTGCTTTGCTCGCCCAGAATTACACAGAGAGCTGTGTGTGTAGGGGAACGGAAAAATACAGAAGAGCAGGCTAGCTGCTGGTCAGTGTTTCCACTTCTGAGTGAAAACCTCTGTTTCAGATTCCTACCTTGACAACATGTAATGGTCGTATTTCTATGCGTTTACATTACTTCCTGCATGCAGAGTTATCTGATCCATGCATAATATTGTTGTCTATTCTGTGGCATGGAATGGTTCACCTAATTTGATGATGTTCCAAATGATGCTGTGTTTGTGAGGACTCCTTGGGGCTCACAAACACTCATTGGTATATCTTATAGGTCAGGGGTTGTGGGTTTTGCATTGGTAAGACTGAAGTGAGTCTGTACTGTCAGTTATGAACAGGTGGGTTCGGATGGACATTGACAAATGAGGGTGTGGTCTATGGTTAAGCTGTCTGTGTGTGTGAGTCCATGGGAAGCTGAGGTGATGCAGGGCCACAGGGCTGTGTGACAGATGTCTGCCTGTCTGGCGGTCTGGCTGTACCTCAGGGCCACTGGGGACAGCCGGCTTTTGTTCCCAAATAATCTTGTTTCCAACTAATCAGGTGGGCAAAAAATAATCATGACCTCAATTAGTTGATAAGTTATAATCAAAATATTAATCGATGAGTAGTTGATTGGCTGAATCTCCGAATTTTCAAGTGACTTAGCAGCAAGTGGCTTAGTATATATTCTCAAATGGTGAACATATTTTTGCATACTACCAAAAACTTTTGACATCAGCCATGTAAAATACCACATTTTCTTTTGAAAATGCTAACATATACACCTATTTTCTTTAATATATTTGTTCATGTTAAAGTGGTTGTATAGTTTATTTTTATTTTTACAATCTATACACATTGAAGAGTGTCATTTCAGTACAGAGGCAATATCTACAAAGCAGCTTCCATCATGGTCAGGGGTCTGTGTGGAGAGACACTGGCCAAAGCCCTCAAAATGGCTGGCCAGCTCCCCAGACATGGATGATATATTTGGAGATCATTAAATGGTCCTAAACGAGACCCTGGCGTGAGAGAAAGCCCTGGCCATCTGTCCCCATTGTGACTCCTCTCCTTCTGGAACTCTCACTGACTCTCGCTAACTGAACCTGGAAGCTCTAAGCCAATCAGGGAACTGTTGTTCTCAATTACCTCAGCCCACCTCTCTTGCTGCCTCCCGGCCTGTGCCTCTCTGTGGGCCTCATCTTTCTCTTTCCTCTCATTTCTTCTCTCTCTCTCTCTCTCTCTCTCTCTCTCTCTCTCTCTCTCTCTCTCTCTGTCTCTCTCTCTCTCTCTCTCTCTCTGTCTTCTTTCTCTACTTCACCCTATCCTGTATTCTTCTCTTTTCTCATCTCTCTGTGTCTGTGGGTGAAGTTGATTCCTCATGGTGGGGTCAGTCAGCTTTGTGGCAACTGAAATGGATGCATTGATGAAGGAGGCCACACTGGGGTGGTGAGACTGAGACCGTTGGGCAGTGGCGTAGCTTACTGAGCATAGAAGATATGTCCTCTATAATAAAGGATTGCACGCATCTTTCATCCCTTTTACATAGTATCGGAGGCGTTGGTAGGATTTGCATGAATTGTGATTTATTTTTAGCAGGGCCCGGAATAAAATGTGCTTTTCATAAACGAATTTCATGCAATTCTACGTAATTTACATGACTTAGCATGTAAATGGGCCATTGAAGGCCGAGACGTCAATCTTTGAAACATATTTTTAATGGTGAGCAAGCTTTTCTGTCCAATGTCTATGCATTTTTAGGTTGCAGCTCGACTCACGTTGGTTGAGCACCTTCTAATTCTTTCCATAGTTGGACACTGACAAAATACTTTCCACTGGCACTGACTCTGTCACGCCCTGGTCGAAGTATTTTGTGTTTATCTTTATGTATTGGGTCAGGCCAGGGTGTGGCATGGGGTTTTTGTATTGTGGTGTGTTTTGTCTTGGGGTTTTGGTGTGTATATTTGGTGTGTAACATCCTTATCATTTATCGCCCTCCAGGTCCCCTCGGAGAGTTCATCAATGAGCTTGATGCATTGATAAGCTCCTTTCCTGAGGACGGCTCACCTCTCACAGTTCTGGGCGACTTTAACCTCCCCACGTCTACCTTTGACTCATTCCTCTCTGCCTCCTTCTTTCCACTCCTCTCCTCTTTTGACCTCACCCTCTCACCTTCCCCCCCTACTCACAAGGCAGGCAATACGCTCGACCTCATCTTTACTAGATGCTGTTCTTCCACTAACCTCATTGCAACTCCCCTCCAAGTCTCCGACCACTACCTTGTATCCTTTTCCCTCTCGCTCTCATCCAACACTTCCCACACTGCCCCTACTCGGATGGTATCGCGCCGTCCCAACCTTCGCTCTCTCTCCCCCGCTACTCTCTCCTCTTCCATCCTATCATCTCTTCCCTCTGCTCAAACCTTCTCCAACCTATCTCCTGATTCTGCCTCCTCAACGCTCCTCTCCTCCCTTTCTGCATCCTTTGACTCTCTATGTCCCCTATCTTCCAGGCCGGCTCGGTCCTCCCCTCCCGCTCCATGGCTTGACGACTCATTGCGAGCTCACAGAACAGGGCTCCGGGCAGCCGAGCGGAAATGGAGGAAAACTCGCCTCCCTGCGGACCTGGCATCCTTTCGCTCCCTCCTCTCTACATTTTCCTCCTCTGTCTCTGCTGCTAAAACCACTTTCTACCACTCTAAATTTCAAGCATCTGCCTCTAACCCTAGGAAGCTCTTTGCCACCTTCTCCTCCCTCCTGAATCCTCCTCCCCCTCCCCCTCCTCCTCCCTCTCTGCAGATGACTTCGTCAACCATTTTGAAAAGAAGGTCGACGACATCCGATCCTCGTTTGCTAAGTCAAACGACACTGCTGGTTCTGCTCACACTGCCCTACCCTGTGCTCTGACCTCTTTCTCCCTCTCTCTCCAGATGAAATCTCGCGTCTTGTGACGGCCGGCCGCCCAACAACCTGCCCGCTCGACCCTATCCCCTCCTCTCTTCTCCAGACCATTTCCGGAGACCTTCTCCCTTACCTCACCTCGCTCATCAACTTATCCCTGACCGCTGGCTACGTCCCTTCCGTCTTCAAGAGAGCGAGAGTTGCACCCCTTCTGAAAAAACCTACACTCGATCCCTCCGATGTTAACAACTACAGACCAGTATCCCTTCTTTCTTTTCTCTCCAAAACTCTTGAACGTGCCGTCCTTGGTCAGCTCTCCCGCTATCTCTCTCAGAATGACCTGCTTGATCCAAATCAGTCAGGTTTCAAGACTAGTCATTCAACTGAGACTGCTCTTCTCTGTATCACGGAGCGCTCCGCACCGCTAAAGCTAACTCTCTCTCCTCTGCTCTCATCCTTCTAGACCTATCGGCTGCCTTCGATACTGTGAACCATCAGATCCTCCTCTCCACCCTCTCCGAGTTGGGCATCTCTGGCGCGGCCCACGCTTGGATTGCGTCCTACCTGACAGGTCGCTCCTACCAGGTGGCGTGGCGAGAATCTGTCTCCTCACCACGCGCTCTCACCACTGGTGTCCCCCAGGGCTCTGTTCTAGGCCCTCTCCTATTCTCGCTATACACCAAGTCACTTGGCTCTGTCATAACCTCACATGGTCTCTCCTATCATTGCTATGCAGACGACACACAATTAATCTTCTCCTTTCCCCCTTCTGATGACCAGGTGGCGAATCGCATCTCTGCATGTCTGGCAGACATATCAGTGTGGATGACGGATCACCACCTCAAGCTGAACTTCGGCAAGACGGAGCTGCTCTTCCTCCCGGGGAAGGACTGCCCGTTCCATGATCTCGCCATCACGGTTGACAACTCCATTGTGTCCTCCTCCCAGAGCGCTAAGAACCTTGGTGTGATCCTGGACAACACCCTGTCGTTCTCAACTAACATCAAGACGGTGGCACGTTCCTGTAGGTTCATGCTCTACAACATCCGCAGAGTACGACCCTGCCTCACACAGGAAGCGGCGCAGGTCCTAATCCAGGCACTTGTCATCTCCCGTCTGGATTACTGCAACTCGCTGTTGGCTGGGCTCCCTGCCTGTGCCATTAAACCCCTACAACTCATCCAGAACGCCGCAGCCCGTCTAGTGTTCAACCTTCCCAAGTTCTCTCACGTCACCCCGCTCCTCCGCTCTCTCCACTGGCTTCCAGTTGAAGCTCGCATCCGCTACAAGACCATGGTGCTTGCCTACGGAGCTGTGAGGGGAACGGCACCTCAGTACCTCCAGGCTCTGATCAGGCCCTACACCCAAATAAGGGCACTGCGTTCATCCACCTCTGGCCTGCTCGTCTCCCTACCACTGAGGAAGTACAGTTCCCGCTCAGCCCAGTCAAAACTGTTCGCTGCTCTGGCTCCCCAATGGTGGAACAAACTCCCTCACGACGCCAGGACAGCGGAGTCAATCACCACCTTCCGGAGACACCTGAAACCCCACCTCTTTAAGGAATACTTAGGATAGGATAAAGTAATCCTTCTCACCCCCTCCCCCCTTAAAATATTTAGATGCACTATTGTAAAGTGGCTGTTCCACTGGATGTCATAAGGTGAATGCACCAATTTGTAAGTCGCTCTGGATAAGAGCGTCTGCTAAATGACTTAAATGTAATGTAAAATGTATATATTGGGATTGTAGCTACTGGGGTGATCTAGCAAATTCTATGGCTGTCTGGAGTGGTTCTCAATCAGAGGCAGGTGTTTATCGTTGTCTCTGGTAATTCTAAATGAGTTCTAAATTGAGCAGCTGCTGAAAAATGAGCTCCTGTATATATTGAGATTTAAATGGTTTTTTTAGAGTGAAGTACATCAAAAAAAATCAAGAGAAAACTGCAAGACTCAATAGAAGACAAAAAAAGGAACAAACCAAAAAAGACAGGCTTTTGAAAAATTAACTATTTTTCATAAAATTGTACAGTTATCTTAGCTAGCTGAATTGCTAGCAGAATTGTTTACTTGTTGCTAAGCAGTTGCTAGGGACTCTCCTGGAAGAAGCTAGCTAGCTTACAAAGAATAACAACAAAAAATATCTAGTTAACAGAAGAAAGGAAGACAAAATAAGGACAAAAGAAGGACAGAAGAAAAAGGAAAAGAAAGAGGACAACAAAGTGAAACAGTCAGCACTTCTATTGCAACTTGTATTTCGTCGTCCTAACGTAGTCTACACTGCTATCTGCCCAGCAGCTAGCCAGCTAGCATACGTCCACCGTCTACCGAATAGCAGCACTGTAGAAACTATTACACTCAACTGAACGACTTGATTAGTGTAGTGTTAGCTAGCTACATAGTTGTCTTAACTTTCTGAACATTTGAGACGTGTAGTCCACTTGTCATTCCAATCTCCTTGCATTAGCGTAGCCTCTTCTGTAGCCTGTCAACTATGTGTCTGTCTATCCCTGTTCTCTCCTCTCTGCACAGACCATACAAACGCTCCACACCGCGTGGCCGCTGCCACCCTAATCTGGTGGTCCCAGCGCGCACGACCCACGTGGAGTTCCAGGTCTCCGGTAGCCTCTGGAACTGCCGATCTGCAGCCAACAAGGCAGAGTTCATCTTAGCCTATGCCTCCCTCCAGTCCCTCGACTTCTTGGCACTGACAGAAACATGGATCACCACAGATAACACTGCTACTCCTACTGCTCTCTCTTCGTCCGCCCACGTGTTCTCGCACACCCCGAGAGCTTCTGGTCAGCGGGGTGGTGGAATCGGGATCCTTATCTCTCCCATGTGGTCATTCTCTCTTTCTCCCCTTACCCATCTGTCTATCGCCTCCTTTGAATTTCATGCTGTCACAGTTACCAGCCCTTTCAAGCTTAACATCCTTATCATTTATCGCCCTCCAGGTCCCCTCGGAGAGTTCATCAATGAGCTTGATGCCTTGATAAGCTCCTTTCCTGAGGACGGCTCACCTCTCACAGTTCTGGGCGACTTTAACCTCCCCACGTCTACCTTTGACTCATTCCTCTCTGCCTCCTTCTTTCCACTCCTCTCCTCTTTTGACCTCACCCTCTCACCTTCCCCCCCTACTCACAAGGCAGGCAATACGCTCGACCTCATCTTTACTAGATGCTGTTTTTCCACTAACCTCATTGCAACTTCCCTCCAAGTCTCCGACCACTACCTTGTATCCTTTTCCCTCTCGCTCTCATCCAACACTTCCCACACTGCCCCTACTCGGATGGTATCGCGCCGTCCCAACCTTCGCTCTCTCTCCCCCGCTACTCTCTCCTCTTCCATCCTATCATCTCTTCCCTCTGCTCAAACCTTCTCCAACCTATCTCCTGATTCTGCCTCCTCAACCCTCCTCTCCTCCCTTTCTGCATCCTTTGACTCTCTATGTCCCCTATCTTCCAGGCCGGCTCGGTCCTCCCCTCCCGCTCCGTGGCTTGACGACTCATTGCGAGCTCACAGAACAGGGCTCCGGGCAGCCGAGCGGAAATGGAGGAAAACTCGCCTCCCTGCGGACCTGGCATCCTTTCACTCCCTCCTCTCTACATTTTCCTCCTCTGTCTCTGCTGCTAAAGCCACTTTCTACCACTCTAAATTCCAAGCATCTGCCTCTAACCCTAGGAAGCTCTTTGCCACCTTCTCCTCCCTCCTGAATCCTCCTCCCCCCCCTCCTCCCTCTCTGCAGATGACTTCGTCAACCATTTTGAAAAGAAGGTCGACGACATCCGATCCTCGTTTGCTAAGTCAAACGACACCGCTGGTTCTGCTCACAGTGCCCTACCCTGTGCTCTGACCTCTTTCTCCCCTCTCTCTCCTGATGAAATCTCGCGTCTTGTGACGGCCGTCCGCCCAACAACCTGCCCGCTCGACCCTATCCCCTCCTCTCTTCTCCAGACCATTTCCGGAGACCTTCTCACTTACCTCACCTCGCTCATCAACTTATCCCTGACCGCTGGCTACGTCCCTTCCGTCTTCAAGAGAGCGAGAGTTGCACCCCTTCTGAAAAAACCTACACTCGATCCCTCCGATGTCAACAACTACAGACCAGTATCCCTTCTTTCTTTTCTCTCCAAAACTCTTGAACGTGCCGTCCTTGGTCAGCTCTCCCGCTATCTCTCTCAGAATGACCTTCTTGATCCAAATCAGTCAGGTTTCAAGACTAGTCATTCAACTGAGACTGCTCTTCTCTGTATCACAGAGGCGCTCCGCACCGCTAAAGCTAACTCTCTCTCCTCTGCTCTCATCCTTCTAGACCTATCGGCTGCCTTCGATACTGTGAACCATCAGATCCTCCTCTCCACCCTCTACGAGTTGGGCATCTCCGGCGCGGCCCACGCTTGGATTGCGTCCTACCTGACAGGTCGCTCCTACCAGGTGGCGTGGCGAGAATCTGTCTCCTCACCACGTGCTCTCACCACTGGTGTCCCCCAGGGCTCTGTTCTAGGCCCTCTCCTATTCTCGCTATACACCAAGTCACTTGGCTCTGTCATAACCTCACATGGTCTCTCCTATCATTGCTATGCAGACGACACACAATTAATCTTCTCCTTTCCCCCTTCTGATGACCAGGTGGCGAATCGCATCTCTGCATGTCTGGCAGACATATCAGTGTGGATGACGGATCACCACCTCAAGCTGAACTTCGGCAAGACGGAGCTGCTCTTCCTCCCGGGGAAGGACTGCCCGTTCCATGATCTCGCCATCACGGTTGACAACTCCATTGTGTCCTCCTCCCAGAGCGCTAATAACCTTGGCGTGATCCTGGACAACACCCTGTCGTTCTCAACTAACATCAAGGCGGTGGCCCGTTCCTGTAGGTTCATGCTCTACAACATCCGCAGAGTACGACCCTGCCTCACACAGGAAGCGGCGCAGGTCCTAATCCAGGAACTTGTCATCTCCCGTCTGGATTACTGCAACTCGCTGTTGGCTGGGCTCCCTGCCTGTGCCATTAAACCCCTACAACTCATCCAGAACGCCGCAGCCCGTCTAGTGTTCAACCTTCCCAAGTTCTCTCACGTCACCCCGCTCCTCCGCTCTCTCCACTGGCTTCCAGTTGAAGCTCGCATCCGCTACAAGACCATGGTGCTTGCCTACGGAGCTGTGAGGGGAACGGCACCTCAGTACCTCCAGGCTCTGATCAGGCCCTACACCCAAATAAGGGCACTGCGTTCATCCACCTCTGGCCTGCTCGCCTCCCTACCACTGAGGAAGTACAGTTCCCGCTCAGCCCAGTCAAAACTGTTCGCTGCTCTGGCTCCCCAATGGTGGAACAAACTCCCTCACGACGCCAGGACAGCGGAGTCAATCACCACCTTCCGGAGACACCTGAAACCCCACCTCTTTAAGGAATACCTAGGATAGGATAAAGTAATCCTTCTCACCCCCCCCCCTTAAAATATTTAGATGCACTATTGTAAAGTGGCTGTTCCACTGGATGTCATAAGGTGAATGCACCAATTTGTAAGTCGCTCTGGATAAGAGCGTCTGCTAAATGACTTAAATGTAAATGTAAATGTAATGTCTCTGATTGGGAACCATATTTAGGCAGCCATATTCTTTGAGTTTGTCGTGGGTGATTGTCCTTAGTGTCCTTGTTCCTATCTGTGTTAGTTTTCACTAGTATAGGCTGTTTCGGTTTTCGTTACGTTCTTTGTTTTGTAGTGTTTGTATTTTAGATTCGTGTTACGTTTTTGTTCATTAAACATGGATCGCAATCTACACGCTGCATTTTGGTCCGACTCTCCTTCACCACACCTAGCAAACCGTTATAGAATCACCCACCACAAACGGACCAAGCAGCGTGTCAACAGGCAGGAGACACAGGAGAGGCAACAAAGGCAGCAGCAGCAGCTGCAGTGGGAGAGGCTGCACCACCTGGAGAAATGGACATGGGAGGACGAACTGGACAGTAAAGGACCCTGGGCTCAGCCTGGAGAATATCGCCACCCCAAGGAAGAACTGGAGGCGAAGAAAGCTGAGAGACGCAGGTATGAGGAGGCAGCACGGCGTAGCGGATGGAAGCCCGAGAGTCAGCCCCAAATATTTCTTGGGAGGGGGCTCACAGAGAGTAGGGCTACGCTAGGTAGGAGACCTACGCTAACTTCCTGTGGTTACCGGGGGGCTAGAGAGAACGGGCAGGCACAGTGTTATGCAGTGGTGCGCACTGTGTCCCCAGTGCGGGTGCATAGCCCGGTGCGGTATATTCCAGCTCCGCATATCGGCCGGGCTAGATTGAGCGTCGAGCCAAATGCGATGAAGCCGGCTCTACGCATCTGGTCCCCAGTGCGTCTCATTGGGCCGGCTTACATGGCACCAGCCTTGCGCTCGGTGTCTCCGGTTCGCCTGCATAGCCCACTGCGGGCTATTCCACCTCGCCGCACTGGCAGGGCGACCGAGAGTATTCAACCAGGTAAGGTTGGGCAGGCTTGGTGCTCAAGAGCTCCAGTGCGCCTGCACGGTCTGGTCTATCCAGTACCACCTCCACACCCCAGCCCTCCGGTAGCAGCTCCCCGCACCAGGCTTCCTGTGCGTGTCCTCGGTTCAGTATCACCAGTGCCAGCACCACGCATCAGGCCTACAGTGCGCCTCGCCTCTCCAGTGCTGCTAGAGTCTCCCGCCTGTTCAGCGCAGCCAGAGCCTTCCTCCTCTACAGCACTGCTGGAGTCTCCCGCCTGGTCAGCGCAGCCAGAGCTGTCAGTCTGCATAGAGCAGCCAGAGCTGCCAGTCTACATGGAGCAGCCAGAGCTGCCAGTCTACATGGAGCAGCCAGAGATGTCAGTCTGCATGGAGCAGCCAGAGCTGTCAGTCTGCAAGGTGCTGCCAGCCTGCATGGAGCAGCCAGAGCTGACAGCCTGCATGGAGCAGCCAGAGCTGCCAGCCTGCATGGAGCAGCCAGAGCTGCCAGTCTGCAAGGAGCTGCCAGTCTGCAAGGAGCTGCCAGTCTGCACGGAGCCGCCAGAGCTGCTAGTCTGTAAGAAGCCGCCAGAACTGTCAGCCTACATGGAGCAGCCAGAGCCGCCAGTCAGTGTGGAGCAGTCAGAGCCGCCAGTCAGCATGGAGCAGCCAGATCTTTCAGTCTGCCAGGATCCGCCAGTCAGACAGATTCTTCCAGATCTGTCAGTCAGCCAGATTCTTCCAGATCTGCCAGTCAGCCAGAATCTTCCAGATCTGCCAGTCAGCCAGAATCTTCCAGATCTGCCAGTCAGCCAGAATCTTCCAGATCTGCCAGTCAACCAGAATCTTCCAGATCTGCCAGTCAACCAGACTCTTCCAGATCTGCCAGTCAACCAGACTCTTCTAGATCTGCCAGTCAACCAGACTCTTCTAGATCTGCCAGTCAACCAGACTCTTCCAGATCTGCCAGTCAACCAGACTCTTCCAGATTGCCAGTCAACCAGACTCTTCCAGATCTGCCAGTCAACCAGAATCTTCCAGATTTGCCAGTCAACCAGACTCTTCCAGATCTGCCAGAACTGCCAGTCGGCCAGGATCCGCCAGTCGGCCAGGATCCGCCAGTCAGCCAGGATCTGCTGAGACCATCTGGTAGATCTATCTACCTGCCTGAGCTTCCTCTCACTCCTGAGCTTCCTCTCACTTCTGAGCTTCCTCTCACTCCTGAGCTTCCTCTCACTCCTGAGCTTCCTCTCACTCCTGAGCTTTCTCTCACTCCTGAGCTTTCTCTCACTCCTGAGCTTTCTCTCACTTCCGAGCTTTCTCTCAGTCCCGAGCTTCTATCCCAATCTGCTCCTCAGTCCAGTGGGGTTCTGGGTGAGGACTAATAGGCCATGGTCAGTGGCGAGGGTGGACTATCAAGGGACGTGAGGAGAGGGGACTAAGACATTGACTAAGTGGGGTCCACGTCCCGCGCCTGAGCGGCCACCATGGACAGACGCCCACCCGAACCCTCCCTATTGTTTTGAGGTGCGTTCGGGAGTCCGCACCTTAGGGGGGGAGGTTCTGTCACGCCATGGTCGAAGTATTTTGTGTTTATCTTTATGTATTGGGTCAGGCCAGGGTGTGGCATGGGGTTTTTGTATTGTGGTGTGTTTTGTCTTGGGGTTTTGGTGTGTATATACTGGGATTGTAGCTAGTGGGGTGATCTAGAAAAGTCTATGGCTGTCTGGAGTGGTTCTCAATCAGAGGCAGGTGTTTATCGTTGTCTCTGATTGGGAACCATATCTAGGCAGCCATATTCTTTGAGTTTGTCGTGGGTGATTGACCTTAGTGTCCTTGTTCCTGTCTGTGTTAGTTTTCACTAGTATAGGCTGTTTCGGGTTTTCGTTACGTTCTTTGTTTTGTAGTGTTTGTATTTTAGATTCGTGTTACGTTTTTGTTCATTAAACATGGATCGCAATCTACACGCTGCGTTTTGGTCCGACTCTCCTTCACCACACCTAGAAAACCGTTACAGACTCACACAAATGATAGAGATAGCATGAATATGCATGCGTAGGCTACTCACCGGTAGGGTATTTTGAAAAAACATTGCTGTTGGCAAAAAATTTAGTTGTTCAGAAAACATTTCAAATCAAATCAAACCAAATTGTATTTGTCACATACACATGGTTAGCAGATGTTAATGCAAGTGTAGCGAAATGCTTGTGCTTCTAGTTCCGACAATGCAGTAATAACCAACGAGTAATCTAGCTAACAATTCCAAAACTACTACCTTATACACACAAGTGTAAAGGGATAAAGAATATGTATATAAAGATATATGAATGAGTGATGGTACAGAGCGGCATAGGCAAGATACTGTAGATGGTATCGAGTACAGTATATACATATCAGATGAGTATGTAAACAAAGTAGCATAGTTTAAAGTGGCTAGTGATACATGTATTACATAAAGATGCAGTAGATTATATAGAGTACAGTATATACGTATACATATGAGATAAATAATGTAGGGTATGTAAACATTATATTAATTAAGTAGCATTGTTTAAAGTGGCTAGTGATATATTTTACATCAATTCCCATGTGGCTGGAGTTGAGTTGGTAGCTTTACAGGCAGATTCACAACTTATTTTCAGCTGAAGGCCTTTTCCAAACAAAAAAATATATATTTGATTGTATTTAGAAATTAGCTAAAGGCCAATTGTAGCTGCTGTTCACTGACGGCAGCAACTATAGAAACAGAATCCATAGAACAGACAAGCCCATTCAAGTCAGGACTGGCAGCCATTGTGAGTTGACCCATGAGTTTACCAGACAAATTCCCAGGGTTAGAGGTTCCAAGACCCTTCTATGGATTATATTTCTATGGCCGCAACACAACAAGCTGTTCACGCTTTCTGCCCAAACTCTTTGTTATTGTTAATGATCCTCTCTGAATCTCCTCCTACTCCTATTCCTTCTCCACCTCCTACGCATCCTCTCTGAGTCTCCTTCTTCTCCTATTACTTCTCCAACTCCTCCTCATTCATTCTGAGTCTCCTCCTACTCCTATTCCTCCTCCACCTCCTCCGCATCCTCTCTGAGTCTCCTCCTACTCATATTGGTGTCTGTAGGGTACAGACAGGAGAAATAATATAATTTTGTCAAATTTAAAAGGCTGGGAATTGCCAGGGTCCTCATGATATGATATTATCATGATCATGATAGGTGCCGATATATGTATTGCGATTCTCACGATTCTATATGTATTTGGTACTGGGATTTTATTACGATGTTATGTTTCAAACACATTGCTCACCATATGTCTGCTGCAGAGAGACAAGAGAGAGCATGAGAAAATGAGTTTTGATCAGTCATGGAAATAAAAGTGCTGAAAACATGGCTCACTATTTCTAAAGAAGATGAAAAATGAAAAATACCTGCGTTTTTGTGCAGGTACAGCCTACTTGCACTAGCTAACGCTACCTACATATAAGCATTTAAAAAAACATATTATGATGATTTTTTTTACAAATTGATACTTGGAGTAAAAATATATAGTCCAAAATTAATATTGCTATATGTTACTAAATATATTTTTGCCCCCATCACTAGTGCTGCTGCACCTCCAGCACCCTTACTTCATGTGGCTATGGTGCTGAATGTGAATCCAAAAGAAGCCAATGTAAATGGTTATTTGGTAGTTGTCATGTAATTACATTTGAACATGTTGTTTCTTGTTTAACTACACATATGGCATGACAACAATAGTCAGAGGAGTAGGCAGCTCAAAGACCAGTCATGCAAAAGAAATGTATGTTTACATTTGCTATGGAAATTATGTAATAGGAAATATGAGGCGTAACCACTGTTCCTGTGTGGTTTCCCTGTGCAGGTAACAAACTGAACAAAGACCTGAAGCACTACCTGAGCCTGAAGTTTCAGAAATACTCTCTTGACCATGAGCTCCAACAGACCATCAGAGATAACCTCTACCGCCACACTGTGCCTTGTAAGTACATCATCTTCAGCCTCATCTTCCTCCTCCTAAAACTCCTCATCATCCACACAATAGTCCTTCTCCTTTGTCTTCTCTTTCATCCACACCTCATCTTTCCCTTTTCTTCCTCATAAGATTCCTCCACATTCTCTCTGAGTGTCATCCTACTCATATTCCTCCTCCACCTCCTCCGCATTCTCTCTGAGTCTCCTCCTACTCCTATTCCTTCTCCACCTCCTCTGCATTCTCTCTGAGTCTCCTCCTACTCCCGTTCCTCCTCCACCTCCTCATTCTCTCTGAGTCTCCTACGACTTCTATTCATCCACCTCTTCTGCATTCTCTGTCTCCTCCTACTCCTATTCCTCCACCTCCTCCGCAATCTCTCTGAGTCTCCTCCAAACAATATTCCTCCTCCACCACCTCCGCATTCTCTTTGAGTCTCCTCCTACTCCATTTCCTCCTCCAGCTCCTCCGCATTCTCTCTGAGTCTCCTCCTATTCTTATTCCTCCTCCAACTCCTCCGCATTCTCTCTGAGTCTCCTCCCACTCCTATTCCTCCATCTCCTGCATTCTCTCTGAGTCTCCTCCTACTCCGATTCCTCCGACTCCTCCGCAATCTCTCTCAGTCACCTCCTACTCCTATTCCTCTTCCATCTCCACCACCACTGCATGATCTCTGAGTCTCCTCCTACTCCTATTCCTCCTCCACCTCCTCCGCATTCTCTCTGAGTGTACTCCTACTCATATTCCTCCTCCACCTCATGATTCTCTCTGAGTCTCCTCCTACTCCTATTCCTTCTCCTCCACCTCCTATGCATTCTCTCTGAGTCTCCTCCTACTCCTATTCCTCCTCCGCATCCTCTCTGAAACTCCTCCTACTCCTATTCCTTCTCCACCTCCTACGCATCCTCTCTGAGTCTCCTTCTACTCCCATTCCTTCTCCACCTCCTCCTCATTCTTTCTGAGTCTCCTCCTACTCCTATTCCTCCTCCACCTCCACCACCTCCACATTATCTCTGAGTCTAGTCCTAATTCTATTCCTCCTCCACCTCCTCCGCATTCTCTCTGAGTCTACTCCTACTCATATTCCTCCTCCACCTCATCATTCTCTCTGAGTCGCCTCCCACTCCTACTCCTCCATCTCCTGCATTCTCTCTGAGTCTCCTCCTACTCCTATACTCCTACTCCTCCGCAATCTCTCTCAGTCTCCTCCTACTCTTATTCCTCCTCCAACTCCTCCGCATTCTCTCTGAGTCACCTCCTACTCCTATTCCTCCTCCACCTCCACCACCTCCGCATTATCTCTGAGTCTCCTCCTACTCCTATTCCTCCTCCACCTCCTCCGCATTCTCTCTGAGTGTACTCCTACTCATATTCCTCCTCCACCTCCTCCGCATTCTCTCTGAGTCTACTCCCACTCCTATTCCTCCATCTCCTGCATTCTCTCTGAGTCTCCTCCTACTCCTATTACTCCAACTCCTCTGCAATCTCTCTGTCTCCTCCTACTCCTATTCCTCCTCCACCTCCTCCTCATTCTCTCTTAGTCACCTCCTACTCCTATTCCTCCTCCACCTCCACCACCTCCGCATTGTCTCTGAGTCTCCTCCTACTCCTATTCCACCTCCTCCTCATTCTCTCTGAGTCTCCTCCCACTCCTATTCCTCCATCTCCTGCATTCTCTCTGAGTCTCCTCCTACTCTTATTCCTCCTCCACCTCCACCACCTCCGCATTATCTCTGAGTCTCCTCCTACTCCTATTCCTCATCCACCTCCTCCGCATTCTCTCTGAGTCTCCTCCTACTCCTATTCCTCCTCCGCATCCTCTCTGAATCTCCTCCTACTCCTATTCCTTCTCCAACTCCTGCGCATCATCTCTGAGTCTCCCCCTACTCCTATTCCTTCTCCACCTCATCCACATTCTCTCTGAGTCTCGTCCTACTCCGATTCCTTCTCAACCTCCTCCGCATTCTCTCTGAGTCTCCTCCTACTCCTATTCCTCCTCCACCTCCTGCGCATCCTCTCAGAATTTCCTCCTACTCCTATTCCTTCTCTACCTCCTCCGCATTCTCTCTGAGTCTCCTCCTACTCCTATTCCTCCTCCGCATCCTCTCTGAGTCTCCTCCTACTCTTATTCCTCCTCCACCTCCACCACCTCCGCATTATCTCTGAGTCTCCTCCTACTCCTATTTCTTCTCCACCTCATCCGCATTCTCTCTGAGTCTCTTCCTACTCCTATTCCTTCTCACCCTCCTCCTCATTGTCTCTGAGTCTCCTCCTACTCCGATTCCTTCTCAACCTCCTCCGCATTCTCTCCGAGTCTCCTCCTACTCCTATTCCTCCTCCGCATCCTTTCTGAATCTCCTCCTACTCCTATTGCTTCTCCAACTCCTGCGCATCATCTCTGAGTCTCCCCCTACTCCTATTCCTTCTCCACCTCATCCGCATTCTTTCTGAGTCTCTTCCTACTCCTATTCCTTCTCACCCTCCTCCTCATTGTCTCTGAGTCTCCTCCTACTCCGATTCCTTCTCAACCTCCTCCGCATTCTCTCTGAGTCTCCTCCTACTCCTAATCCTACTACACCTCCTCCGCATCCTCTCTGAATCTCCTCCTACTCCTCTTCCTTCTCCAACTCCTGCGCATCATCTCTGAGTCTCCTCCTCCTCCTATTCCTTCTCCACCTCATCCGCATTCTCTCTGAGTCTCCTCCTATTCTTATTCCTCCTCCAACTCCTCCGCATTCTCTCTGAGTCTCCTCCTACTCCTATTTCTCCACCTCATCCGCATTCTCTCTGAGTCTCCTCCTATTCTTATTCCTCCTCCTACTCCTCCGCAATCTCTCTCAGTCTCCTCCTACTCCTATTCCTCCTCCACCTCCTCCGCATTCTCTCTTAGTCACCTCCTACTCCTATTCCTCCTCCACCTCCACCACCTCCGCATTATCTCTGAGTCTCCTCCTACTCGTATTCCTCCTCCACCTCCTCCGCATTCTCTCTGAGTCTACTCCCACTCCTATTTCTCCATCTCCTGCATTCTCTCTGAGTCTCCCCCTACTCATATTACTCCAATTCCTCCGCAATCTCTCTCGGTCTCCTCCTACTCCTATTCCTCCTCCACCTCCTCCTCATTCTCTCTTAGTCACCTCCTACTCCTATTCCTCCTCCACCTCCACCACCTCCGCATTGTCTCTGAGTGTCCTCCTACTCCTATTCCACCTCCTCCGCATTCTCTCTGAGTCTCCTCCCACTCCTATTCCTCCATCTCCTGCATTCTCTCTGAGTCTCCTCCTACTCTTATTCCTCCTCCACCTCCACCACCTCCCCATTCTCTCTGAGTCTCCTCCTACTCCTATTCCTCATCCACCTCCTCCTCATTCTCTCTGAATCTCCTCCTACTCCTATTCCATCTCCAACTCCTGCGCATCATCTCTGAGTCTCTTCCTACTCCTATTCCTTCTCACCCTCCTCCTCATTGTCTCTGAGTCTCCTCTTACTCCGATTCCTTCTCAACCTCCTCCGCATTCTCTCTGAGTCTCCTCCTACTCCTATTCCTCCTCCGCATCTTTTCTGAATCTCCTCCTACTCCTATTGCTTCTCCAACTCCTGCGCATCATCTCTGAGTCTCCCCCTACTCCTATTCCTTCTCCACCTCATCCGCATTCTCTCTGAGTCTCTTCCTACTCCTATTCCTTCTCACCCTCCTCCTCATTGTCTCTGAGTCTCCTCCTACTCCGATTCCTTCTCAACCTCCTCCACATTCTCTCTGAGTCTCCTCCTACTCCTAATCCTACTCTACTTCCTCCATATCCTCTCTGAATCTCCTCCTACTCCTAATCCTTCTCCATCTACTCCGCATTCTCTCTGAGTCTCCTCCTACTCCTATTCCGCCTCCACCTCCACCACCTCCGCATTATCTCTGAGTCTCCTCCTACTCCTATTCCTTCTCCAACTCCTGCGCATCATCTCTGAGTCTCCTCCTACTCCTATTCCTCCTCCACCTCCTCCGCATTCTCTCTTAGTCACCGCCTACTCCTATTCCTCCACCACCTCCACCACCTCCGCATTATCTCTGAGTCTCCTCCTACTCCTATTCCTCCTCCACCTCCTCCGCATTCTCTCTGAGTGTACTACTACTCATATTCCTCCTCCACCTCCTCCGCATTCTCTCTGAGTCTACTCCCACTCCTATTCCTCCATCTCCTGCATTGTCTCTGAGTCTCCTCCTACTCCTATTCCACCTCCTCCGCATTCTCTCTGAGTCTCCTCCCACTCCTATTCCTCCATCTCCTGCATTCTCTCTGAGTCTCCTCCTACTCTTATTCCTCCTCCACCTCCACCACCTCCGCATTCTCTCTGAGTCTCCTCCTACTCCTATTCCTCATCCACCTCCTCCTCATTCTCTCTGAATCTCCTCCTACTCCTATTCCATCTCCAACTCCTGCGCATCATCTCTGAGTCTCTTCCTACTCCTATTCCTTCTCACCCTCCTCCTCATTGTCTCTGAGTCTCCTCTTACTCCGATTCCTTCTCAACCTCCTCCGCATTCTCTCTGAGTCTCCTCCTACTCCTATTCCTCCTCCGCATCTTTTCTGAATCTCCTCCTACTCCTATTGCTTCTCCAACTCCTGCGCATCATCTCTGAGTCTCCCCCTACTCCTATTCCTTCTCCACCTCATCCGCATTCTCTCTGAGTCTCTTCCTACTCCTATTCCTTCTCACCCTCCTCCTCATTGTCTCTGAGTCTCCTCCTACTCCGATTCCTTCTCAACCTCCTCCGCATTCTCTCTGAGTCTCCTCCTACTCCTATTCCTTCTCCTTCACATCCTATGCATTCTCTCTGAGTCTCCTCCTACTCCGATTCCTTCTCCACCTCCTCCGCATTCACTCTGAGTCTCCTCCTACTCCTAATCCTTCTCCGCATCCTGTCTGAGTCTCCTCCTACTCCTATTTCTCCACCTCTTCTGCATTCTCTCTGAGTCTCCTCCTACTCCTATACTCATACTCCTCCGCAATCTCTCTCAGTCTCCTCCTACTCCTATTCCTCCTCCACCTCCTCCGCATTCTCTCTTAGTCACCTCCTACTCCTATGCCTCCATCTCCTGCATTCTCTCTGAGTCTCCCCCTACTCCTATTACTCCAATTCCTCCGCAATCTCTCTCGGTCTCCTCCTACTCCTATTCCTCCTCCACCTCCTCCTCATTCTCTCTTAGTCACCTCCTACTCCTATTCCTCCTCCACCTCCACCACCTCCGCATTGTCTCTGAGTGTCCTCCTACTCCTATTCCACCTCCTCCGCATTCTCTCTGAGTCTCCTCCCACTCCTATTCCTCCATCTCCTGCATTCTCTCTGAGTCTCCTCCTACTCCTATTCCTCATCCACCTCCTCCGCATTCTCTCTGAATCTCCTCCTACTCCTATTCCATCTCCAACTCCTGCGCATCATCTCTGAGTCTCCTCTTACTCCGATTCCTTCTCAACCTCCTCCGCATTCTCTCTGATCTCCTCCTACTCCTATTCCTCCTCCGCATCCTTTCTGAATCTCCTCCTACTCCTATTACTCCAACTCCTCCGCAATCTCTTTCAGTCTCCTCCTACTCCTATTCCTCCTCCACCTCCTCCTCATTCTCTCTTAGTCACCTCCTACTCCTATTCCTCCTCCACCTCCACCACCTCTGCAATCTCTCTCAGTCTCCTCCTACTCCTAATCCTACTCCACCTCCTCCATATCCTCGCTGTGTCTCCTCCTATTCCTATTCCTTCTCCACCTCTTTCTTATTCTCTCTGAGTCTCCTCCTTCTCCTATTCCTTCTCCACCTCTTCCTTATTCTCTCTGAGTCTCCTCCTTCTCCTATTCCTTCTCCATCTCCTCCGCATTCTTTCTAAGGCTCCTTCTACTCCTATTCCTCCTCCCCTACTGCGCATCCTCTCAGAATTTCCTCCTACTCCTATTCCTTCTCACCCTCCTCCTCATTCTTTCTGAGTCTCCTCCTTCTCCTATTCCTTCTCCATCTCTTCCTCATTCTCTCTGAGTCTCCACCTACTCCTATTCCTCCTCCGCATCCTCTCTGAATCTCCTCCTACTCCTATTCCTTCTCCATCTCCTGCGCATCATCTCTGAGTCTCCTCCTAATCCTATTCCTTCTCACCCTCCTCCTCATTCTCTCTGAGTCTCCTCCTACTCCTATTCCTTCTCCACCTCTTCCTTATTCTCTCTGAGTCTCCTCCTTCTCCTATTCCTTCTCCTATTCCTTCTCCATCTCCTCCGCATTATTTCTAAGGCTCCTTCTACTCCTATTCCTCCTCCCCCTACTGCACATCCTCTCAGAATTTCCTCCTACTCCTATTCCTTCTCACCCTCCTCCTCATTCTTTCTGAGTCTCCTCCTTCTCCTATTCCTGCTCCATCTCTTCCTCATTCTTTCTGAGTCTCCTCCTTCTCCTATTCCTTCTCCACCTCCTCCGCATTCTTTCTAAGTCTCCTGCTACTCCTTTTCCTTCTCCACCTCCTGCGCATCCTCTCTGAGTCTCCTCCAACTCCTATTCCTTCTCACCCTCCTCCTCAGTCTCCTCCTAGTCCTATTCCTCCTCCACCACCTCCTCATTCTCTGTTAGTCTCCTCCTACTCCTATTCCTTCTCCACATAACCCGCATTATCTCTGAGTCTCCTCCTACTCCTATTTCTCCACCTCTTCTGCATTGTCTCTGAGTCTTCTCCTACTACTATTCCACCACCTCCCCCGCATTCTCTCTGAGTTTCCTCCTACCCCTATTCCTTCTCCACCTCCACCTCCACCACCGCCGCATTATCTCTGAGTCTCCTCCTTCTCCTATTCTTCCACCTCCTCCGCAATCTCTCTGAGTCTCCTCCTAATCCATTTCCTTCTCCACCTCCGCATTCTCTCTGAATCTCCTCCTACTCATATTCCTTCTCCAACTCCTGCGCATCATCTCTGAGTCTCTTCCTACTCCGATTCCTTCTCCACCTCCTCCACATTCTCTCTGAGTCCCCTCCTACTCCTAATCCTACTCCACCTCCATATCCTCTCTGAGTCTCCTCCTACTCCTATTCCTTCTCCACCTCCTCCGCATTCTTTCTAAGTCTCCTGCTACTCCTTTTCCTTCTCCACCTCCTGCGCATCCTCTCAGTTTCCTCCTACTCCAATTCCTTCTCACCCTCCTCCTCATTCTCTCTGTCTCCTCCTAGTCCAATTCCTCCTCCACCTCCACCACCTCCTCATTCTCTCTTAGTGTCCTCCTACTCCTATTCCTTCTCCACCTACTCCGCATCCCCTCGGTGTCTACTCGTACTCATATTCCTCCTCCACCTCCTCCACATTCTCTTTGAGTCTCCTCCTACCACATTTCCTCCTCCACCTCCTGCCTTCCCTCTGAGTCACATTCTACTCCTATTCCTCCTCCACCTCCACCACCTCTGCAATATCTCTGAGTCTCCTCCTACTCCTCCTCCACTTCCTACGCATTATCTCTGAGTGTACTACTACTCATATTCCTTCTCCACCTCCTCCGCATTCTCTCTGAGTCTCCTCCTACTCCTATTCCTTCTCCAACTCCTGCGCATCATCTCTGAGTCTCCTCCTACTCCTATTCCTCCTCCACCTCCTCCGCATTCTCTCTTAGTCACCGCCTACTCCTATTCCTCCACCACCTCCACCACCTCCGCATTATCTCTGAGTCTCCTCCTACTCCTATTCCTCCTCCACCTCCTCCGCATTCTCTCTGAGTGTACTACTACTCATATTCCTTCTCCACCTCCTCCGCATTCTCTCTGAGTCTACTCCCACTCCTATTCCTCCATCTCCTGCATTGTCTCTGAGTCTCCTCCTACTCATATTCCTTCTCCACCTCCTCCGCATTCTCTCTGAGTCTCCTCCGACTCCTATTCCTCCTCCGCATCCTCTCTGAGTCTCCTCCTACTCCCATTCCTCCACCTCCTCCGCATTCCCTCTGAGTCTCCTCCTACTCCGATTCCTTCTCCAACTCCTACGCATTCTATCCGAGTCTCCAACTACTCCGATTCCTTCTCCAACTCCTACGCATTCTATCTGAGTCTCCAACTACTCCGATTCCTTCTCCAACTCCTCCAAATTCTCTCTGAGTCTCCTCCTACTCCTAATCCTTCTCCACCTACTCCGCATTCTCGCTGAGTCTCCTTCTACTCCTATTCCTCCTCCGCATCCTCTCTGAATCTCCTCCTACTCCTATTCCTTCTCCACCTCCTACGCATCCTCTCTGAGTCTCCTTCTACTCCTATTCCTTCTCCAACTCCTCCTCATTCATTCTGAGTCTCCTCCTACTCCTATTCCTCCTCCACCTCCTCCACATTTTCTCTAAGTCTCCTCCTACTCATATTCCTCCTCCACCTCCTCATTCTCTCTGAGTCTCCTACGACTTCTATTCATCCACCTCTTCTGCATTCTCTGTCTCCTCCTACTCCTATTCCTCCACCTCCTCCGCAATCTCTCTGAGTCTCCTCCTACAATATTCCTCCTCCACCACCTCCGCATTCTCTTTGAGTCTCCTCCTACTCCATTTCCTCCTCCAGCTCCTCGGCATTCTCACTGAGTCTCCTCCTATTCTTATTCCTCCTCCAACTCCTCCGCATTCTCTCTGAGTCTCCTCCCACTCCTATTCCTCCATCTCCTGCATTCTCTCTGAGTCTCCTCCTACTCCGATTCCTCCGACTCCTCCGCAATCTCTCTCAGTCTCCTCCTACTCCTATTCCTCCTCCACCTCCTCCACATTCTCTCTCAGTCACCTCCTACTCCTATTCCGCTTCCATCTCCACCACCACTGCATGATCTCTGAGTCTCCTCCTACTCCTATTCCTCCTCCACCTCCTCCGCATTCTCTCTGAGTGTACTCCTACTCATATTCCTCCTCCACCTCATGATTCTCTCTGAGTCTCCTCCCACTCCTATTCCTCCTCCACCTCCTCCGCATTATTTCTGAGTCTCCTCCTACTCCTATTCCTTCTCCTCCACCTCCTATGCATTCTCTCTGAGTCTCCTCCTACTCCTATTCCTCCTACGCATCCTCTCTGAGTCTCCTTCTACTCCCATTCCTTCTCCACCTCCTCCTCATTCTTTCTGAGTCTCCTCCTACTCCTATTCCTCCTCCACCTCCTCCGCATCCTCTCTGAGTCTCCTCCTACTTCTATTCATCCACCTCTTCTGCAATCTCAGAGTCTCCTCCTACTCCATTTCCTCCTCCACCTCCTACGCATTCTCTCTGAGTCTCCTCCTATTCTTATTCCTCCTCCAACTCCTCCGCATTCTCTCTGAGTCGCCTCCCACTCCTACTCCTCCATCTCCTGCATTCTCTCTGAGTCTCCTCCTACTCCTATACTCCTACTCCTCCGCAATCTCTCTCAGTCTCCTCCTACTCTTATTCCTCCTCCAACTCCTCCGCATTCTCTCTGAGTCACCTCCTACTCCTATTCCTCCTCCACCTCCACCACCTCCGCATTATCTCTGAGTCTCCTCCTACTCCTATTCCTCCTCCACCTCCTCCGCATTCTCTCTGAGTGTACTCCTACTCATATTCCTCCTCCACCTCCTCCGCATTCTCTCTGAGTCTACTCCCACTCCTATTCCTCCATCTCCTGCATTCTCTCTGAGTCTCCTCCTACTCCTATTACTCCAACTCCTCTGCAATCTCTCTCAGTCTCCTCCTACTCCTATTCCTCCTCCACCTCCTCCTCATTCTCTCTTAGTCACCTCCTACTCCTATTCCTCCTCCACCTCCACCACCTCCGCATTGTCTCTGAGTCTCCTCCTACTCCTATTCCACCTCCTCCTCATTCTCTCTGAGTCTCCTCCCACTCCTATTCCTCCATCTCCTGCATTCTCTCTGAGTCTCCTCCTACTCTTATTCCTCCTCCACCTCCACCACCTCCGCATTATCTCTGAGTCTCCTCCTACTCCTATTCCTCATCCACCTCCTCCGCATTCTCTCTGAGTCTCCTCCTACTCCTATTCCTCCTCCGCATCCTCTCTGAATCTCCTCCTACTCCTATTCCTTCTCCAACTCCTGCGCATCATCTCTGAGTCTCCCCCTACTCCTATTCCTTCTCCACCTCATCCACATTCTCTCTGAGTCTCGTCCTACTCCGATTCCTTCTCAACCTCCTCCGCATTCTCTCTGAGTCTCCTCCTACTCCTAATCCTACTCTACTTCCTCCATATCCTCTCTGAATCTCCTCCTACTCCTAATCCTTCTCCATCTACTCCGCATTCTCTCTGAGTCTCCTCCTACTCCTATTCCGCCTCCACCTCCACCACCTCCGCATTATCTCTGAGTCTCCTCCTACTCCTATTCCTTCTCAACCTCCTCCGCATTCTCTCTGAGTCTCCTCCTACTCCTATTCCTCCTCCACCTCCTGCGCATCCTCTCAGAATTTCCTCCTACTCCTATTCCTTCTCTACCTCCTCCGCATTCTCTCTGAGTCTCCTCCTACTCCTATTCCTCCCGCATCCTTTCTGAATCTCCTCCTACTCCTATTACTCCAACTCCTCCGCAATCTCTTTCAGTCTCCTCCTACTCCTATTCCTCCTCCACCTCCTCCTCATTCTCTCTTAGTCACCTCCTACTCCTATTCCTCCTCCACCTCCACCACCTCTGCAATCTCTCTCAGTCTCCTCCTACTCCTAATCCTACTCCACCTCCTCCATATCCTCGCTGTGTCTCCTCCTATTCCTATTCCTTCTCCACCTCTTTCTTATTCTCTCTGAGTCTCCTCCTTCTCCTATTCCTTCTCCACCTCTTCCTTATTCTCTCTGAGTCTCCTCCTACTCCTATTCCTCCTCCACCTCCTCCACATTCTCTCTCAGTCACCTCCTACTCCTATTCCGCTTCCATCTCCACCACCACTGCATGATCTCTGAGTCTCCTCCTACTCCTATTCCTCCTCCACCTCCTCCGCATTCTCTCTGAGTGTACTCCTACTCATATTCCTCCTCCACCTCATGATTCTCTCTGAGTCTCCTCCCACTCCTATTCCTCCATCTCCTGCATTCTCTCTGAGTCTCCTGCTACTCCATTTCCTCCTCCACCTCCTCCGCATTATTTCTGAGTCTCCTCCTACTCCTATTCCTTCTCCTCCACCTCCTATGCATTCTCTCTGAGTCTCCTCCTACTCCTATTCCTCCTCCGCATCCTCTCTGAAACTCCTCCTACTCCTATTCCTTCTCCACCTCCTACGCATCCTCTCTGAGTCTCCTTCTACTCCCATTCCTTCTCCACCTCCTCCTCATTCTTTCTGAGTCTCCTCCTACTCCTATTCCTCCTCCACCTCCTCCGCATCCTCTCTGAGTCTCCTCCTACTTCTATTCATCCACCTCTTCTGCAATCTCAGAGTCTCCTCCTACTCCATTTCCTCCTCCACCTCCTACGCATTCTCTCTGAGTCTCCTCCTATTCTTATTCCTCCTCCAACTCCTCCGCATTCTCTCTGAGTCGCCTCCCACTCCTACTCCTCCATCTCCTGCATTCTCTCTGAGTCTCCTCCTACTCCTATACTCCTACTCCTCCGCAATCTCTCTCAGTCTCCTCCTACTCTTATTCCTCCTCCAACTCCTCCGCATTCTCTCTGAGTCACCTCCTACTCCTATTCCTCCTCCACCTCCACCACCTCCGCATTATCTCTGAGTCTCCTCCTACTCCTATTCCTCCTCCACCTCCTCCGCATTCTCTCTGAGTGTACTCCTACTCATATTCCTCCTCCACCTCCTCCGCATTCTCTCTGAGTCTACTCCCACTCCTATTCCTCCATCTCCTGCATTCTCTCTGAGTCTCCTCCTACTCTTATTCCTCCTCCACCTCCACCACCTCCGCATTATCTCTGAGTCTCCTCCTACTCCTATTCCTCATCCACCTCCTCCGCATTCTCTCTGAGTCTCCTCCTACTCCTATTCCTCCTCCGCATCCTCTCTGAATCTCCTCCTACTCCTATTCCTTCTCCAACTCCTGCGCATCATCTCTGAGTCTCCCCCTACTCCTATTCCTTCTCCACCTCATCCACATTCTCTCTGAGTCTCGTCCTACTCCGATTCCTTCTCAACCTCCTCCGCATTCTCTCTGAGTCTCCTCCTACTCCTAATCCTACTCTACTTCCTCCATATCCTCTCTGAATCTCCTCCTACTCCTAATCCTTATCCATCTACTCCGCATTCTCTCTGAGTCTCCTCCTACTCCTATTCCGCCTCCACCTCCACCACCTCCGCATTATCTCTGAGTCTCCTCCTACTCCTATTCCTTCTCAACCTCCTCCACATTCTCTCTGAGTCTCCTCCTACTCCTATTCCTCCTCCACCTCCTGCGCATCCTCTCAGAATTTCCTCCTACTCCTATTCCTTCTCTACCTCCTCCGCATTCTCTCTGAGTCTCCTCCTACTCCTATTCCTCCCGCATCCTTTCTGAATCTCCTCCTACTCCTATTACTCCAACTCCTCCGCAATCTCTTTCAGTCTCCTCCTACTCCTATTCCTCCTCCACCTCCTCCTCATTCTCTCTTAGTCACCTCCTACTCCTATTCCTCCTCCACCTCCACCACCTCTGCAATCTCTCTCAGTCTCCTCCTACTCCTAATCCTACTCCACCTCCTCCATATCCTCGCTGTGTCTCCTCCTATTCCTATTCCTTCTCCACCTCTTTCTTATTCTCTCTGAGTCTCCTCCTTCTCCTATTCCTTCTCCACCTCTTCCTTATTCTCTCTGAGTCTCCTCCTTCTCCTATTCCTTCTCCATCTCCTCCGCATTCTTTCTAAGGCTCCTTCTACTCCTATTCCTCCTCCCCCTACTGCGCATCCTCTCAGAATTTCCTCCTACTCCTATTCCTTCTCACCCTCCTCCTCATTCTTTCTGAGTCTCCTCCTTCTCCTATTCCTTCTCCATCTCTTCCTCATTCTCTCTGAGTCTCCACCTACTCCTATTCCTCCTCCGCATCCTCTCTGAATCTCCTCCTACTCCTATTCCTTCTCCATCTCCTGCGCATCATCTCTGAGTCTCCTCCTAATCCTATTCCTTCTCACCCTCCTCCTCATTCTCTCTGAGTCTCCTCCTACTCCTATTCCTTCTCCACCTCTTCCTTATTCTCTCTGAGTCTCCTCCTTCTCCTATTCCTTCTCCTATTCCTTCTCCATCTCCTCCGCATTATTTCTAAGGCTCCTTCTACTCCTATTCCCCCTCCCCCTACTGCACATCCTCTCAGAATTTCCTCCTACTCCTATTCCTTCTCACCCTCCTCCTCATTCTTTCTGAGTCTCCTCCTTCTCCTATTCCTGCTCCATCTCTTCCTCATTCTTTCTGAGTCTCCTCCTTCTCCTATTCCTTCTCCACCTCCTCCGCATTCTTTCTAAGTCTCCTGCTACTCCTTTTCCTTCTCCACCTCCTGCGCATCCTCTCAGAGTTTCCTCCTACTCATATTCCTTCTCCACCTCCTCCGCATTCTCTCTGAGTCTCCTCCAACTCCTATTCCTTCTCACCCTCCTCCTCAGTCTCCTCCTAGTCCTATTCCTCCTCCACCACCTCCTCATTCTCTGTTAGTCTCCTCCTACTCCTATTCCTTCTCCACATAACCCGCATTATCTCTGAGTCTCCTCCTACTCCTATTTCTCCACCTCTTCTGCATTGTCTCTGAGTCTTCTCCTACTACTATTCCACCACCTCCCCCGCATTCTCTCTGAGTTTCCTCCTACCCCTATTCCTTCTCCACCTCCACCTCCACCACCTCCGCATTATCTCTGAGTCTCCTCCTTCTCCTATTCTTCCACCTCCTCCGCAATCTCTCTGAGTCTCCTCCTAATCCATTTCCTTCTCCACCTCCGCATTCTCTCTGAATCTCTTCCTACTCCGATTCCTTCTCCACCTCCTCCACATTCTCTCTGAGTCCCCTCCTACTCCTAATCCTACTCCACCTCCATATCCTCTCTGAGTCTCCTCCTACTCCTATTCCTTCTCCACCTCCTCCGCATTCTTTCTAAGTCTCCTGCTACTCCTTTTCCTTCTCCACCTCCTGCGCATCCTCTCAGTTTCCTCCTACTCCAATTCCTTCTCACCCTCCTCCTCATTCTCTCTCAGTCTCCTCCTAGTCCAATTCCTCCTCCACCTCCACCACCTCCTCATTCTCTCTTAGTCTCCTCCTACTCCTATTCCTTCTCCACCTACTCCGCATCCCCTCGGTGTCTACTCGTACTCATATTCCTCCTCCACCTCCTCCGCATTCTCTTTGAGTCTCCTCCTACCACATTTCCTCCTCCACCTCCTGCCTTCCCTCTGAGTCACATTCTACTCCTATTCCTCCTCCACCTCCACCACCTCTGCAATATCTCTGAGTCTCCTCCTACTCCTCCTCCACTTCCTACGCATTATCTCTTGAGTCTCCTCCTACTCATATTCCTTCTCCACCTCCTCCGCATTCTCTCTGAGTCTCCTCCGACTCCTATTCCTCCTCCGCATCCTCTCTGAGTCTCCTCCTACTCCCATTCCTCCACCTCCTCCGCATTCTCTCTGAGTCTCCTCCTACTCCTATTCCTCCTCCACCTCCTACGCATTCTATCTGAGTCTCCAACTACTCCGATTCCTTCTCCAACTCCTACGCATTCTATCCGAGTCTCCAACTACTCCGATTCCTTTCCAACTCCTACGCATTCTATCTGAGTCTCCAACTACTCCGATTCCTTCTCCAACTCCTCCAAATTCTCTCTGAGTCTCCTCCTACTCCTAATCCTTCTCCACCTACTCCGCATTCTCGCTGAGTCTCCTTCTACTCCTATTCCTCCTCCGCATCCTCTCTGAATCTCCTCCTACTCCTATTCCTTCTCCACCTCCTACGCATCCTCTCTGAGTCTCCTTCTACTCCTATTCCTTCTCCAACTCCTCCTCATTCATTCTGAGTCTCCTCCTACTCCTATTCCTCCTCCACCTCCTCCGCATTTTCTCTAAGTCTCCTCCTACTCATATTCCTCCTCCACCTCCTCATTCTCTCTGAGTCTCCTACGACTTCTATTCATCCACCTCTTCTGCATTCTCTGTCTCCTCCTACTCCTATTCCTCCACCTCCTCCGCAATCTCTATGAGTCTCCTCCTACAATATTCCTCCTCCACCACCTCCGCATTCTCTTTGAGTCTCCTCCTACTCCATTTCCTCCTCCAGCTCCTCCGCATTCTCTCTGAGTCTCCTCCTATTCTTATTCCTCCTCCAACTCCTCCGCATTCTCTCTGAGTCTCCTCCCACTCCTATTCCTCCATCTCCTGCATTCTCTCTGAGTCTCCTCCTACTCCGATTCCTCCGACTCCTCCGCAATCTCTCTCAGTCTCCTCCTACTCCTATTCCTCCTCCACCTCCTCCACATTCTCTCTCAGTCACCTCCTACTCCTATTCCGCTTCCATCTCCACCACCACTGCATGATCTCTGAGTCTCCTCCTACTCTTATTCCTCCTCCACCTCCTCCGCATTCTCTCTGAGTGTACTCCTACTCATATTCCTCCTCCACCTCATGATTCTCTCTGAGTCTCCTCCCACTCCTATTCCTCCATCTCCTGCATTCTCTCTGAGTCTCCTGCTACTCCATTTCCTCCTCCACCTCCTCCGCATTATTTCTGAGTCTCCTCCTACTCCTATTCCTTCTCCTCCACCTCCTATGCATTCTCTCTGAGTCTCCTCCTACTCCTATTCCTCCTCCGCATCCTCTCTGAAACTCCTCCTACTCCTATTCCTTCTCCACCTCCTACGCATCCTCTCTGAGTCTCCTTCTACTCCCATTCCTTCTCCACCTCCTCCTCATTCTTTCTGAGTCTCCTCCTACTCCTATTCCTCCTCCACCTCCTCCGCATCCTCTCTGAGTCTCCTCCTACTTCTATTCATCCACCTCTTCTGCAATCTCAGAGTCTCCTCCTACTCCATTTCCTCCTCCACCTCCTACGCATTCTCTCTGTGTCTCCTCCTATTCTTATTCCTCCTCCAACTCCTCCGCATTCTCTCTGAGTCACCTCCTACTCCTATTCCTCCTCCACCTCCACCACCTCCGCATTATCTCTGAGTCTACTCCTACTCATATTCCTCCTCCACCTCATCATTCTCTCTGAGTCGCCTCCCACTCCTATTCCTCCATCTCCTGCATTCTCTCTGAGTCTCCTCCTACTCCTATACTCCTACTCCTCCGCAATCTCTCTCAGTCTCCTCCTACTCCTATTCCTCCTCCACCTCCTCCGCATTCTCTCTTAGTCACCTCCTACTCCTATTCCTCCTCCACCTCCACCACCTCCGCATTATCTCTGAGTCTCCTCCTACTCCTATTCCTCCTCCACCTCCTCCGCATTCTCTCTGAGTGTACTCCTACTCATATTCCTCCTCCACCTCCTCCGCATTGTCTCTGAGTCTCCTCCTACTCCTATTCCACCTCCTCCGCATTCTCTCTGAGTCTCCTCCCACTCCTATTCCTCCATCTCCTGCATTCTCTCTGAGTCTCCTGCTACTCCATTTCCTCCTCCACCTCCTCCGCATTATTTCTGAGTCTCCTCCTACTCCTATTCCTTCTCCTCCACCTCCTATGCATTCTCTCTGAGTCTCCTCCTACTCCTATTCCTCCTCCGCATCCTCTCTGAAACTGCTCCTACTCCTATTCCTTCTCCACCTCCTACGCATCCTCTGAGTCTCCTTCTACTCCCATTCCTTCTCCACCTCCTCCTCATTCTTTCTGAGTCTCCTCCTACTCCTATTCCTCCTCCACCTCCTCCGCATCCTCTCTGAGTCTCCTCCTACTTCTATTCATCCACCTCTTCTGCAATCTCAGAGTCTCCTCCTACTCCATTTCCTCCTCCACCTCCACCACCTTCGCATTATCTCTGAGTCTAGTCCTAATTCTATTCCTCCTCCACCTCCTCCGCATTCTCTCTGAGTCTACTCCTACTCATATTCCTCCTCCACCTCATCATTCTCTCTGAGTCGCCTCCCACTCCTACTCCTCCATCTCCTGCATTCTCTCTGAGTCTCCTCCTACTCCTATACTCCTACTCCTCCGCAATCTCTCTCAGTCTCCTCCTACTCTTATTCCTCCTCCAACTCCTCCGCATTCTCTCTGAGTCTACTCCCACTCCTATTCCTCCATCTCCTGCATTCTCTCTGAGTCTCCTCCTACTCCTATTACTCCAACTCCTCTGCAATCTCTCTCAGTCTCCTCCTACTCCTATTCCTCCTCCACCTCCTCCTCATTCTCTCTTAGTCACCTCCTACTCCTATTCCTCCTCCACCTCCACCACCTCCGCATTGTCTCTGAGTCTCCTCCTACTCCTATTCCACCTCCTCCTCATTCTCTCTGAGTCTCCTCCCACTCCTATTCCTCCATCTCCTGCATTCTCTCTGAGTCTCCTCCTACTCTTATTCCTCCTCCACCTCCACCACCTCCGCATTATCTCTGAGTCTCCTCCTACTCCTATTCCTCATCCACCTCCTCCGCATTCTCTCTGAGTCTCCTCCTACTCCTATTCCTCCTCCGCATCCTCTCTGAATCTCCTCCTACTCCTATTCCTTCTCCAACTCCTGCGCATCATCTCTGAGTCTCGTCCTACTCCGATTCCTTCTCAACCTCCTCCGCATTCTCTCTGAGTCTCCTCCTACTCCTATTCCTCCTCCACCTCCTGCGCATCCTCTCAGAATTTCCTCCTACTCCTATTCCTTCTCTACCTCCTCCGCATTCTCTCTGAGTCTCCTCCTACTCCTATTCCTCCTCCGCATCCTCTCTGAGTCTCCTCCTACTCTTATTCCTCCTCCACCTCCACCTCCTCCGCATTCTCTTTGAGTCTCCTCCTACCACATTTCCTCCTCCACCTCCTGCCTTCCCTCTGAGTCACATCCTACTCCTATTCCTCCTCCACCTCCACCACCTCTGCAATATCTCTGAGTCTCCTCCTACTCCTCCTCCACTTCCTACGCATTATCTCTTGAGTCTCCTTCTACTCCGATTCCTTCTTCACCTCCTCCGCATTCTCTCGGAGTCTCCTCCTACTCTTAATCCTACTCCACCTCCTACATATCCTCTCTGAGTCTCCTCCTACTCCTATTCCTTCTCCACCTCCTCCTCAATGTCTCTGAGTCTCCTCCTTCTCCCATTCCTTCTCCACCTCCTCCGCATTCTTTCTAAGTATCCTCGTACTCCTATTCCTCCTCCACCTCCTGCGCATCCTCTCTGAGTCTCCTCCTACTCCTATTCCTTCTCACCCTCCTCCTCATTCTCTCTGTGTCTCCTAATAAGTCCTATTCCTTCTCCACCTCCTTCTGTAGCTCAGTTGGTAGAGCATGGCGCTTGTAACGACAGGGTAGTGGGTTCGATTCCCGGGACCACCCATACGTAGAATGTATGCACACATGACTGTAAGTCGCTTTGGATAAAAGCGTCTGCTAAATGGCATATATTATTTAGATACTATAGTATTCATTGTAGTGTTTTTGTGGACATTACTGTAGTATACTGTAATATTACTTTAGTTGAAAAACTATAGTATATACTATAGTAATTAATGTGGGGTTTTTGCATTACTGTGGTATTTACTATAGTGTTTTTGATTTATTATATTATATTATCAGCTAGATTCTAGCTGTCTGAATCTGGGACTTATCCTGAGTTCTGATAATTTGTTCAGATGTGTATTGACCCAAACAGATGTGTATTGACACAAACAGGGGGCAGCAAAAGACAGGTCAAAGGCAGGCAGAGGTCCGTAATCCATGGCAGGGTTGATAAGGTACAGAACAGCAGGCAGGCTCTGGGGCTCAGGACAGGCAGAGATTCGTAAATGGGTCAGATTAGGCTCTTACAGAAAAGGTCAGAACTTGAGAAAGCAGGGAGAAAATACACTAGTAAGACCTGACAAGATGAACTGGCAGCAGACAAATAGAGAACACAGGTGTAAATAAACGGATGATAATGAGGAAGATGGGCGACACCTGGAGAGAGGTGGAGACAAGCAAAAAGACAGGTGAAACAGATCAAGGTGTGACACAAATATTAAGCCAATGTTCCATAACCTGCAGGTAGTTAGGACTGAATTCTGAACGGATAGTATTGTACAGTATACTACAGAATTCTACAGTAAGCACTACACCAGGGGTAGGCAACCCTGGTCCTGGAGTACCATAGGCAATTCATGTTTTTGATTTTATCGCCCTGGAAGACCAGGTGTGTTGAATTTAGGCAATCACTGAACTGATCAATTATCTCAGTTGGTCAGGTGTGGTGCCTCATTGGCCCAAAATCCTGTACCTGCAGCACTCCAGGAACAGGCACTACACAATCGAAGGATACTACAGTGTGGAGTATTGTATACTGCGATTCTATGGAATTCTATAGTAAGTACTATAGTATTCTATGGTAAACTGTAGCCTTTTTTTCAGGTAGGGAGCTACTTGTTATCCCAACATGGGAATGCTGCCCTCCCAGCTGTTTCACATAGCTACAGTACAGAATGTGTGGTGTGGTGGGCCAATGATCCGGGTGGATGCCAGAGCTGACAACTGTGATACTGTGAGGTCAGCCCACTGTCTGTTGGATGGGATCTGTGCTGCCATGGTACACATCTGCAGCGCAACACTATTTGAGAGTTTACTCCTTGTATTCTCTGATACATTTGAATAAGTAGCTCCCGAGTGGCGCAGTGGTCTAAGGCACTGCATCTCAATGCTTGAGGCGTTACTACAGACCCTGGTTTGATCCCGGCCTGTATCACAAACGGCTGTGATTGGGAGTCCCATAAGGCGGCACACAATTGGCCCAGTGTCATCCAGGTTAGGTGAGGGTTTGGCCGGGGTAGGCCGTCATTGTAAAATAAGAATGTTCTTAACTGACTTGTCTAGTTAAATAAAGGTTAAATATAAAGCGTTTTTGAAAGAGGAGTTTAAGGTCCAAAATGGCTGTGTGTAGCTGGTTGAATGGTCTGTAGGCCTGAACCTTCTTCTGAATCAGTGAAGCCTTTGTGATCAACCACAGTGTACAGTACCTTGTCGAGGGCCTGACAGAAGTTGGTCACAAATACACTGTGTGTGTGTGTGTGTGTGTGTGTGTGTGTGTGTGTGTGTGTGTGTGTGTGTGTGTGTGTGTGTGTGTGTGTGTGTGTGTGTGTGTGTGTGTGTGTGTGTGTGTGTGTGTGTGTTCTGAATATGTTGTTGTGGCCTCCTTGGGGATGTTGTTTTCATGATCACATGCCTAGGTTTGCACAGGCACGATCCCATCAGTGGAGATTGCCTTTCCATACCACAGAGCACCCCTTTATGCATCTAGGATTTGTGTGTGTGTGTGTGTGGCTCTGCTTAACCGTATTTCTGGTGCTAGATTAATATTTTCTCAATTTTTTTCCCTTCCCCTCGTTTTCTTTTTTTGTCTCTCGTTCTCCCATTCCTCTCTCTCTGCCTGGGCCATGTGACTGGTAAATCCTCCTTGAGCTGCTCGCCTGGTGGCCTGACTGGGATTATGATGTTCTGATATATTGAAAATATATTTGCTGCCTGATTATGTGATGAACATGTTGAGCTTTAGAAAAGAGCCCAACGGGGAGATGGGGAAATGACAATCTCCCAGCCTCAGAAGACAGAAAGAGCAGGGATTCCCAAAGGATCCATACTGTCCCGGCAGGAGCATAAAACGTTTGAAACCTTGACGGTGGATATACATGCATGCAATTGTCCTTTCCTTATATTTCAGGGGGAACCCTGGGCAGAGTAATGTGAAGAGGAGGGACAGTTCAAATCGAGGGAGACCAGTGCTTAGTCAGACAGTCGCCCCTGGATATAGCCATGTAATTCATGCATAGTCCATTTATTTGGTTAAATCTGAAATTAAAATGCCTGAAAGTTAAACATCGGGATAGTGGAAAAATTCACAGTATTTGGTGAGTTATCGTACGTCGTCATCGTCTGTACACGTCACACTGTAAAGAAAAACCAGATGGACTCCAAAACAAGTGCAGGGAGTTTTAATTGTGAATGAAAAAATACATCATGAGATGATACATCTTGTCCAGGATTGCAAAATTCTGGTAACTTTCAAAATTAGTAGGTTTTTCAGAAATACCAGTTGGAAGATTCCCGGAATCAGGAGGGAATTTTACAGAGTTGTGCAATCCTAATCATGTACAGTACAGTGCCTTGCGAAAGTATTCGGCCCCCTTGAACTTTGCGACCTTTTGCCACATTTCAGGCTTCAAACATAAAGATATAAAACTGTATTTTTTTGTGAAGAATCAACAACAAGTGGGACACAATCATGAAGTGGAATGACATTTATTGGATATTTCAAACTTTTTTAACAAATCAAAAACTGAAAAATTGGGCGTGCAAAATTATTCAGCCCCTTTACTTTCAGTGCAGCAAACTCTCTCCAGAAGTTCAGTGAGGATCTCTGAATGATCCAATGTTGACCTAAATGACTAATGATGATAAATACAATCCACCTGTGTGTAATCAAGTCTCCGTATAAATGCACCTGCACTGTGATAGTCTCAGAGGTCCATTAAAAGCGCAGAGAGCATCATGAAGAACAAGGAACACACCAGGCAGGTCCGAGATACTGTTGTGAAGAAGTTTAAAGCCGGATTTGGATACAAAAAGATTTCCCAAGCTTTAAACATCCCAAGGAGCACTGTGCAAGTGATAATATTGAAATGGAAGGAGTATCAGACCACTGCAAATCTACCAAGACCTGGCCGTCCCTCTAAACTTTCAGCTCATACAAGGAGAAGATTGATCAGAGATGCAGCCAAGAGGCCCATGATCACTCTGGATGAACTGCAGAGATCTACAGCTGAGGTGGGAGACTCTGTCCATAGGACAACAATCAGTCGTATATTGCACAAATCTGGCCTTTATGGAAGAGTGGCAAGCAGAAAGCTATTTCTTAGAGATATCCATAAAAAGTGTTGTTTAAAGTGTGCCACAAGCCACCTGGGAGACACACCAAACATGTGGAAGAAGGTGCTCTGGTAGGATGAAACCAAAATTTGAACTTTTTGGCAACAATGCAAAACGTTATGTTTGGCGTAAATGCAACACAGCTCATCACCCTGAACACACCATCCCCACTGTCAAACATGGTCATGGCAGCATCATGGTTTGGGTCTGCTTTTCTTCAGCAGGGACAGGGAAGATGGTTAAAATTGATGGGAAGATGGATGGAGCCAAATACAGGACCATTCTGGAAGAAAACCTGATGGAGTCTGCATAAGACCTGAGACTGGGACGGAGATTTGTCTTCCAACAAGACAATGATCCAAAACATAAAGCAAAATCTACAATAGCATGGTTCAAAAATAAACATATCCAGGTGTTAGAAAGGCCAGTCAAAGTCCAGACTTGAATCCAATCGAGAATCTGTGGAAAGAACCGAAAACTGCTGTTCACAAATGCTCTCCATCCAACCTCACTGAGCTCGAGCTGTTTTGCAAGGAGGAATGGGAAAAAAATTCAGTCTCTCAATGTGCAAAACTGATAGAGACATACCCCAAGCGACTTACAGCTGTAATCGCAGCAAATGGTGGCGCTACAAAGTATTAACTTAAGGGGGCTGAATAATTTAGCACGCCCAATTTTTCAGTTTTTGATTTGTAAAAAAGTTTGAAATATCCAATAAATGTCGTTCCACTTCATGATTGTGTCCCACTTTTATATCTTTATGTTTGAAGCCTGAAATGTGGCAAAAGGTCGCAAAGTTCAAGGGGGCCGAATACTTTAGCAAAGTATGTCCATCTTTTTGTCTTTTCTCTTGGGCTCTCTCTCCTTCTTTCTCCCAGTTCCATGCCACTAAATTCAATTCAAATGCTTCTATGCCATGACAAGACAAATCAACTGCCAAAGCAGTGAAATTAAATGAACCCACACTCCTCCTTTGTCCTCTCTTTCCCTTTGTCTCCCTCCTCCTTCACCTACCCCTGCACATGTGTTTCTGTCTCTCTGCCCCTGCTTGTCTCCCTATGCCAGTCTCGAACAGGTGCCTGTTTCTCCGCCAGAGGCTTGAGTGTTGTTTTGTGTTTCTAGGAAGAGAACACTCGCCATGTGAACTCCCACCCCTTCCATAACTACCCCTCCTTCCCCTCTTTCCTCCCGAGCCCTGTTGCTACAAATGGCCATTGTTATCATGTGCCCCAAATGTCACAACTGACAGAGAAGTCTCTCTCTCTCTCTCTCTCTCGCGGGATTCACCTCCCTCTCACGTCTACAGCTGCTTCTCTGCTCTGACATGAGGGTTATCTCAGCATTATCCTAGTGTTAGAGCCACGCAGCAAACCATTTGACCAACCCTCCCTCCCCCACCTGATTTCTCTCTCTGCTCCCTCTCTCTGTCAGCGTCCCTGTGGCTTGAAGGTAGCTCCTGCTTCTCTCTCTCTGTCGCACGCTCCTGCTGTCTCCATTTCAGCTGCTGCTCTCTCTCTAGCTTGCTCTCCCTCACTCACTCTCTGCCTTCCTCCCTCTTGCTCACCCTCACTCTCTCGCTTTCTCGTTTCCACTCCACTGCCGAGCTCTGGAAATCATTGAGACACATTTTTCTGGTTGCCGCTTACACAAAGACAGGATTACGGCTTGATTCACTGGCTTCGGCTCTCCACATCCAGGCAAGTGGCTGCACTCCTTATTTCTCCTTCTCCTCTCAGTCTCCTTCATTGTTGCCATCTATCATCTGTTTGGTGAAGCCTGTGATGTCTGCAGAGAAGCAAGGAAGGAGATGCATGGCAGAATGATATTATGGTTGATTGTGTGTATATATAGGTTAAGGGATTCTGGGTTGGAGGTTGGGGGTGGGGATGAGGTGAAGGAAGGGGAGGGCAAGGCAGGCACACTGGGCCAGGCACTTCCAACCCAGAGGGACAGATGGCAAGTAGCCATGTTGCTTTTTTCCTCTTTAATTTTTTAATTCACCCCGCTGGCTTTGTGTAAGGGCCCAATAGTACACAGACCTTCTTTTCAAGGAGCCAGAGACTGCTGCACTCTGTAGCTGAAAGAGAGGGAGGGCTGGGGGAGATGTGTGTGATTGTAAAAAGGGAAGAATATAGAGATAGGGGGGTTGCTGTGGAGGCAGAGGGTCAGTGCTATCCGGAATCCTTGGGACGTTCCTACCCTAAACTCCAACCCTTACCTTAACCCCTACCCTTAACCCTTACCTTAACCATTTTTTATTTAAACTTCAATGGGGTAAGGACGTTCCAAGGATCTCTTTTAGCAGGTACCTTTTGAGTAGAGGTGGATAAGAGAGGAGAGGGGGGTCACCAGCCCCAGAATGCATGGAGGTCAGTTCCAGATGCTGCGGGGACAAAGGGCTTTTCTGGGGGAACGGCAGGGGGAAGCGTGGCACTCGCCATTGTGTATGTGTCGCTGCACTGAAGGATGCTGCCGGAGAGCCTCATGCTAATTATGGCCATTCAGCCCTGTAACGGATGGCTGGGCCCCAGCTTCTGTTAGCCTGCTTTTCACAGTCACTCTGTAAATATTTCCCTCATGTAGCCACAGACTAACGCCTGTGCTAACAAACATGGCATTTGGTGCGAGAATTATAATGTTGAAGCAATAGCTTTAAGGAAACGGGGCAAATATGTGTTTGTTCACAGTAATGGCGCGATGACAGGTGCTGAGTAGTGTGTGTGTGTAGTGTGTAGTGTGTAGTGTGTGTGTGTGTGTGTGTGTGTGTGTGTGTGTGTGTGTGTGTGTGTGTGTGTGTGTGTGTGTGTGCGTGTGCGTGTGCTCTGCCTGTATTTATGCACACAACATGTTTGTCATGTATGTGTAATGTATGTGTTTTGAAGCAGTATTCAACCCTAAATATGTGAACGAACACACACACATACACACACACACACACTAAACACAATAACAATTATGTCATTGACAGGACAAATGGACTAAACAACCTCATTGTGGTTTTAGTGTCAGTGTGATTGGTAACCCCACAAGAGTGGGTGGTAGAGTGCACTGGGGTTGGCAGCCATTGTTTTCACTATGGTACACTTTATACCAATGTGCAGCTCCTCCCAAACAACCACAGATATGTATCTCCTTACCTTTGTATTGCATGCCTCTGCTAATGTAGTGGTCATTTTTCTACAAGGTGATTTTGCACCTAGTGATTGGATGGTTTTAAGATATCCCATTAGTTTTGTTTTGAGTTACTACAGAGTCTACACCTATGACCACCTATGACCACAATGGTCTGTGTAACGTCATACATCATCATAATAGTGAACCATCATTCTGATACCAGATACTGTTTTTTAAGACAAAAATGCAGTTTGGTGCTCTATTCTATCCAGCCACACCCTACTAGAATCTGAAGACAGGAAGCTCTTTGCCACCTTCTCCTCCCTCCTGAATCCTCCGCCCCCTCCCCCCCCTCCTCCCTCTCTGCAGATGACTTCGTCAACCATTTTGAAAAGAAGGTCGACGACATCCGATCCTCGTTTGCTAAGTCAAACGACACCGCTGGTTCTGCTCACACTGCCCTACCCTGTGCTCTGACCTCTTTCTCCCCTCTCTCTCCAGATGAAATCTCGCGTCTTGTGACGGCCGGCCGCCCAACAACCTGCCCGCTTGACCCTATCCCCTCCTCTCTTCTCCAGACCATTTCCGGAGACCTTCTCCCTTACCTCACCTCGCTCATCAACTCATCCCTGACCGCTGGCTACGTCCCTTCCGTCTTCAAGAGAGCGAGAGTTGCACCCCTTCTGAAAAAACCTACACTCGATCCCTCCGATGTCAACAATTACAGACCAGTATCCCTTCTTTCTTTTCTCTCCAAAACTCTTGAACGTGCCGTGCCGTCCTTGGCCAGCTCTCCCGCTATCTCTCTCTGAATGACCTTCTTGATCCAAATCAGTCAGGTTTCAAGACTAGTCATTCAACTGAGACTGCTCTCCTCTGTATCACGGAGGCGCTCCGCACTGCTAAAGCTAACTCTCTCTCCTCTGCTCTCATCCTTCTAGATCTATCGGCTGCCTTCGATACTGTGAACCATCAGATCCTCCTCTCCACCCTCTCCGAGTTGGGCATCTCCGGCGCGGCCCACGCTTGGATTGCGTCCTACCTGACAGGTCGCTCCTACCAGGTGGCGTGGCGAGAATCTGTCTCCTCACCACGCGCTCTCACCACTGGTGTCCCCCAGGGCTCTGTTCTTGGCCCTCTCCTATTCTCGCTATACACCAAGTCACTTGGCTCTGTCATAACCTCACATGGTCTCTCTTATCATTGCTATGCAGACGACACACAATTAATCTTCTCCTTTCCCCCTTCTGATGACCAGGTGGCGAATCGCATCTCTGCATGTCTGGCAGACATATCAGTGTGGATGACGGATCACCACCTCAAGCTGAACCTCGGCAAGACGGAGCTGCTCTTCCTCCCGGGGAAGGACTGCCCGTTCCATGATCTCGCCATCACGGTTGACAACTCCATTGTGTCCTCCTCCCAGAGCGCCAAGAACCTTGGCGTGATCCTGGACAACACCCTGTCGTTCTCAACCAACATCAAGGCGGTGGCCCGTTCCTGTAGGTTCATGCTCTACAACATCCGCAGAGTACGACCCTGCCTCACACAGGAAGCGGCGCAGGTCCTAATCCAGGCACTTGTCATCTCCCGTCTGGATTACTGCAACTCGCTGTTGGCTGGGCTCCCTGCCTGTGCCATTAAACCCCTTCAACTCATCCAGAACGCCGCAGCCCGTCTGGTGTTCAACCTTCCCAAGTTCTCTCACGTCACCCCGCTCCTCCGTTCTCTCCACTGGCTTCCAGTTGAAGCTCGCATCCGCTACAAGACCATGGTGCTTGCCTACGGAGCTGTGAGGGGAACGGCACCTCAGTACCTCCAGGCTCTGATCAGGCCCTACACCCAAACAAGGGCACTGCGTTCATCCACCTCTGGCCTGCTCGCCTCCCTACCACTGAGGAAGTACAGCTCCCGCTCAGCCCAGTCAAAACTGTTCGCTGCCCTGGCCCCCCAATGGTGGAACAAACTCCCTCACGACGCCAGGACAGCGGAGTCAATCACCACCTTCCGGAGACACCTGAAACCCCACCTCTTTAAGGAATACCTAGGATAGGATAAGTAATCCCTCTCACCCCACCCCCCCTAAGTTTTAGATGCACTATTGTTAAGTGACTGTCCCACTGGATGTCATAAGGTGAATGCACCAATTTGTAAGTCGCTCTGGATAAGAGCGTCTGCTAAATGACTTAAATGTAAAATGTAAATGTCTACTGTTTGTTGATGTTATGGTGCTTCTGTCCTCAACCAAGGAGGGCCCTGGCAGTAATAATTTTTTAAAATGGTATTCCACAAATGCAAATTCCATCTAGACACTGATTCCCTAGAGCACACAAAAAAACTCTACATACCTCTGCCTAAGCACCACCGGTAATATCCACAAAGCTGTGAACGATCTGAGAGACAAGGCAAGAAGAGCCTTCTATGCCATCAAAAGGAATAAAATTGACATTAGGATCTGGCTAAAAATACTTGAATTTATAGTTGTGTGGTCTGGGGTCTGCTCACCAACCACGAATTCACAAAATGGAACAAACACCAGATTTAGACTTTGCATGCAGAATTCTGCAAAAATATCTTCTGTGTACAACGTAAAACATCAAATAATGCATGCAGAGAAGAATTAGGCCGATACCCAATAATGATCAAAATCCAGAAAAGAGCCGTTTAATTCTACAACCACTTAAAAAGAAACAATTCCCAAACCTTACATAACAAAGCCATCACCTACAGAGAAATTAACCTGGAGAAGAGCCTCCTAAGCAAGCTAGTCCTGGGGCTCTATTCACAAACACAAACAGACCCCACAGAGCCCCAGGACAGCAACACAATTAGACCCAACCAAATCACGAGAAAACAAAAAGATGATTGCTTAACATATTGGAAAGAATTTTCAAAAAAACTGAACAAACTAAAATGCTATTTGGCCCTTAACAGAGAGTACACAGTTGCAGAATAATATATAATAATAATATATGCCATTTAGCAGACGCTTTTATCCAAAGCGACTTACAGTCATGTGTGCATACATTCTACGTATGGGTGGTCCCGGGAATCGAACCCACTACCCCGGCGTTACAAGCGCCATGCTCTACCAACTGAGCTACAGAAGGACCAGAATAATTGACCACTGTGACTGACCCAAATGTAAGGAAATCTTTGACTATGTACGGACTCAGTGAGCATAGCCTTGCTATTGAGAAAGGCCACCGAAGGCAGACCTGGCTCTCAAGAGAAGACAGGCTATGTGCACACTGCCCACATCCTAACCTCCGTCCACATGTAAGACCATATTAGAGACACATATTTCCCTCAGATTACACAGACCCACAAAGAATTTGAAAACAAAAAACAAACAACTCCCATATCTGTTGGGTGAAATACCACAGTGTGCCATCACAGCAGCAAGATTGGTGACCTGTTGCCACAAGAAAAGGGCAACCAGTGAAGAACAAACACCATTCCATTGTAAATACAACCTATATTTGTTTATTTATTTTTTAACTATTTGCACATGTTTAATGTTTTTATTGTTGAGAGTGAGAGAGACCAATCTCTCCGAGTATTAATAGAGCAGGAAAGCATCATGACATTCTTCCAATGACTCTAGTGATATGGCATTAATGGTAGACGATGGACTTTAATTATGTTACTATCATGTTTTGAGGACAGGCAGAGTTCAACTATTCATGACAAAGAAAGATTCACTGCTTCTGTCAGATTTCCTAGAGTTATTTGACTCCCTTGTGTGTGATCTTGTGTTTGTGTGACTACTGTACTGTATGTGGGTGTCTGTGTAAACCAAATTTGTTCTCATACATATATTGTGTGAGTGTGCATGTGTGTTTATCTGTGTGTGCGTACGTGTGTGTTGCTCTTTGTGAGTTAGGCCAGCTAACTCCAGGCAGAGCGTGTGATAGGCTACAGGAAGTGTTCCTGTGGCCATCTATAATTTCTCACCAAACAATCAGAGGATAACAGGGCGAGAAATGATTCATCCTAAAATACAAAAAATAGCAGCATCTCCTTCCTTCCCACGGCTTTGGGATGTCTCACACTTTGTTGTTCGTCTGACTGCTATCCTATTCTGATTCACTCAACTTCACTACTACAGAGACACATATTGCTGTAGATGTCATTCTTTGTTCATCCTTACCATGAAAACAGCTTCCATGAAAGTGAAATTCCACGTAACAGAATTAAGCTTTGACTCAGATTTTACATTTTACAATGTATTCTAAACAAAAACCATTGATTTCAAAGTTTAACAAACCATGCAACTACAGTATATGCACAACGATTACTTTGAACAATTTACACAGAACATTTCACAAAAACACATTTACTGGAAGAATTGTGCAGTTGCAAGTTTTAAGTAACAAAATGATGGTTCAAATTAAGATTCAAAGATGTCTGCAGAACGAATGGGTTGTCTAATGCGGAGTCAGGGAGCAGGTGCAGTTAGTGAGATAAATAATAACGAACATGGAGCGATACTAAACAAGAGATACATCTTACATAGAATCATAATAAATACTACCTGGTGACTGATAACAAAAGAGTGCTATATAAAGTGTAAGTAATCAAGGGTGTAAGGAAGTCTAGCTGTGACTGATGATGAGACACAGGTGTGCGTAATGATGGTTGCCAGGTGTGCATGAAGATGGGTTGCCAGGACCGGTGGTTAGTAGACCTGTGACATCGAGCGCTGGAGTGGATGTGACAGTACCCCCACCACCCAACTCGTGTCTCCTTCCGCAGGACGACACCAGCCAGAAGGACTGCCCCGAGAGCCAGGAGCGGGCTGGTCCGGACGACAAAGGTGGAAATCTCGGATGATGTTGCGATCTGGAATGTTGTCCACCGGAACCCAATACTGCTGCTCTGGACTGTATCTCTCCCAGTCCACCAGGTACTGGAGCTGACCCACACAACGTTGGGAGTCAATGACTGATCTAACGGCATAGGCGGGGCTCCCCTCGATGTCCATGGGAAGCGGAGGGGTGTCGTGGGGGACGGCATCAGCCAGGGACCAGGAACCACCGGACTGAGGCAGGAAACATGAAGAGATCTGGTAGTGGGGAGTTGCAATCTGTAAGTTACCTCGTTGACCCTACGAAGGACCTTGAACGGCCCCACAAACCGTGGACTCAGCTTCTTACAGGGCAGGCATAGCGGGAGGTTCCTGGTGGAGAGCCAGACGTGATCACCAATATGGAACACGGGAGCCTCACTGCGGTGACAATCTTCCTGCACTTTCTGACAGTTGACGGCATGCTGGAGTCTCACGTGGGCATCGTTCCATACCTCTTCTAAGCACCTAAACCACTCGTCCCTCACAGGAGCTTCGGTCTGGCTCGGAGTCCACGGAGCCAGGTCTGGCTGAGCCCGGTGGAGGAGTGTCTCAATTATTTCTGGGCGTATTGTGAATAGAATGTTGCCGGAGAAAATGGCTGGCGTTTTATAGGCTCCTAACCAATTGTGCTATTTTGTGTGTTTTTTCACCTTGTTTTTTAACTTATGTTTCTGCCACTGTCTCTTATGACTGAAAGGAGCTTCTGGATATCAGAACAATGATTACACACCTCGACCTGGACAAAGATTTTTTTCTTTATGAGTCGCACGCGTAGGATTTAATCCAAATCGCAAGACGCAAACCAAAGTTCGCAGAGCATCAGCACCCCTGTAACTGAGGAGGATAACACAAGCACAGGAATGCCGGTTGATGAACTCACCCAACCACAGAGACCTCTAAAAGAGGAAAAGATCGAAGGGCACAGACCGAGTGTGAAGTGGCCCAAAGCCGTTGAAAAGAGAGAGTGGGAAACAATCAACAACGACCTGACAAAAATCTTGGAACAACAGGTAGGAACAGCAGAGAAAAAGCTTGAAAGGATGGGAGACATTATCTACCACTACGGAGAAGAGCGCTTTGGCGTAAACGAAAGGAGAAGTGGCAAGACACCTCCCGCGCCAGCCAAATCTAGGAGACAGCAGGAGATCGAAATACGTGTCAGAGAGAGAAGGCAGCTGAGGAAGCAGTGGAAGAAGGCCTCTGATGCAGAGAGAGAAGGTCTCATGCTACTCCAAGCAGACATTAAATGTCGGCTGGCAACCTTGCGAAGAGCGGAAAACTTAAGGAAACTTCGTAGGAAGAAGGAACACTCAAGAACACGGTTCTATAAAAACCCCTTTAAGTTTGTCAAAGATCTCTTCGCAAAGGAAAAGTGCGGAATCCTAAAAACTACAAAGCCTGAACTGGAAGAACATCTGGAAAAGGTCCACCAGGACATGAAAAGGCATGAGCAGATAATCATCCCACATGACATCCCACCTATTCAACCACCAGAATTCAATCTGGACACTGACCCTCCAAAATGGAGGGAAGTAGAGAACGTTGTCCGAAGAGCAAGAGCGGCCTCGGCTCCTGGGCCTAATGGAGTACCATACAAGCTCTACAAGAACGCCCCGGATGTTCTACGCTTTCTTTGGAGGCTCATGAGGATAGTGTGGTAGAAGGAAATGATACCAAAGGCATGGCTAAGGGCTGGTGGTGTGCTAATCCCGAAAGAGAAGGATGCGACAGACATCAGTCAATTCCGACCAATCTCCCTTCTCAACGTCGAAGGGAAGATCTTTTTCAGTATAATAGCACAGAGGCTGTCCACTTATCTGGAAAGGAACAAGTACATTGATACATCTGTACAGAAAGCAGGCATTCCTGGTTTCTCTGGTTGCCTGGAACATACTAGTATGATTTGGCACCAGATCCAAACAGCTAAGAAGGACAAGAGAGACCTCTATGTCATCTTCCTCGACTTGGCCAATGCCTTTGGCTCAGTTCCCCATGAACTCCTCTGGGAATCCTTCAACATTTTCCACGTACCAGAACCCATCACTACACTGGTAAAGGCCTATTTCCAAGACCTGCAATTGTGTTTCACAACACCTGACTTCACAACAACATGGCAGCGCTTGGAAGTAGGCATAATGGCAGGCTGTACAATTTCTCCTCTTGCCTTCACTATGGCCATGGAAGTCATCATCAGGGCATCGAGATGGGTGGTCGGCGGTGAGAGAACTAAGGAAGGGCTCCGTCTCCCACCTATCTGAGCATACATGAATGACATGACTACACTGACCACCACTGCAGCATGCACCAGGCGGCTACTTGCAAAACTGCAGGATAACATCAAGTGGGCACGGATGAAAATCAAGCCAAGCAAATCTCGAAGCATCTCCGTAGTCAAGGGACAGCTTAAAGATGTGAGGTTCTGCATTGGAGATGACCCGATACCAACGGTGTCTGAGCAACCCATCAAGAGCGTGGGTAGATGGTACAACGAAAGCCTCCGGGATAAAGATCAAGTGCAGCAAGTAAGGCAGGACATCGCCGACGGTCTTGAGAACATCAACAAGACCCTACTGCCTGGGAGGCTCAAGCTCTGGTGCCTACAGTTTGGACTTCTCCCCCGGGTAATGTGGCCATTCACCGTCTATGAGGTCCCAATAACAACAGTGGAGAAGATGGAGCGAACCATTACCTCATACGTGAAGAAATGGCTGGGTGTCCCACGATGCCTGAGTAACATCGGCCTCTATGGCAAAGGGGTCCTTGAACTACCTCTTACAAGTCTAACGGAGGAGTACAAGTGCTCTAAAGTAAGACTTCAGATGACATTGAAGGACTCCAAAGACCAGACCATTAGTAAGGCTGCACCTCCCCTACAAACTGGACGGAAATGGACATCATCCAAGGCTGTGCAGCAAGCAACATCAGCCCTGAGACACCAAGACATTGTGGGGAATATCCAGCATGGAAGAGGAGGCTTTGGCCTGGCAGCAAGCAAACCAACGTTCCATAAGGCAACAACATCTGAACGCAGGAAGCTGGTGGTCGAGGAGGTGCGCAGACAGGAGGAGACTGCAAGAAGTGCAAAGGCTGTCTCTCTTGCTAAACAAGGGAAATGGACGTGGTGGGAAGGCCTGGAGAGGAGAAAGATCAACTGGAGTGAGCTTTGGCAAATGGAGGCAAGCAACATCAGCTTCATCATAAGACCTGTTTATGATGTGCTTCCATCACCAAAAAATCTACATCAATGGTATGGCGAGGACTCGACCTGCCCCCTCTGCCCAGCTCCAGCGACTCTCAGGCATATAATGACAGGCTGCAAGACCAGCCTCTCACAAGGCCGCTACACCTGGAGGCACAATCAGGTCCTCAAGAGCCTGGCTGCAGCACTTGAGACCAAGAGGAGTGCAACCAATTCATTACCTCCAAAAACAAGCAATCCCATCAAAACAACAACATTCATCCGGGAGGGACAGAAAAGGCCCAAGTATCCTCCTACAAAGCCAGAAACTGGACACCTAGCCATGGCCCGGGACTAGAAGATGCTTGTCGATATTTGCCAGCAACTAATTTTTCCACCTGAGATTGCTTCTACCAACCTTAGGCCAGACATGGTAAACTGGTCCCCTTCACGAAAGGCTGTGTACATCATAGAGCTCATAGTCCCGTGGGAAAACTCTGTTGAAGAGGCCTACGAGCGTAAGAATCTGCGTTACACAGAGTTGGCAGCAGACGCAACTCAGCGTGGCTGGAATGCAAAAGTCTGGCCAGTTGAAGTGGGATGCAGAGGATTCGTGGCTTCTTCCATCATCAGGTTGCTGAAAGAACTTGGAATCCATGGACAGGCTCTGCGGCAGACCGTCAGAGCAGTTTCTCAAGCAGCTGAAAGAGGCAGCCAGTGGATCTGGATCAAACGGAAGGACCCTTGCTGGGCTATAACTTCATGACCCCTCACCCCCACCTGAGAACTCAATTCAGATCCCTCCAACTTGAGGAGGGCATATGAGGTATGCGGTCAGCTGTATGGCTGGCTCAGGGAAGAGGACGCCCCTGCCTTGCACAGTCCTGTGGGACATCTTAATTGGGCATGGGACACAAGCTAAGGCTTGATCACCCTTTAGCTGGCCACCTTTGATGAGGGTGTTTAGTGATTAAAGGCCGAAACACCAACTGATTCGAAGGCACACTACTGAGTATGTGTCCCAAAAATTGACATCTTACCCCAGTCTAAAAAATAAACCTCCCATGCCACTCTGTCAACATCACGGCAAATCTCATGCGAGTGCATTCCATCTATTGGCACAATGGACAGTTTTTAACATCTCGTCCCGTGTTTTATGATTCAGAAGTGGTCAGATGACACAGATGCTAAGCCACAGGACTGCTTTGCTAGCACAGACTGGAATATGTTCCGGGACTCATCTGATGGCATTGAGGAGTTTACTACATCAGTCACGGGCTTCATCAATAAGCGCATTGATCACATTGTCCCCACATTGATCGTACATGCATAAATACCCCAACCAGAAGCCATGCATCATCCGCACTGAGCTAAAGGGTAGAGCTGCCACTTTCAAAGAACAGTAATCTAACATGGACCTATATAAGAAATCCCACTACTCCCTCAGACTGACAATCAAATAGGAAAAGCATAAATACAGGACTAAGATTAAATCCTAGTACACCGGCTCAGATGCTCGTCGAATGTGGCAGGTCTTGCAAACTATTACAGACTACAAAGGGAAGCCCAGCCTCAAGCTGCCCAGTGACACAAGCTTACCAGATGAGCTAAATTACTTTGAGTTAAGCATGAGAGTAAACAGCAGGTCCGGACGACTGTGTGATCATGTTCGGCTTAGTCGATGTGAGCAAGACCTTTAAACGAGTCAACATTCACAAGGCTGCCGGGCCAGACGGATTACCGTGACGTGTACTCCGAGCATGCGCTGACCAACTGTCTTCACTAACATTTTCAACCTGTCCATGGCCGAGTCTGTAATACCTACATGGTTCAAGAAGACCTCCATAGTCCCTGTGCCCAAGAACACCAAGTTACCCTGTCTAATTGACTACCAACCCGAAGCACTCACGTCTGTAGCCATGAAGTGTAAGTCATGGCTCACATCAACATTCCAGAAAACCTAGACCCCACTCCAATTTGTATACCGCCCCAACAGATGATGCAATCACTATTGTGCTCAACAGTGCTGTTTCCCACCTGGACAATTTAACCTTGTATTTAACTATGCAAGTCAGTTAAGAACAAATTCTTATTTACAATGACGGCTTACTGGGGAACACTGGGTTACCTGCGTTGTTCAGGGGCAGAACGACAGATTTCTACCTTGGTAGCTCTGGGATTCGATCTAGCAACCTTTCAGTTACTGGTCCAATGCTCTAACCACTAGGCTACCTGCCGCCCCAAAAGGAACACCTATGTGAGAATGCTGTTTACTGAGTACAGCTCAGCGGTCAACACCATAGTGCCCTCAAAGCTTCTCACTAAGCTAAGGACCCTGGGACTAAACATCTCCCTCTGCAACTGGATCCTGGACTTCCTGACGGGCCACTGACAGGTGGTAAGGGTAGGCAACAACACATCTTCCACTCTGATCCTCAACACAGGTGCCCCTTATGGGTGCGTGCTTAGTCCCCTCCTGTCCTCCCTGTTCACCCATGTCTCCATGGCCAAGAACGACTCCAACACCATCATTAAGTTTGCCGATGACACAGCGGTGGGAGGAATAGGGAGGAAGGGAGGAAGTCAAAGACCTGGAGGTGTGGTGCATGGAAAACAACCTCTCCCTCAACGTGATCAAGACAAAGGAGATGATTGTGGACCATCAGAAAAGGATGGCCGAGCACGCCCTCATTCTCATCGATGATGCTGTAGTGGAGCAGGTTGAGAGTTCCAAATTCCTTGGTGTCCAACTATCATGGTCCAAACACACCAAGGCAGTCATGAAGAGGGCATGATTTGGCATGTGTCCTCAGATCCTCAAAAAGTTCTACAGCTGCACCATCGAGAGCATGGTTGCAACACTGCCTGGTATATGCAATCCAGGACCTCTATAACAGGCGTTGTCAGAAGAAGGCCCTAGAAATTGCCAAAGACTCCAGCTACAGTTCTCTCTGCTACCGCATGGCAAGCAGTAACAGAGAGCCTTGTCTAGGTCCAAAAGGCTTCTTAACAGCTTCTACCCCCAAGCCATAAGACTGCTGAACAGCTAATCAAATGCCAACCCAGACTATTTGCATTGATTCCGCCTCCTTTTTTTATGCTGCTGTTACACACTGTTTGTTATTTATTATCTATGCATAGTCCCTATACCCCTACCTCAATTACCTCAACTAACCTGTATCCCGCACATTGACTCAGTACCGGTACCCCCAGTATATAGCCTCATTATTGTTATTTTATTGTTCCCCTTTAATTTCTTACTTTAGTTTATTTAGTAAATATTTTTATTCACTCTTATTTTTCTTAAAACTGTATTGTTGGATAAGGGCATGTAAGAAAGCATTTCATGGTAAGGTTGTATTCAGCGCATGTGACAAATAACATTGGATGGAATTGGGCCCACTCCCCCTGCAGGTCCTGGCAGTGGCTCCTCAGAAACCTCTCCATCTCCTGGTTCATCCTTTCCACCTTCCCGTTAGACTGATGCCAGTACCCAGATGTGAGGCTGACCGTGACCCCCAGCTTCTCCATGAAAGTCTTCCATACACGTGATGTGAATTCTGGGCCACGGTCAGAGACGATATCCTCCAGAAGGCCATAGTGCTGGAATTCCTGCTGGAACAGTGCAGGACGATCAGTGACAAAGTCAATGGACAGATGAGACCAGGGATGCTGAGGCACGGGAAAGGGAAGGAGTTCCCCTGCTGGAGCATTGCGGGGGGATTTGGATTGGGCACATATGGAACATGAGTTTACATAACGAGTTACGTCCTGCGCCAAGGTGGGCCACCAGTACTTTCCAGAGATGGACTGAATGGTTCTGGTGATACCTGGATGTCCAGCGACAAAAGCTGTGTGCAACCAGGTCAATAGCAGATCCCTTATCCCTGTGGGAATGTAGGTGAGCTCAGGAGGACAGGTGGCAGGTGTGGGTTCCCTCTCCGAGGCCAGGCGAATGTCCACATCTACTTCCCAGGACACAGAGGCTATGACTTGAGAGGGCGTGATTATGGGTGCACTCAAGACAGGATCCTCTCCCGAATCATAGAGATGGGACAGGGCATCGGCTTTGAAGTTTTTTAAAAACCTGGGCGATGTGTCAGGATGAAATCCAATCTGGAGTAGAAAAGGGCCCACCTGGCTTGGTGCGGGTTCAGTCGCCTCGCTTTCCGTATGTACTCCAGGATTTGATGGTTGGTGAGGATGAGAAACGGGTCCTGGGCGCCCTCCAGCCAGTGTCTCCCCTCCTCTAATGCCAACTTCACCACCAGGAGCTCATGATCACCAACATCATAGTTCCTCCCTACAGGAGACAGCTTTTTTGAGGAATAAGCACACAATTTCTGTGGATTACCTAGACGATGGGACAGACAGCCACCACACCTACTTCTGAAGCGTCCACCTCCACCACAAAGGGCAGCATAAGATCTGGTGTTCAAGCTACATGATGAAGGTGAAATGACACTTCAGTAGGCGGAAGGCTTCGTCAGCTGGATAATTCAGTCTGAACTTCAGGAAACCACCCTTCAGGAGAAAAGTGAGAGGAGAGTGATCGAGCTAAAGTTCTTAATGAATTGGCTGTAGAAGTTGGAAAATCCCAAAAATCGTTGTAACTGCTTTATGGTGGTTGGGACTGACCATGACCTGACCACATCCACCTTCCTTTCATCCATCATGACTCCTTGCATGCAAATTTGGTAACCCAAAAAGGAGACTTCCTCTTGATGGAATTGGCACTTCTCTGCCTTAACGTACGGGTGGTTTGCCAGGAGGTGTCCAGGACTACTCAGACGTGAGCAACGTGCTCCTCCAAGGTAGCTTAGTGGACCAGGATGTTATCGATATACATGGCCACCTGGTGTCCAAGCATGTTCTGGAACACCTCAATGACGAATGCCTGGAACAGTGACTGAGCATTGGCTAATCCAACAGGAATCAACAAGTACTCTTAGTGACCAGACAATGTGCTGAAGTTCATCTTCAATTCATTCTTCAATTCATACCCAAACAATTTGATCTTCTACTTCTAAAAATGCAGCTTTCCAGAAACAAGTCTCTCACTGTTGCCGCTTGCTATAGACCTCCCTCTGCCCCCAGCTGTGCCCTCGATACTATATGTGAACTGATTGCCCCTCGATGCTATATGTGAACTGATTGCCCCCCATCTATCTTCTGAGCTCGTGCTACTAGGTGACCTAAACTGGGACATGCCACCCCGGCCATCCTACAAACTAAGCTTGATGCTCTCAATCGCACACAAATTATCAATGAACCTACCAGGTACAACCCCAAATTAGTAAACACAGGCACCCTCATAGATGTCATCCTAACTAATTCGCCCTCCAAATACACCTCTGCTGTTTTCAATCAAGATCTCTAATGGGTCTGCGACCAAACAACCACCACTCAACACTGTCAAACGCTCCCTGAAACACTTCTGTGAGCAGGCCTTTCTAATCGACCTGGCCGGGGTATCCTGGAATGACATTGACCTCATCCCGTCAGGACATGATGCCTGGCTATTCTTTAACCTCTTAAGCCCACCCGACACGCAGGGGACGTAAACAAAATAATTAGCATAGCCGGCGCTACACAAAACGCAGAAATAAAGTATAAAACATTCATTACCTTTGACAAGCTTCTTTGTTGGCACTCCTATATGCCCCATAAACATCACTATTGGGTCTTTTTTTCGATTAAATCGGTCCATATATACCCAAAATATCTATCTATGTAAAGTGTGTGATTCAGAAAAAACACCGTTTTAAAACGCAACGTCATTTTTTAAAATAAAAAAAGTCGGCGATAAACTTTCACAAAACACTTCGAAATACTTTTGTAATCCAACTTTGGGTATTAGTAAACGTTAATAATCTATCAAATTGATCACGAGGCGTTCTGTTATAGTCACAGCCGTGATTTAACCAGTTTTAGAAACGTCAGAGTGTTTTCTATCCACACATGCTAATCATATGCATATATTATATTCCTGGCATGAGTAGCAGGACGCTGAAATGTTGCGCGATTTTTAACAGAATGTTTGAAAAAGTAAGGGATAGGCTTAAGATTAAATAAGCATGCCCCTCTCAAAAAATGTAGAACTAGGAATAGATATAGTCCTTGGTTCACGCCAGACCTGTCTGCCCTTGACCACCACAAAAACATCCTGTGGCGTTCTGCATTAGCATCGAATTGCCCCCGTGATATGCAACTTTTCAGGGAAGTTAGGAACAAATATACACAGGCAGTTAGAAAAGCTAAGGAAAGCTTTTTCAAACAGAAATTTGCATCCTGTAGTACTAACTCAAAAAATTTCCGGGACACTGTAAAGTCCATGGAGAATAAGAGCACCTCCTCCCAGCTGCCCACTGCTCTGAGGCTAGGAAACGTTGTCACCACCGATAAATCCACTATAATTGAACATTTCAATAAGCATTTCTCTAGGGCTGGCCATGCTTTCCACATGGCTACCCCTACCCCGGTCAACTGCCTGGCACCCTCCACAGCAACCCGCCAAAGCCCCCACCATTTCTCCTTTACCCAAATCCAGATGGACGGATCTGACTTAGAATATGTGGACAACTACGAATACCTGGGTGTCTGGTTAGACTGTAAACTCTCCTTCCAGACTCACATTAAGCATCTCCAATCCAAAATTAAATCCAGAATCAGCTTCCTATATCGCAACAAAGCATCCTTCACTCATGCTGCCAAACATACCCCGTAAAACTGACCATCCTACCGATCCTCGACTTCGGTGATGTCATCTATAAAATAGCCTCCAACACTATACTCAACAAACTGGATGCAGTCTATCACAGTGCCATCCGTTTTGTCACCAAAGCCCCATACACTACCCACTATTGCGACCTGTACACTCTCGTTTATTGGCCCTCGCTTCATACTCGTCGCCAAACCCACTGGCTACAGGTTATCTACAAGTCTCTGCTAGGTAAAGCCCCGCCTTATCTCAGCTCATTGGTCACCATAGCAGCACCCACTCGCAGCACGCGCTCCAGCAGGTACATCTCACTGGTCATCCCCAAAGCCAATTCCTCCTTTGGTCGTCTTTCCTTCCAGTTCTCTGCTGCCTCTGGAAATAATTGCAAAAATCTCTGAAGCTGGAGACTCACATTTCCCTCACGAGCTTTAAGCACCAGCTCTCAGAGCAGTTTACAGATCACTGCACCTGTACTTAGCCTATCTGTAAACAGCCCATCTATCTACCTACTTCATCCCCAACCTGGTATTTATTTATTTATTTTGCTCCTTTGCACCCCAGTATCTCTACCTGCACATTCATCTTCTGCCGATCTACCATTCCAGTGTTTAATTGCTATATTGTAATTACTTCGCCACCATGGCCTATTTATTTCCTTAACTTCCCTCATTTGCACTCACTGTATATAGACTTTTAGTTTTCTTTTGTTCTACCGTATTATTGACTGTATGTTTTATTTATTCCATGTGTAACTCTGCGTTGTTGTATGTGTCAAATTGCTACGCTTTATCTTGGACAGGTCGCAGTTGCAAATTAGAACTTGTCCTCAACTAGCCTACCTGGTTAAATAAAGGTCAAATAAAAAATAAAGGTGCACAGTCTGTGATTTTCAACCTCGGCCATGAGATGGTGGGGTTATGACATTGAAGCCATGGGAGGCCATGGATGATGTTGTATACAGGTGCACTGATGATGAGGAAGGGACGGCTTTCTTGATGTATGGATTCCACGGTAAGGGTGAGTGGTGCTGTGATGTGTGTGATTGTCCCAGGATCCCAGTGGTTGACTATCCAGTGCTTGAACTGGACAAGGAGAGTAGACCGGGTATGAGGGGATGTTATGGAAGGAGGTGAGGGCCTGGTTAATAAAATTCCCTGCAGCACCGTTGTCCACTAGAGCTGTAGAAACAAAACATGAAGGACAGCCAGCCAGTGAAATCGTTACGAAGAAAGGTTTGGCGGAATGGGATGATGATGTAATACTCACAACCTAACTCAAGTGGCTCTCCCTCTGCTCCCATTGAACCCCGGTTAGAACGTAGGGGACACAGTTGAAGCTAGTGCCCCTCCTCAATAAGGACAGAGCCCCAGCTGTCTACGACGGCTTCGCTCAGACGCGGAGAGATGTGTGGCCCTCACATTTTGGAAATGAATAATATAATTCTCTTCATGGTGATTTATCTTGAATAGATAAACACAAGTATTATTCTACACACTGGCTATAATTGTAATGAGCTCCGCCCCTAAATAAGACCACATTTGGTTGGTCCAGACAACACCAAATCTAAAACAATTATAGACATCTATGTTTCAGAAGTTTGGACATCACAGTACAGCAACAGCAGAGTAAAGTAGAGTACAGTACAGTAAAGTAGATATGTTCAGTACAGTACAATACAGTACATTATACTGTACTCTACTCTAGTGTGCTGTACTGTACTGAATTCTACTCAACTCTACTCTACAGTCCCTGGTTTGATTCCAGGCTGTATGACATCCGGCCGCGATTGGGAGCCCCATAGGGTGGCGCACAATTGGCCCAGCGTTGTCCAGATTAGGGGTAGGTCGTCATTGTAAATACGAATTTGTTCTTAACTGATTTGCCAAGTTAAATAAATAAAAATGTAATATGATTGGTTCAGATTTGGTCCGGCCAGGGCGGACTAACCAAATTTCAACTACTTATGGACGGCAGGTGCTTAGTGGGTGAGAATGCTTGTTACAGTAAATTGATAGAGGGTAGGTGTCAAGGAGAGTGAGAGGGAGGGATTGTCCAGATGGTTTTCACAGTTGGTCTCTGATCAACAGAAAAATTGAAAAAAAAATGCCAGTGGAAGGGAGAACAGTAGCAGGTGACCCATCTGGGGTTTGTGATTACTATGATTTCCCATTATAGCCAATTCGATTGCAGTAATTTCCTTATTGATTTGGTAATATAATGAGTTTTAATCATTATTAATTCATAAACAAACTTGATATCATTAGAAACACTAATAAATTGGTAGGTCTACCTTTACTTGTTACTTCTGTGAACTTCTATTTTCCATGTGAGAGAAAATATCTTAAAATATATAGGGGTTGATAGGTTCAGAAACAGCAGGGGTTCAAACTTTAGAACCCAGTTCCTACATTTGAATAAAAAAAATATTTTATCAAACAAAACTATGCTACATTTTATCTCTGGGACCCTCAGGATGACAACTCAGAGCAAGATTACTGAATGTAAGTACATTATTTACCTTCAGAGATGAATGCATCAAACCAGTTGCCGTGATCTCTCCTCAAACAATACCATGTTATTTTTTCACTGTAATAGTTACTGTAAATTGGACAGTGCCATTAGATTAACAAGAATTGAGCCTTTCTGCACATATAAGACATGTCTATGTCCTGGGAAACGTTCTTGTTACTTATAATGTCATGCTAATCACATTAGCACACATTAGCTCAACCATCCTGGTGAAGCGACACCGATCCCATAGAGACCCATTTTCCATCAGTTTGAACAAAAATCTAAGCCATTGCTTATTCCACATTTTTAGGATGGAAAATGGTTGGAAAACATGTATATATGCCTTAATTTAAATAAAAAAATAGAGACTCTTAGCTTTCATTTGACACTCAATTATTATACTATTTGACATGCTCTTAATAAAATAAAATCAAAGTTTATTTATCACATGCGCCGAATTCAACAGGTGTAGACCTTACAGTGAAATGCATACTTACAGGCTCTAACCAGTAGTGCAAAAAAAGGTTTTGCGAACAATAGTTAAGTAAAGAAATAAAAACAACAGTATAAAAGACAGTGAAAAACAGTAGCGAGGCTACATACAGTAGCAAGGCTATAACAGTAATGAGGCTACATACAGACACCAGTTAGTCATGCTGATTGAGGCAGTATGTACATGTAGATATGGTTAATGTGACTATGCATATATGATGAACAGAGAGAAGGAGTAGCGTAAAGAGGGGTTGGCGGGTAGTGGGTGGCGGAACACAATGCAGATAGCCCGGTTAGCCAATGTACTGGAGCACTGGTTGGTCGGGCCAATGGAGGTAGTATGTACATGAATGTATAGTTAAAGTGACTATATATGATAAACAGAGAGTAGCAGCAGTGTAAAAGAGGGGTTGGGGGGGAACACAATGCAAATAGTCCGGGTAGGCATTTGATTACCTGTTCAGGAGTCCTATGATTTGGGGGTAAAAACTGTTGAGAATACTTTTTATCCTAGACTTGGCACTACGGTACAGCTTGCCATGCGGTAGTAGAGAGAACAGTCTTGGGGTGGCTGGGGTCTTTGACAATTTTTAGGGCCTTCCTCTGACACCGCCTGGTGTAGAGGTCCTGTATGGCAGGTAGCTTATCCCCAGTGTAGTGCCTTGCGGTCGGAGGCCGAGCTATTTCCGTACCAGGCTGTAATAGATGTTGCAGCTGTAGAACCTTTTGAGGATCTCAGGACTCATGCCAATTCTTTTCAGTTTCCTGAGGGGGGCATCCCATCAGGAAGTCCATGATCCAGTTGCAGAGGGTGCTGTTCAGTTCCATGATCCTTAGCTTAGTGATGAGCTTTGAGGGTAATATTTTTCATTTTATTTTACTAGGCAAGTCAGTTAAGAACAAATTCTTATTTTCAATGACGGCCTAGGAACAGTGGGTTAAATGCCTGTTCAGGGGCAGAACGACAGATTTTGTACCTTGTCAGCTCGGGAATTTGAACTTGCAACCTTTCGGTTACTAGTCCAATGCTCTAACCACTAGTGTTGAATGCTGAGCTGTAGTCAATGAACATTCTCACATAAGTGTTCCTTTTGTCCAGGTGGGAAAGGGCAATGTGGAGTACAATAGAGATTGCATCATCTTTGGATCTGTTTGGGCAGTATGCAAATTGGAGTGGGTCTAGGGTTTCTGGGATAATGGTGTTGATTTAAGCCATTACCAGCCTTTCAAAGCACTTCATGGCTACGGATTTGAGTGCTACGTGTCTGTAGTAATTTAGGCAGGTTGCCTTTGTGTTCTTGGAGACAGGGACTATGGTGGTCTGCTTGAAACATGTTGGTATTACAGACTCAATCAGGGACATGTTGAAAATGTCAGTGAAAACACATTGCAGTTGGTCAGCACATGCCCGGAGCACAAGTCCTGGTAATCAGTCTGGCCTCGCAGCCTTTTGTATGTTGACCTGTTTAAAGGTCTTACTCAGGTCGGCTACAGAGAGCGTGATCACACAGTCATCTGGAACAGCTGATGCTCTCATGCATGCCTGTGTTGCTTGCCTCCAAGTGAGCATAGAAGTGATTTAGCTTGTCTGGTAGGCTCGTGTCACTGCTTCATGTCTGTGCTTCCCTTTGTAGTCTGTAATAGTTTGCAAGCCCTGCCACATTGGACGAGTGTCGGAGCCAGTATAGTATGATTCAATATTAGCCCTGTATTGACACTTTGTCTGTTTGATGGTTCGTCGCAGGGCATAGCAGGATTTCCTGTAAGCTTCCGGGTTAGAGTCCCACACCTTGAATGCGGCAGCTCTACCTTTTAATTCAGTGTGAATGTTGCCTGTAATCTATGGCTTCAGGTTGGTATGTACGTACAGTCACTGTGGGGACGATGTCCTCGATACACTTATTGATAAAGCCAGTGACTGATGTGGTGTACTCCTCAATGCCATCGGAAGAATCCCGGAACATGTTCCAGTCTGTGATAGCAAAACAGTCCTGTAATTTAGCATCTGCTTCATCTGACCACTTTTTTAATGATCTTTATAGACCGAGTCACTGGTGCTTCCTGCTTTAATTTTGTAAGCAGGAATCAGGAGGATAGATATATGGTCGGATTTATCAAATGGACGGAGAGGAGAGGGAGAGCTTTGTACACATCTCTGTGTGCGGAGTACATTTTTTTCCCTCTAATTGCACATTTAACATGTTGGTAGAAATTTAGTATAAGTGATATAAGTTTCCCTGCATTAAAGTCTCTGGCCACTAGGAGTGCCGCCTCTGGGTGAGTGCTTTCCTGTTTGCTTGTTTCCTTATACAGCTGACTGAGTGCGGTCTTAGTGCCAGCATCTGTCTGTGGTGGTAAATAAACAGCCACAAAAAGTATAGCTGAAAACTTTTTAGGCAGGTAGTGTGGCCTGCAATTTATCCCAATATACTCTACTTCAGGAGAGCAAAATCTTGTGAATTTGAAGGTAAACTGTAGTCTTGTCGCCATGAGTGCAGCTCACACGGTTGGTGGGCAGTTTGTATAAACCCTGTGCAACAGGCTATATCCATGCAGGTATGGACCTGCCTTATCTAGCTTTACTCTAGGTCTGCATCTCTCAAAACTAATCCGCCCCTTGTCCTCTCTGTAGCCCTGCCTCTTGGCCCAGTCCAAGCTTCTCATTCCAGAGCCATAGCTATACCACCCTCTTCACATTAATCTATACTCTTACATCATCTAGCAGCCCTTACCCCACCCACAACCCCATCTTCATTACCAATCATACTCTTATGCAGTACCCCCCACCTTGGGTCTACACCCAACCCCATACCTCAGCCATTACAATATCCCTTACCGCCTGCCATAGCTCAGTACTTGCTGTGTTGATTTACACTCTTTTACAATACCTACATGAGGCTGATCAGAATGCCTAGTCTTTTCAGGAGGGAGCATCTGCTGGTAAGAGTGTGTTACGTCCGTCGTCGGAATGAGACCAAAGCGCAGCGTGGAAAGTGTACATTTTCTTTATTAATTAAATATGAACACCAAAAAAAAAGATCAACAAACGTAAAGTTCTGCAGAGCTATACAGCAACTGTGCAAAAACATGATCCCACAAACTCAGGTGGAAAACAGGCTGCCTAAGTATGATTCCCAATCAGAGACAACGATAGACAGCTGCCTCCGATTGGGAATCATACCCGGCCAACAAAGAAATAGAAAACTAGAATGCCCACCCAAATCACACCCTGACCTAACCAAATAGAGAAATAAACAAGCTCTCTAAGGTCAGGGCATGACAGTGTGTGTGTATGTGTGTAAAAGAGAGAGAGGGAGAAAGGGTTGAATGCTTGGGTTTTGGGGAAGAGGGAGATATTAGAGATAAAGAGAGAGCTTCAAAATTAGCAAAACCACCCAAAAATCTAAAAAGAATTTTAAAAATCCCAGTCCTCAAAGTAGACACCTGATGTGGTTTAATTATTTTGTTTTCTATTTAAAAAGTATGATTTTGAGAATGTAAACCTGAAAAAACAGGGAAATGGAAACCTGGAAAACCAGAGGGAAATGGAAACCTGGAAAAATAAAAATGAAATTTGGAAAAAACTCAATGGAATCAGGCCAAAATGTAATGGATTTTAAAGGGCCCTGGAGATGGAGACAGAAAGAGATAAATAGAGGGAGAGAGAGGATATCAGAGTTGCTGTGGGCGGGGGCATGCATGCAGGGGGCTGTGGGGCTGCAGCCATTAGCCTCAGACAGGAGCTGGAGTGTGAATAGCTCACATTGGTTTAGGCTCTAAACTGGGCTGGACCTTTAATTTGCTTTGCTCTGCTTGTAGAGCTTTGAAGGAAAGAAAGCAGCTGCCTATAGCTGCCTGTGTGTGCCTGCATGAGCTAGCGGGGGAGTAGGGTAGCACTATGTTAACAGAAGAATGACTAGATGATCCATGGATGGTTTTGGGTGGAGGAAGACCCATAGATTTCAGCCTGTTTGGATGTATGCTGCTAGGAATATTTCTGTGGAATAAAAGAGAGGGAGAGGAGCAGGAAAGCCACTGAGGTAAATCTGTGACATTTACCTTTCCTCCTGTGTGTAGTGTTGCCCTAGCTTCTGAGATTAGCTGGTGGGGGTTGGGGATGATAGATGGATAGAGCAAGAGAGAGGGGATATTATTTCTGTGCGTTAAGTTGAAATACTGATTGAATCCGTGCTTATGCAGATCTGTGTTGATATTGAACTGTGATGTGTTGTGTGTGTGTGATGGCTGAGCAGATTGCATGTGCGTTTGTGAGATAACGAAGCTACTTGTCTGAGTGTGTGTGTTTTGTCTGTGTGCTGAGACAGTGTTTGAAAAGCGGAGTGGCTGATTTAAACGCTGATCTGTTCATACACTTGCCTATTGCTGAAGGACGTTATCCCGTATGGCTGCACAGCGTCTCTCTCTCTTGCTCTCTCTCTCTATATATATATATAAATCTCTGCCGGTGCCTGTCTACTAACCCCTAGCCCAATAATGGACTAAATGAGACGAACGTTACTCGTTATAGTCCAAAGACCTTACATGTTCTGTTTAAAGTCGAATTGGTGCTGGCAGCCAAAACAGCTAAACACTCCATCTAAACATGAATCGATTCTCAATTGCGGTACGGTTCTATAAACTTGAATCCATATACTTTCAGCTAACATCAGGATAACTTCACAAATGCAAAATACACACTTACTGTACAATGTTTTAACACAGTTGCAGCTGACAGTATTTTTCAGTGACAACACATTTGTGGTGTCACTCTTCCGTTTATACACCGGTGTTCGAAGACGCAGATAGAATGGACAACGTGTGCTAATCACCTGTCTTTCATCTGTTTTCCGTAAACAAGCACTGTAACATGGATATATGGCAATATGGGAACAATAACCCTATAAAGGTGTGTAGTAATTTAACCTTTTAGTTTTTGAAAATAGTTTCTCGCTGAAATGAAAGATACGTTCCTTATGTTTTCAAAACTGTGTTAACATTTAGAGCAAGGGTCGGGGCTCTTAACAAACCACCCCCGATCAGAAGACCCAATCGTCAATAGGCGCTAAAGCGGTTAGCATCTATGAATGGGGTACTAACTCCCTCCTCTCTGTCTCACAGCTCACTCTTTAAAAATCAAATCAAATGTTATTTGTCACATACACATGTTTAGCAGATGTCATTGTGGGTGTAGCAAAATGTTTGTGTTTCTAGCTCTAACAGTGCAGTAATTTGTAACAAGTATTATCTAACAATTTTACAACAAAACGCACAAATGTAAAGGAATGGAATTAAGCATATATAAATATTTGGGTGAGCAATGTCAGAGCGGCATCAACTAAGATACAGTATTCCTGGTTGTAATGCTGGTGAGTTACCTCCACTCTGATATCCAAAAGTTCTTCCCGACTGTGTGTAATATACCTGTATGTAAAATTCTGGGCTAATAATGTAAGAAATAATTAAAAAAACTAAATAATGCAAAGTTTCCCAAGAGCTAGAAGAACGCTAGCCCTATCTGTCAGCACCATTTGTTGTTCTAAATGGAAGGTTTAAAGCTCTTTTCTCCCTCTTTCATCCTGCATGCCTGTGCTGACCGAGCTTTTAGTAGGGACAGAAGAAAAAAGGGGAAAACTTATTTTGTGTATTTTAGCAAGGTATCTGGATAATTAAGCTTAAAAAATATACAATACCAGTCAAAAGTTTGGACACCCTCATTTAAGTTTAAAAACAACAACTATTTTCTACATTGTAGAATAATAGTGAAGACATCAACTATGAAATAACACATATGGAATCATGTGGTATCCAAAAAAGTGTTAAACAAATCAAAATATATTTTAGATTTTAGATTATTTTAAGTAAACACCCTTTGCCTTGATAACAACTTTGCAAACTCTTGGCATTGTCTGAACCAGCTTCATGAGGTAGTCACCTGGAATGTTTTCCCAACAGGCTTGAAGGAGTTCCCACAAATGCTGAGCACTCCATCACTCTCCTTATTGGCTCAAATAGCCTTTACACAGCCTGGAGGTGTGTTGAGTCATTGTTCTGTTGAAAAACAAATGATAGTCCCACTAAGCACAAACCAGATGCGATGGCGTATCGCTGCAGAATGCTGTGGTAGCCATGCTGTTTAAGTGTGCTTTAAATTCTAAATTAATCCCGACAGTGTCACCAGCAAAGCACCCCCACACCATCACACTTCCTCCTCAATGCTTCACGGTGGGAACCACACATGCGGAGATCACCTACTCTGCTTCATCTTGGTTCTATTGGAACTAACATGCTAATTACACCACTCACGTCACATGTGCAAGCGTTGCAAAATAAACTTACGCGTACATGTTATTCAATCATTGCAACCACACTGCTCGCGTGAGTCAACGAGTGTCTGTGTGGCCATGCTCTAAAATAGAACTTGGTTCTATTTGTGACTCTCGATGTGCTGCAATTTCCACCTCTCCCATCTCCTCATTGGTTTTTAGGAGCCATATACCCATGTGGGTGATTGAAAGATGAACTGAGATCCACACTCCAGTCCAGTCCTTAGCTGTAATGCACGTTAAAGTTGGTTGCCAACCACCATATAAAGTCCAAATAAGAAGAAGAAGCTTGAAGGGGAAGAGATTACGAATAACAAACTCGGTTTACCCTTTTATCTGTGGATTAATTGTCGGAGTAGAGGACCTTGTGCATTTGACTGCTCCAGCTCCTTCAAGTTGGATGGGTTCCGCTGGGCTTTGACTAGGCCATTCCAAGACATTTAAATGTTTCCCCTTAAACCACTCGAGTGTTGCTTTGGCAGTATGCTTAGGCTCATTGTCCTGCTGGAAGATGAACCTCTGTCCCAGTCTCAAATCTATGGAAGACTGAAACAGGTTTCCCTCAAGAATTTCCCTGTATAAGGTACCATCCATCATTCCTTTCATTCTGACCAGTTTTTTTTAAATGTAAAATTTCATTTCACCTTTATTTAACCAGGTAGGCTAGTTTTTTAAATTTATTTTATTTCACCTTTATTTAACCAGGTAGGCAAGTTGAGAACAAGTTCTCATTTACAATTGCGACCTGGCCAAGATAAAGCAAAGCAGTTCGACAGATACAACGACACAGAGTTACACATGGAGTAAAACAAACATACAGTCAATAATACAGTATAAACAAGTCTATATACAATGTGAGCAAATCAGGTGAGAAGGGAGGTAAAGGCAAAAAAGGCCATGGTGGCAAAGTAAATACAATATATCAAGTAAAACACTGGAATGGTAGTTTTGCAATGGAAGAATGTGCAAAGTAGAAATAAAAATAATGGGGTGCAAAGGATCCAAATAAATAAATAAATTAAATACAGTTGGGAAAGAGGTAGTTGTTTGGGCTAAATTATAGGTGGGCTATGTACAGGTGCAGTAATCTGTAAGATGCTCTGACAGTTGGTGCTTAAAGCTAGTGAGGGAGATAAGTGTTTCCAGTTTCAGAGATTTTTGCAGTTCGTTCCAGTCACTGGCAGCAGAGAACTGGAAGGAGAGGCGGCCAAAGAAAGAATTAGTTTTGGGGGTGACCAGAGAGATATACCTGCTGGAGCGTGTGCTACAGGTGGGAGATGCTATGGTGACCAGCGAGCTGAGATAAGGGGGGACTTTACCTAGCAGGGTCTTGTAGATGACATGGAGCCAGTGGGTTTGGCGACGAGTATGAAGCGAAGGCCAGCCAACGAGAGCGTACAGGTCGCAATGGTGGGTAGTATATGGGGCTTTGGTGACAAAAGGGATTGCACTGTGATAGACTGCATCCAATTTGTTGAGTATGGTATTGGAGGCTATTTTGTAAATGACATTGCCAAAGTCGAGGATTGGTAGGATGGTCAGTTTTACAAGGGTATGTTTGGCAGCATGAGTGAAGGATGCTTTGTTGCGAAATAGGAAGCCAATTCTAGATTTAACTTTGGATTGGAGATGTTTGATATGGGTCTGGAAGGAGAGTTTACAGTCTAACCAGACACCTAGGTATTTGTAGTTGTCCACGTATTCTAAGTCAGAGCCGTCCAGAGTAGTGATGTTGGACAGGCGGGTAGGTGCAGGTAGCGATCGGTTGAAGAGCATGCATTTAGTTTTACTTGTATTTAAGAGCAATTGGAGCAACCTGTGGCACCCCCATAGAGACTGCCAGAGGTCCGGACAGCAGACCCTCCGATTTGACACACTGAACTCTATCAGAGAAGTAGTTGGTGAACCAGGCGAGGCAATCATTTGAGAAACCAAGGCTGTCGAGTCTGCCGATGAGGATGTGGTGGTTGACAGAATCGAAAGCCTTGGCCAGATCAATGAATACGGCTGCACAGTAATGTTTCTTATCGATGGCGGTTAAGATATCGTTTAGGACCTTGAGCGTGGCTGAGGTGCACCCATGACCAGCTCTGAAACCAGATTGCATAGCAGAGAAGGTATGGTGAGATTCGAAATGGTCGGTAATCTGTTTGTTGACTTGGCTTTCGAAGACCTTAGAAAGGCATGGTAGGATAGATATCTGGGTCTGTAGCAGTTTGGGTCAAGAGTGTCCCCCCCTTTGAAGAGGGGGATGACCGCAGCTGCTTTCCAATCTTTGGGAATCTCAGACGACACGAAAGAGAGGTTGAACAGGCTAGTAATAGGGGTGGCAACAATTTCGGCAGATAATTTTAGAAAGAAAGGGTCCAGATTGTCTAGCCCGGCTGATTTGTAGGGGTCCAGATTTTTCAGCTCTTTCAGAACATCAGCTGAATGGATTTGGGAGAAGGAGAAATGGGCAAGGCTTGGGCGAGTTGCTGTTGGGGGTGCAGTGCTGTTGACCGGGGTAGGAGTAGCCAGGTGGAAAGCATGGCCAGCCGTAGAAAAATGCTTATTGAAATTCTCAATTATGGTGGATTTATCAGTGGTGACAGTGTTTCCTATCTTCAGTGCAGTGGGCAGCTGGGAGGAGGTGTTCTTATTCTCCATGGACTTTACAGTGTCCCAGAACTTTTTTGAGTTAGTGTTGCAGGAAAGCCTTGGCTTTTCTAACTGCCTGTGTATAACGGTTTCTAGCTTCCCTGAATAGCTGCATATCACGGGGGCTGTTCGATGCTAATGCAGAACGCCATAGGATGTTTTTGTGTTGGTTAAGGGCAGTCAGGTCTGGGGAGAACCAAGGGCTATAACTGTTCCTGGTTCTAAATTTCTTGAATGGGGCATGTTTATTTAAGATGGTTAGGAAGGCATTTAAAAAAAATATCCAGGCATCCTCTACTGACGGGATGAGATCAATATCCTTCCAGGATACCCCAGCCAGGTCGATTAGAAAGGCCTGCTCGCTGAAGTGTTTCAGGGAGCGTTTTACAGTGATGAGTGGAGGTCGTTTGACCGCTGACCCATTACGGATGCAGGCAATGAGGCAGTGATCGCTGAGATCTTGGTTGAAGACAGCAGAGGTGTATTTAGAGGGGAAGTTGGTTAGGATGATATCTATGAGGGTGCCCGTGTTTAAGCCTTTGGGGGGGTACCTGGTAGGTTCATTGATAATTTGAGTGAGATTGAGGGCATCAAGTTTAGATTGTAGGACAGTTCTATCTTGTCTGAAAATGTTGTAATTTGGAATTAAAATTTCAGAATTTTTGGTGGTCTTCCTAAGCCAGGATTCAGACACAGCTAGAACATCCGGGTTGGCAGAGTGTGCTAAAGCAGTAGAACAATAGAATAGAACAAACTTAGGGAGGAGGCTTCTAATGTTAACATGCATGAAACCAAGGCTATTACGGTTACAGAAGTCATCAAAAGAGAGCGCCTGGGGAATAGGAGTGGAGCTAGGCATTGCAGGGCCTGGATTCACCTCTACATCGCCAGAGGAACATAGGAGGAGAAGAATAAGGGTACGGCTAAAAGCAATAAGAATTGGTCGTCTATAACGTCTGGAACAGAGAGTAAAAGGAGGTTTCTGGGGGCGATAAAATAGCATCAAGGTATAATGTACAGACAAAGGTATGGTAGGATGTGAATACAGTGGAGGTAAACCTAGGTATTGAGTGATGAAGAGAGAGATATTGTCTCTAGAAACATCATTGAAACCAGGAGATGTCATTGCATGTGTGGGTGGTGGAACTAATAAATTGGATAATGTATAGTGAGCAGGACTAGAGGCTCTACAGTGAAATAAGCCAATAAACACTAACCAGAACAGCAATGGACAAGACATATTGACATTAAGGAGAGGCATCCTTAGTCGAGTGATCAAAAGAGTCCAGTGAGTGGAGTGGTTGGTTTCGGGGTCAAGGCGATTTAGACAGCTAGCCAGGACATCGGTAGCAAGCTAGCATAGGAAGGGGGTCTGTTGTTAGCCACCTCTTGCGTTCCGTCAGTAGATTAGTGGGGTTCCGTGTGGTAGAGGGGATTAGTCCAAATCACACAACAACAAAAATAAAATAAAAACAATAGATATAGTTATAGAGGCCCAAGAATAAACATAATAATAATAATAAAAATAAATAAATTGTCCGATTGTCTATTCTGAGAGCAGCCGGTAAGACAGCTAACGGTTAGCAGGCCGCAGATGGGTAACGTCGAGACGGAGGAGCCAGCCGGATCTCCTTCGGCAGTCCAGTTGTGAAGGCCCGGTGGGGCTCCTCGTAGGCAGTAAAACGGGTCCGGATAGGTGACTGCAGCCCAGGAGTGATTGACGGAGCTCAGGAGTGATTGACGGAGCTGGCTAGCTCCGGAGTAATTGATGTTTGCTCCGGAATCGACGAGAGCAGATAGACACACGGATAGCAGCTAGCTAGCTGTGAGATCCGGGAATGAATGTCCAGAGAGCAGTTGAAATCCAAGGACATGGAGAGAAAAATTGGTTCGGTATGTTCCGTTCCGAGCCGCACTGCGCCATACAAAACTGGCGATAGATTTTCGAGCTAAAGGATAGCTGATGACCACAAACCGTGGTTAGCTGAATACTAACGATTTGCCAGTAAAGAATCTAACTAGCTTCTGAACTAGCTTCTGATTAGCTTCTAGCTAGCTCCTGGCTAGCTTCTGGCTAGCTTCTTGGAGTTTCTGGCTAGCTTCTGGCTAGCTTCTTGGAGGATTGCAGATTTGAGGTAAATAATACTTATTTATAAATATAAATTGGTGAGGCGGGTTGCAGGAGAGTGTTTTGAAGATGAGTTGATGGAAAATAAAAAAATGTATGTGAAAAAAAGTTGTAAATATATATATATACAGGACACGACAAGACGAGGACAAAAGACGTCTGAACTGCTATGCCATCTCGGGCGCCCCTACATAGTAGTTGAGAACAAGTTCTCATTTACAAATGCGACCTGGTCAAGATAAAGCAAAGCAGTGTGACACAGACAACAACACAGAGTTACACATGGAGTAAACAATAAACAAGCCAATAACACAAACAAGTCAATGACAGAGTAGATAAAAAAAGGGAAAAAAGTCCCTGCCGATGGAAAAACATCCCCATGATGCTGCCACCAGCATGCTTCACTGTGGGGATGGTGTTCTCGAGGTGATGAGAGGTGTTTTTTGCGCCAGAAAGCGTTTTCCTTGATGGCCAAAAAGCTACATTTTAGTCTCATCTGACCAGAGTACCTTCTTCCATATCTTTGGGGAGTCTCCCACATGCCTTTTGTCGAACACCAAAAGTGTTTGCTTATTCTCTTCTTTAAGCAATTGCTTTTTTTCTGGCCACTCTTCAGTAAAGCCTAGCTCTGTGGAGTGTATGGCTTAAAGTGGTCCTATGGACAGATACTCCAATCTCCGCTGTGGAGCTTTGCAGCTCCTTCAGGGTTATCTTTGGTCTCCTTGTTGCCTCTCTGATTAATGCCCTCCTTGCCTAGTCCGTGACTGTTGATGGGCGGCCCTCTATTGGCAGGTTTATTGTGGTGCCATATTTTTTAATAATGAATTTAATGGTGCTCCGGGGATGTTCAAAGTTGTGGTTATTTTCTTAAAGCCCAACCCTGATCTGTACTTCTCCACAACTTTGTCCCTGACCTGTTTGGAGAGCTCCTTGGTCTTCATGGTGCCGCTTGCTTGGTGGTGGCCCTTGCTTAGTGGTGTTGAAGACACTGGGGTCTTTCAGAACAGGTGTATATATTCTGAGATCGTGTGACAGATCATGTGACACCAATATTACATACAGCTGAAATTTATTTAACTAATTATGTGCCATCTGAAGGTATTTGGTTGCATCAGATCGTATGTAGGGGCTTTATAGCAAAGAGGGTGAATACATATGCACGCACCACTTTTCCATTTTTATATATGTATATTTTTTTAAACAGGTCATTCTTTTTCATTTCACTTCACCAATTTGGACTATTTTGTGTATGTCCATGCCCATGTCCAATCCAAATAAAAATCAATTTAAATTACAGGTTGTCATGCAACAAAATAGGAAAAACGCCAAGAGGGATGAATACTTCTGCATGGCACTGTAATATTGCAATTGCACGGCATTACGTGAATGCCATTCAGGGCTCAGCCTCTACCTTGAAATTATTTGCTCTAGAACTGGCAATATAGTGGGGAAATTGTTAGAGAGAGGCACTTTGGATCGACTGTTTAGATCGCTCGAGCCAAAGGGTCTGAATGAATCTTGAATGATGATTATCCTCTTGCTTGAATAACCTGCAATTGCACGGCATTACGTGAATGCCAATCAGGGCTCAGCCTCTACCTTGAAATGCTTTCCTCTAGAACTGGCAATATAGTGAGGAAATTATTAGAGAGGCACTTTTGATCGACTGCTTAGATCGCTCGAGCCAAATTGTCTGAATTAATCTTGAATGATGATCATGCTCTTGCTTGAATAACCTGTATAGTTGCTACTACCAGTGTTAGTAGTAGTTAGTAGTACTCGGCCTCTGAGTGTCTCGGCCTTGTGTTGGATACATTTGTACTTGTTCTTGACTTGGTCTTAGACAGTGAGGACAAGTAATTTATTCCCTAGACCAGCCGAGACAAGCTGAGTAAAGAAATAATAATTACCAGCTTTCATTCAGTCAGCGCAGAAAACCGCTTCCCCGAGCCAGATAGATTCACTTTTCTTGAAACATTAATACAGTGTCTTAACAGTCTTTATATCTATTATAGATAGACATGTTGTTGCAGTGGCAAACCTATAGGCCTTCAGTGTGTGACAGGTTGGTGATTCTGAAAGGACAGCAACCATAATGCCAGTGCACTCATAATGGAGAGTGTACTTTTTGTAAAACACAAAGGGCCAGTGGTGTAGTGGAGACTATACGCAGTTATACGCCGGATACCCACTTTATTTTTCTGCATATGCTCACGTTTTAATTCCTACGGATTCTTATCAAAGTATAGTAGTGGAAGTAAACATTTGATCAATTTTGTAGTACAATAGAGAAATCATGCACAAAGTATATTCACATGCGTGCCACACACAGCCTAGCTTCAGCGGAATAGAATCTGCAGGCAGAAAAAGTATCCAGCTCTCAACTGTTTTTTTCATGGAGTAGCTCACAGATGAATTACATCGGTAGCCAGTAGGGTAAATGCTAACTAAGCCAACAATGGGTATGCAAACCAGGCACTTAAAAAGTTTAGTCCTAAGTGTTGATGCACTGTTAGCATCAGGGGTGTAGACAAGGATGGGTCTGGGTGGACAGAGTCCCATTCACTGGTGAACCAGGCCCTAACAGGCCCACCCAATCAGATTGATGTGGTTTAAGCATTGTTGTACACTTAGACCATCACATTATTGTATGTTTTTCTATAAATAAAAAAGTGGTTTTGAGAGTGAAAACCTGAAATATATACAAAAACAAAAAGATAGGAAAACAGGATTTTTCATACATTTTTTGCCATTCTTTTGCATATATCCACTTCCCCAGGCACCACTGCACGGCTGCATAGGGCCAATGAAAAGACAGCAGTCACACACGGCATGATGTTAAAGGATAAGCAGTCCATTCACTCTGACATAATAAGCCAGGTCTCAATCATAACAATACAAAAACACAACCATTAAGTATTTCCCAATCGAAAATTACAACTATTACTTCCCATTGCAAAAAAAACATTTCAAAAAAGTAACCACTGACCTAAAGTTTAAAGTGGAACTGACAGCGGTTTAACTATTTTGCAGATATGAAAAAAAAAAAATCATAATATCAGTCAAAAATATCTAATTCCCAGTTTATGGTACAAAGCCAACTTTATAAGTGGTTTTAAAAATAGGTTCAATTTGACTCAACGTTCCATGACATATACACTAAGGCATTGTTGGCAGAATAGATGGATGCAGTTCATTTCATGATTAATATAATTCAACCAAGAAATGTCTTGGTAGTCCAAAAAATATTGCTGTCAGGTTGCAAATCACAGCTGGCCTGGTACATTGTTTGTTGCCTCCATTCGGGATACACTGTTTCAGTTTCAATGACTCAATATGCTGGACAAAAATGGACGAATGTAACTAATGCTGGGGCTCCTGAGTGGCTCAGCGGTCTAAGGCCGGTGTCACTAAAATGTAACAGAAATAGTAATAGTTAGTCAAGAATGCTCTAGATATCAAGTAAACAGCCTAACTAGCTCTGCTATGGCGAATGAAATGGTCAGAGTGAGATGTTCTCTCATTTGTGTCTGGAAGTAGCTACAGTGCCTTGCGAAAGTATTCGGCCCCCTTGAACTTTGCGACCTTTTGCCACATTTCAGGCTGAGAGCATCGTGAAGAACAAGGAACACACCAGGCAGGTCCGAGATACTGTTGTGAAGAAGTTTAAAGCCGGATTTGGATACAAAAATATTTCCCAAGCTTTAAACATCCCAAGGAGCACTGTGCAAGCGATAATATTGAAATGGAAGGAGTATCAGACCACTGCAAATCTACCAAGACCTGGCCGTCCCTCTAAACATTCAGCTCATACAAGGAGAAGACTGATCAGAGATGCAGCCAAGAGGCCCATGATCACTCTGGATGAACTGCAGAGATCTACAGCTGAGGTGGGAGACTCTGTCCATAGGCGAACAATCAGTCGTATATTGCACAAATCTGGCCTTTATGGAAGAGTGGCAAGAAGAAAGCCATTTCTTAAAGATATCCATAAAAAGTGTCGTTTAAAGTTTGCCACAAGCCACCTGGGAGACACACCAAACATGTGGAAGAAGGTGCTCTGGTCAGATGAAACCAAAATTGAACTTTTTGGCAACAATGCAAAACGTTATGTTTGGCGTAAAAGCAACACAACTCATCACCCTGAACATACCATCCCCACTGTCAAACATGGTGGTGGCAGCATCATGGTTTGGGCCTGCTTTTCTTCAGCAGGGACAGGGAAGATGGTTAAAATTGATGGGAAGATGGATGGAGCCAAATACAGGACCATTCTGGAAGAAAACCTGATGGAGTCTGCAAAAGACCTGAGACTGGGACGGAGATTTGTCTTCCAACAAGACAATGATCCAAAACATAAAAGAAAATCTACAATGGAATGGTTCAAAAATAAACATATCCAGGTGTTAGAATGGTCAAGTCAAAGTCCAGACTTGAATCCAATCGAGAATCTGTGGAAAGAACTGAAAACTGCTGTTCACAAATGCTCTCCATCCAACCTCACTGAGCTCGAGCTATTTTGCAAGGAGGAATGGGAAAAAATTTCAGTCTCTCGATGTGCAAAACAGATAGAGACATACCCCAAGCGACGTACAGCTGTAATCGCAGCAAAAGGTGGCGCTACAAAGTATTAACTTAAGGGGGCTGAATAATTTTGCACGCCCAATTTTTCAGTTTTTGATTTGTTAAAAAAGTTTGAAATATCCAATAAATGTCATTCCACTTCAGGATTGTGTCCCACTTGTTGTTGATTCTTCACAAAAAAATACAGTTTTATATCTTTGTTTGAAGCCTGAAATGTGGCAAAAGGTCGCAAAGTTCAAGGGGGCCGAATACTTTCGCAAGGCACTGTAGCTAGCCAACATTATCCAGTTAACTTGGGTGCTTGATTGGGACAAGTATGCGTTGGCAGGCAAACTGCAGAAGGACGAGGAGGCTACAATTTCCCATCATTTCTCAGTGCAATTTTTACAGCCAACTAACTGAAAACGTTTGAGAGGGTTTATCTAATTAATCCTTTGTTAGATTTTAGCTCATCTTGCTCTGGCTAGCATTAGTTGTTGATGTTGTTGTTGTTGATGTGCAAAACTGAGGGAGAGAGAGCCTACCTTTTCATGGTTGTTTGATCAACAGGACTGTAAAGTTCCCAAATGTAAGAGAACTCCCGAGGTGTTTACATATTTGCAGAAATCTATTCCGGGATATTTTGTGGCTTTTGGTAAATGTGTTTTAATGATCTAAAGCCGCATTGTTGTAACTGCCTATAAACACAAAGTTCAGTTTAAAGTTAAAGATGGCAGGCCCGTGTGGCAAATGGCTTGTTTGTATAAAGGCCTACTGTAGCTCTGATTGGCTATAGGACACGGGTCTGTGTATACTGCTCGTGGACAAGACAGATGTTTTTATTCGGTTTTGTTTACTGCAGGGTCTATTAATTGTCCAAACGCACAGACACTTTCCCACTCTATATTGCTATAGAATTTTCACAAATGCGTTAGTATACGTAATTCCAAAACCTAAGAATTTATGAAAATGTAAGAATTACCATATGTAGGTAGTCGCTTGTCAGAAAATGTTTTAAAGGTGTCATTCTTCCTGGGGGTGTATATGAACAGATATTAATACGATTTCATGTTGCTGAAATGCTGTCAGTTCCACTTTAAATGCAACAATGTTTCACGCACAAGTTATTTTCAAATAGTTGGCTAACAGCAACAATTGCGCTGCTCACCAGATGATGATAATTTGAAACGTAGCTTCTTGTTATTCTTGAAAAGAATGCAACCCGCTGGCTACGTCCCTTCCGTCTTCAAGAGAGCGAGAGTTGCACCCCTTCTGAAAAAACCTACACTCGATCCCTCCGATGTCAACAACTACAGACCAGTATCCCTTCTTTCTTTTCTCTCCAAAACTCTTGAACGTGCCGTCCTTGGTCAGCTCTCCCGCTATCTCTCTCAGAATGACCTTCTTGATCCAAATCAGTCAGGTTTCAAGACTAGTCATTCAACTGAGACTGCTCTTCTCTGTATCACGGAGGCGCTCCGCACCGCTAAAGCTAACTCTCTCTCCTCTGCTCTCATCCTTCTAGACCTATCGGCTGCCTTCGATACTGTGAACCATCAGATCCTCCTCTCCACCCTCTCCGAGTTGGGCATCTCCGGCGCGGCCCACGCTTGGATTGCGTCCTACCTGACAGGTCGCTCCTACCAGGTGGCGTGGCGAGAATCTGTCTCCTCACCACGCGCTCTCACCACTGGTGTCCCCCAGGGCTCTGTTCTAGGCCCTCTCCTATTCTCGCTATACACCAAGTCACTTGGCTCTGTCATAACCTCACATGGTCTCTCCTATCATTGCTATGCAGACGACACACAATTAATCTTCTCCTTTCCCCCTTCTGATGACCAGGTGGCGAATCGCATCTCTGCATGTCTGGCAGACATATCAGTGTGGATGACGGATCACCACCTCAAGCTGAACTTCGGCAAGACGGAGCTGCTCTTCCTCCCGGGGAAGGACTGCCCGTTCCATGATCTCGCCATCACGGTTGACAACTCCATTGTGTCCTCCTCCCAGAGCGCTAAGAACCTTGGCGTGATCCTGGACAACAAACTGTCGTTCTCAACTAACATCAAGGCGGTGGCCCGTTCCTGTAGGTTCATGCTCTACAACATCCGCAGAGTACGACCCTGCCTCACACAGGAAGCGGCGCAGGTCCTAATCCAGGCACTTGTCATCTCCCGTCTGGATTACTGCAACTCGCTGTTGGCTGGGCTCCCTGCCTGTGCCATTAAACCCCTACAACTCATCCAGAACGCCGCAGCCCGTCTAGTGTTCAACCTTCCCAAGTTCTCTCACGTCACCCCGCTCCTCCGCTCTCTCCACTGGCTTCCAGTTGAAGCTCGCATCCGCTACAAGACCATGGTGCTTGCCTACGGAGCTGTGAGGGGAACGGCACCTCAGTACCTCCAGGCTCTGATCAGGCCCTACACCCAAATAAGGGCACTGCGTTCATCCACCTCTGGCCTGCTCGCCTCCCTACCACTGAGGAAGTACAGTTCCCGCTCAGCTCAGTCAAAACTGTTCGCTGCTCTGGCTCCCCAATGGTGGAACAAACTCCCTCACGACGCCAGGACAGCGGAGTCAATCACCACCTTCCGGAGACACCTGAAACCCCACCTCTTTAAGGAATACCTAGGATAGGATAAAGTAATCCTTCTCACCCCCCTTAAAATATTTAGATGCACTATTGTAAAGTGGTTGTTCCACTGGATGTCATAAGGTGAATGCACCAATTTGTAAGTCGCTCTGGATAAGAGCGTCTGCTAAATGACTTAAATGTAAAATGTAAATGTAAAAGAGAGAAGCTAACAAATTAGCAACAACATCCTCTTTGATAACACCTGCTACAACCTCTGCAAACTAGCCACACAACAAAAGCTACCGTCCTCTTCAATGTTAACCCTTTCCTTGTTTGAATAAATTGAACAAATGGAATCAGAACAACATTGAAAATAATTATAACATTATCATTATTATTATTATTATTATTATTATTATTATTATTATTATTATTATTATTATTATCATAATTTTATAACTCAAACTCTTCCCTGAAGGCGTAGAAGGCCCATTGTTCCCCACGGTAATAATAATAATAGTGGCTCTATTTTCCCTCAGCATGCATTTTTTCACTATTTAGAATGTCTAAAGAATCCATATGTCCTTCTGAAATATGAACACGGAAATACTGGATATTTTGAACTCTTATTATGGTGGTAATTTGAAAGAATTACGATCATGGTCTTGAATTGGACACGCATTTTTCTGGTCTTGGTTTTGACTTGGTCTCGCCCCCCTCCGGTCTTGGTCTCGATTTGGACTCGTTTTGCTACGTTCTTGGTCTTGACTCAGTCTTGCTTTTGGTGGTCTTGAACACAACACTGGCTACTACTGACAGTATTTATATTATTGGCATGTTTGATTGACATGATGAGTGGGACACTCACCTGCGAGGGTATATAGTTACAACCCACATTTTATCCTACTCAAGGCTAGGATGAAGGTGATTCATGCCAAAACATAAGCCAATTCTTTACTTGTCCCATCAATAAATCTATCAGATTTATGCAGTAACAGAGTGCTTCTTTTTCTTTATTCTCCCAGATAGTCACCAGGTGAAGTATCCCGGGGTAAGAAATGTTTTTGTGATTTCAATCACTGGATTACCCCTTTTCTGTTTAAGCTGGGTTGAAGCGCATTTGGGTATACCTTCTTGGCATGTAACCTCTGTTGCTCTTCAGAAGTAAAATGAGGAGTTGGAAAGGGAAATACATACTTGTAGGCCATAGCCATGAGTTTCAGGACGAAGGCCGCATTTGGAATCAACTTCACCTTAGAGTTGCCCGGGTCGAACTGAGTAAAGGAAAGCTGTGCGGATAACGCATTGATTTCTTCCACACATTTAGCTGATGCCAAGCCATGAGCAGGGATGTTTTGTAGGAGAAGATTTTCAGATCCATCATGAATCAGCCGACTTCGGGGAGACTCTCGGGGGAACTTGGGTAGCCTCGGGTTCTCTCGGCAACGGAGCTGTCAGGGACTTCCAAGATGCCTCGGAGGCGAGGTGGAATCCTTGGGAGGATGAATGAAATCTCCTCTCCTCTCCTTTCTTCATTCCTGTAGTCGCCCATTGATCCGAATGGTCAAGGTGATGAGCGAGTCAAGATCCGTCTGTTCCCAGGCTGCAAGCTCGTCCTTTACTTCCTCCGATACTTCGTGCAGGAAAATGTCGAACAACGGTTCCAGGCACTCTCAGCTGCCAAGGTGCAGAAATCCATCACATAGTCTGCCACACAGCGAGAGTCTTGCCGAAGCTGGAGTAACTTCCAGGCAGCATCTCTCCCGGACAATGGAGCATCAAAAACATTCTTTACCTCCGCCACAAACTCCTCCAGACTGAAGCATATGGCTGACTGTTGTTCCCGTACTGCCGTAGCCCAGGCGAGAGCCCTCCCGGACATCAGCGTGATGAGGTACGATGTCTTACAGCGGTCCGAGGGGAAGGAGGAGTTAATGAGTTCCGAGAGCCAATCTGTCATCCAAAAATTAGTAGCCCGGCTAATGTAGGTGTGAATATCCCCTTAACTTAAGTTTTACACAGTATCTGTTAATCAACATATTTATGCTTTCGTTAATGAAATAACGATAAAAAATACTTTCAAAATGCAGTTGTTTATTTCAACTACTGTACAGTACATATCAGCTATATTTTAGTTGCCCCCCCCCCCCAGCTCCCAGCACCATATTTTTCTAACGGAAACCTTGAGTGTTTCGTTTTTTGTTTTTCTTGGAAAAGAAACACCATAATATTAATCAAATTAATGAATCTACATTTCTTTAAATCAATCCCATATACCTTGTTCTTACAAAAAAAGGTTTTAAATTCTCGTGTGCAGCCAATATTAAAAACTGTCAAATGCTTCTCAAAAATGCCCTCTGGTGGTCAAACTAGCACTAACTAGCATTAATGGCAACAATGGCTGACAATTAAATAAGGCGTCATAGAATTCTGCTGCAGCCCGCAAGGTGTGATGCAGTATGACGCAACTTAAAAGGTGGAACGACTTGTATGTATGTATGTATGTATGTATGTATGTATGTATGTATGTATGTATGTATGTATGTATGTATGTATGTATGTATGTATGTATGTATGTATGTATGTATGTATGTATGTATGTATGTATGTATGTATGTATGTATGTATGTATGTATGGAGCATAATGTATTTACACTTTTATTCACATGTTATCAAGTACTGGTGACAAATAGTTAGATTGTAATGGACACCTATGATGTAGGTAAAATACTTTTTTGAAGGTTGTACTGATTATAATGAGCTAATGCTAAGCTATTTGCCAGCTATGTGTATGCGTGGCGCCATGTTTGTTGACATTATACGAATTATTCTGGGTGTCACGTTAACATCTGTCAGACCAAATATGTTATAATGAGGTTATTATAAATAGTCATTGCAATTAGCTAATTGATATTGCAGTGTCTGTCAGCCGAGATATAAAAATATGACCGCTTGTGTTATGTCAATCTTTACTCAGTTAGCGCTAGGACAAATGTAGCCTAGATTTCCCGGTTTGGATGATTGTGTTATGCTGTCCCTACTTCTGTGAATGTCTGAACATTGTATCCAAAAATAAACTGGTCACATTCTGGACATAACTTTGTAAGGACTTTGTTTGTGCAAAATGTTTCTGTGAAAAAACAGTGTGGCCAACTCAAATGCTGATTGTTGCGTCAATTGAAACTGGACGTTCCAAATAAGCGTTCTAAACAAACCAGTTTGAGTATATGCTGCAGGGACCACTGTAGAATGATCACATCCATTTGTTGGTACGTGTAAAAACATAAAATAAATGTGCAGGTTTTAGTGTCCCAATAGTATCTCCCCATAGAATGGCAATACATTTAAATAATGGTAGCTAATAAACATCAATTGTATATTCAGGGTCAGCTATTTGTTCCATGTTATTTTTCTTTATAACGATGCACTCCAGCAATTTTTCCTACTTTTCCTGTTGAAAAACAATATCTTATGTATAAATACAGTAATATACACTCACTCCCCAAATGTGCCATGTCATGAGGATACCTGGACCACCTATTGAGATATGCCTTTTGTAAATCAGGGGTTAAAATAGGTGAAAAGGAGACTGGAGTGTGACTTTAACCCTGTCTACAGCACTAGCATCTATTCTGTCTTTGCTGCAGTGATGCTCAGTAATTTACATAGAAAACATACACTGTTTTGTGCTGCTAATGTTATCCTCAGGTCAGTTGTACTAAGCTGAGAAATGTATCTGGTACAAGACACATACAATCCCCCCCCACGCATACACACTCCAAACCAGCAGGGGTTAAGAGTGGCAGATGGTTGGCTGGTGTGTGTGTGTGTGTGTGTGTGCACGCGCGCGCGTATGTGTGTGTTTGCACGCGCGTGTGTGTGTGTGTATCAGACAATGAGTGGAAGCTGCCCAGACTAATAACAGGAGGAAGTCGATTCAAGGTATCAGATGTCACCAGACAGAGAGTAAATATTTCACCTGTATTTGTCTCTTGGTGTGTGAGTGTCTGCATACATTCTAGATGTTGCAACTGCTATACATACTGAGGAAAATATATTGTGTCTGTGAGAGCTTGATTATGGAGAACCAGTGCTGCTGCTGTTGTGGTGTACCATCAAAGCGAATCAGGGGCTCATTTCTGATTTTAAAAACAAGCTATTAAATCTGGATAATCGTGTAACTACAATGAGCAATATCCAGTTCTTAATCATTTAAAATGTGTAAATGCACAGTACATAGACCCTTCAAAAAATAGCAGACACTAGAAGGTCAGTGGAATATCCACTCTATGGAAAGTTGTGCCAAGTTAGCATTTCCTCAGCTCCTGGTAACCAGCTCCACAGGTTACAGCAGGCCTATGGGAGGGAGATCACGGTGTGAAAGGAACTTGAGGTGCTTCTACATACTTTGGGGAAATGTAAGATAAACTTGCTTCCATTCTCTCAGAATACATCCATTTGATTGGTTTGCAAGGTAAGTGCCACACAAAGCAGGTGTCTTCATTGCCTCTTCTGTTGAAGGCAGAGTTCTTGAGGTGTTTTGGGGAGCAGATCATATCAAATCAAACTTTATTTGTCACATGCGCCGAATACAACACGTGTAGACCTTATGTGAAATCCTTCCTTACTTAACCAACAATGCAGTTCAAGAAAGAGTTAAGAAATATTTACCCAATAAACTAGATGAACAAATTATAAAAAGTAACAATAAAATAACAATAACGAGGCTATATACAGAGGGTATATGGTACTGGTACCAAGTCAATGTGCGGGGATACAAGTTTGTTGAGGTAATTTGTACATGTAGGTTGGGGTAAAGTGACTACGTAGAGATAATAAACAGCGAGTAGCAGCAGTGGAAAAAAATAATAAGGGGGGGGGGGGGGGTCAATGTAAATAGTCCGGGTGGCCATTTTGATTAATTGTTCAGGAGTCTTATGGCTTGGGGCTTGAATCTGTTAAGGAGCCTTTTGGTCCTAGACTTGGCCCTCCGGTGCCGCTTGCTGTGAGGTAGCAGAGAGAACAGTCTATGACTTGCGTGACTGGAGTCCTTGACACTTTTTCGGGCTTTCCGCTAACACCGCCAAGTATATAGGTCCTGGATGGCAGGAAGCTTGACCCCAGTGATGTACTGGGCTGTTACTCACTACCCTCTGTAGTGCCTTACTGTCAGATGCAGAGCAGTTGCCAGACCAGTTGGTGATGCAACCGATCAGGATGCTTTCGATGGTGCAGCTGTAGAACTTTTTTGAGGATCTGGGGACCAAATACCAAATCTTTTCAGTCTCCTGAGGGGGGAAAGGTTGTTGTGCAATCTTCATGATTGTCTTGGTATGTCTGGACCATCATAGTTCATTGGTGACGTGGACACCTGTTGGGGCCTGTTCGGCCTGCCTTTTCCTGTAGTCCACAATCAACTCTTTTGTCTTGCTCACATTGAGGGAGAGGTTGCTGTCCCAGCACCACACTGACAGGTTTCTGACCTCCTCCCTATAGGCTGTCATCGTTGTCGGTGATCAGGCCTACCATTGTTGTGTCCTCAGCAAACTTAATGATGATGTTGGAAACGTGTTTGGCCATGAAGGCATGGGTGAACAGGGAGTACAGGAGGTGACTAATCACACACCCCTGAGGGGCCCCAGTTTTGAGGATCAGCATGGCAGACGTATTGTTGCCGACCCTTACCACCTGGGGTTGGCCCGTCAGGAAGTCTATGATCCAGTTACAGAGGGAGGTGTTTAGTCCCAGGGTCCTTAGCTTAGCGAGGAGCTTTAAGGATGGTGTTGAACGCTGAGCTGTAGTCAATGAACAGCATTCTCACGTATGCATGTATGTATGTATGTAGAAAAATGACAGTCAGCGAGGTGATGGTTTAAGGTGGCTTCAAGCTCTATTCTGTTGATCTACGTGCATGCGTGGGTGGAGCTGCTTTTTTGTGTGGGGGGGGGGCAGCGGACTCCTTTCATTGCTTTCCACCCAGAGAGGAAGTCCGCCTTGTGTAGTGTATGTCCACTAGGGGGCTTGAAGAGTCAGAGTAGCTTACCAAGCAAAAGGGACCGAGGCACTCTTTTTGACTCTAGTTAGTGACAACTTCTAGATTTGGTGTTATATGCCTGTTAACAAATGCAAGTTACATGTCAGGTTAGTCTGGTATTCTAGGCTTTACGACACTACTTTTTAGCCACAGGACAAACATGTATCTTCTTTAATTGCAATCGATAGAGCTTGAACTGCTTTTACTACTTAGGAGGAGAAGAAAGAAAGACTAAGAAAATGGCATGTTTGTCCACAGAACACTACAAGAGGGAATGATGGAGAATACTTGTCTCTTGTCCAACATATGCGAAACATTGACGAGGAAAGACATTTGAAACAAATTTGGATGTCGGTTGCCAGATTTGACGACTTGCTTCAGCGGCTTGCCCCTCACATCTCACACAAGAGAACTCACAGCTTGCCTGTAAGTGCTGCAGAAAGGCTGTCTGTGACACTTCGGTTTTTGGAGAGTAGCAGCACACAGCAAAGTGGCAGCGAGTTGTAAGGTAGTAATCTCAAGAGTTTCGGCCATCGACACGCAAGTCTATCTGGCATGTCCTGAAGAGGATGTTATTGCTTAGCCCTCCACGGAACAATGGGCAGACATTGCCAACGATTTTGGGGATTGTTGGAATAATCTGTTTTGTTAAGGAGCTGTCGACGGATAACATGTTCGCATGCGAGCCCCGGCAAACTCAGGAAGTGATTACTACAACGACAAGTGTTTTTTCTCAATGGTCCTGATTAGAGTCTGCGATGCAAGGTACTGCTTCACCATGATCGATGTTGGGTGCATATGGTCGGGAGATACAGGAATCTTCTCACGAAGAATGTTCGGCTCCTAACTTATTGCAGGCCAGCTGCCGCTACCAAGACCAGAGTGCTGGCTGGGGACCCAAACACAATGAGAATGGCTGTCCAGCTGTAGACAATAAGGCCCAGCTGTAGACAATAAGGCTAGACCCTTGAGGCATTAACCTCATCTACAGCGCCTTGCAAAAGTATTCATCCCCCTTTGAGTTTTTCCTATTTTGTTGCAATACAGCCTGTAATTTACATGTATTTTTATTTGGATTTCATGTAATGGACATACACAAAATAGTCAAAATTGGTGAAGTGAAGTGAAAAAATAACTTTTTTTTTAAAAAGTGTCTAAAATAAAAAACGGAAAAGTGTGCGTGCATATGTATTCACCCCCTTTGCTATTCACCCCCTTAAATAAGATCTGGAGCAACCAATTACCTTCAGAAGTCACATAATTAGTAAAATAAACTCCACCTGTGTGCAATCTAGGTGTCACATGATCTCAGAATATATACACCTGTTCTGAAAGGCCCCAGAGTCTGCAACACCCCTAAGCAAGGGCCACCACCAAGCAAGCGGCACTGTGAAGACCAAAGAGCTCTCCAAACAGGTCAGGGACAAAGTTGTGGAGAAGTACAGATCAGGTTTGGGTTAAAAAAACATCCAAAACTTTGAACATCCCCCGGAGCATCATTAAATCCATTATAAAAAAATATTGAAAGAATATGGCACCACAACAAACCTGCCAAGAGAGGGCCGCCCACCAACACTCACAGACCAGGCAAGGAGGGCATTAATCAGAGAGGCAACAAGACACCAAATATAACCCTGAGCTGCACACAGCGGAGATTGGAATATCTGTCCATAGGACCACTTTAAGCTGTAAACTCCACAGAGCTGGGCTTAATGGATGAGTGGCCAGAAAAAAAAGCCATTGCTTAAAGAAAGAAAATTGCGAAAACATTTGGTGTTCGCCAAAAGGCATGTGGGAGACTCCCAAACATATGGAAGAAGGTACTCTGGTCAGATGAGACTAAAATGTATCTTTTTGGCCATCAAGGAAAATGCTGTCTGGTGCAAACACAACACCTCTCATCACCTCGAACAACATCCCCACAGTGAAGCATGTTGGTGGTAGCATCTTCAAAGTGGTACGCATGATGCGTAAATCAAATGAAACAACCCCCCCCCAAAAAAATCTATTTTATTTCCAGGTTGTAAGGCAACAAAATAGGCAAAATGCCAAGAGTGGTGAATACTCGCAAGCCACTCATGTACAAAGAAGTACGAGTTTACTGATTGACTGATTCAAAACAGTAATATTAACCAAAAATTACCCGGACAAATACATTTGCAGACCTTTTTAGATATTTATCTATCACAAGTGGAAAACAGTGCAATGTTAAACACAATATAATTCACAGGTGAAAAGTGTGATTAAATTACAAAAAATTTGAGAAAAAAATGCAAAGTTAACACCAGTAACATGTGAATGAGGAAATAAGTATAAGAAACATGAAGGAAAAAAACAGTAAATTACCCACCAAAACAAAAAAGAAACACAATTGATTTTGCATCACATGGAGGGCTCTGTCTCACTTGAGAGCAGACGGAGTGGACACAGTACTGAACGATGGTCCTGTGAAAAGTACATCAATTCCCTGACAAACGGGAGATGTTATTCAGCAGGAATCCATGGTGCCATGATGTCGTAGACGACATTTGCTGGACACTGATGCTGTTTCTGTAACTCCTGCTGCCATTTCTTGAAGTCATCCACCCGCTGCGTAATGTCAGTGTCCAAATGATCCTCAGGTCTCTTCCTCTTCCAGCCATTGGAGCTGAGTCGGGGAGACGGGGTGGAGGTTGATGGAGTTTCAGGGCAGAGAGAAATGGGGCACCTGGACGGTGGGTTGGGTGTTGGTGAGAAGGGCCTTGGCGTTGGGGAGAGGGGCCGGAGAGGTGACGAACCAGGCCGGGGAGATGAGTCAAAGGGAGATGAACCACCTCGGCTCCTTCTCTGGACTGTCCAAAACACAATTAGAACACAATACAAGCAATCATAAAACATCTCCATCGGCTCCTTTGAGTTACATTGTTTACCCCCCAAAAAACTGATTTCATAAACATCTCAATCTAATTAACACGCGTACATAAGCTCTGTTTTCATATGTTTTCAGAGGTTTGCACTAGCCCTGCTAATCATTATGATAACAACCTAGGCAATAAATATTTCCCACTCATAGTTTCTCCCAAAAGTGCTGATTTCACATGTTCTAACTAGGTCTGCTAGACATAAAATCACAAGCACACAAACTGTACAAAAGGACTCGGCTGCGTCAGGATTGCATTCCGTATCTGGCATATTGGTGTCTGTCTGACGATGCTTCACAAGAACACGAAGCCAATCCTGTTGTCTGATACCACTGGCAGCTCCACTCCTCGTCTCCGTCAACCCTTTTCAGATTGTGAACCTGCTGGTCCCGAATCTTTCTCTGTGTTTCTTATCGGTGGTCAAATGTTGTGATATCTCCCTCCAGCGGTTGTTTTTGGCTTGCTTGTCTGAAAACAAGCGTATTGAAGGGTTGTAAGGGTTGTCGTATTGTCTCACCAGCCCACACAGATGCTCCTCCTCTGGACATAGGCATACAGTAATTGCGCTGCACTCCATCAGCCCTGTTTGCATATTGTCTGTATATCCCTTTAGGTGTTTTCAAACCTTATAACAGTCATCTCTTTACTCTATTGAGAGGTTGAATTATTAGGGAGTTTCAGCACTCTGAAGGTGACAGAGGCAACAGTACATGTACTGTAGTGTATCCTACATGCACAAGCAAAGGCTTGTGCATGTAGGATACACTACAGTACATGTACTGTTGCCTCTGTCACATCATGCTCTCAAGAGGTGGCTTTGACCACTTTTAGAGAACGCAAACAGTCACTGGGTCACACCAGTTAAATATTTAGTTCGGCATGCACAGACAACCCACCTTCTCTCTCAGTACTGTCTCAACTACCACAACTAGTGACATCCTGCAAGTTCCTATCCCTACACTACCCAAGTAATGGCACTTAGACCAACCATGTTTTTAGTTTTTTATTGACAATAAAATAAGATTTACTCTGGTATGGGTGTATTATAGCTAGTTGTATTTTCAATGGCAAGTAATTCTGTTAGGCAGGAAGGTGAACTGGAAAATCTGAGTGCACTACAATTGCTTGGAATAATGATGCATAATTTATGCATGTCGTTCCATTTAAATCGGTAAGTCTTTCCTGAACTGTGTTGTCTCTAACTAGTAGTATTAACATGGGAGACGTGGAGAGCCATATTGGTTGGTAGCCCATTGCCATCTCACAGAGCTGACATTGTAATTCACCGTGACCCATATACAATACACATACATTATAGGGCTCAGAGTTGTACCTGGTCAGATCACATTGCCAGTGTATACCTAGCTGTTATTACTGATGAATCTATAGGTACTGTATATACACTATTTTGATTAAGCCGGAGCAGTTTGGGAATAATTCCCCTCTCTGCATCTTGCTAAATATGGCTGTGACAAGATAACACAATGCACACACATCTATGAATAACTTAGTGATGTCACTGTCATATTCACTCTGATATTCACTTTAAAACTCAAGACTCATCACAGCCTTCCTGAAATAGACTGTCTTTTTTGAATTGTTGAATAGTACCAGTACTGAAATGCTATTTTGGGATATAGCATTTAAAAGAAGGAGATTTCACAATTTGCCCCCCACTACACAGACAAAGTGGGGCCCTGTGGATTGTGAATGATTCAGTAGCCAGATGGCTTGAAAATACGCTTTTTCTCATACCTGACAAAATGGAGGCTGAATGTTGTTCCCAAGAGCTCATGTGTTTACATTCTATTATGGGATGTTGGAATTCAACACTCCCACAAAGAATCCCAAATATTATGCCTCAAATGATGATTTCCAATAATGTGATTGGAGTTATTGTATATTCATAAGTGTTTCATTATTGTAATTATATAGATTGATGTTGCATCATACAAATTCTATATAATGTGTGTATGTGTGTGTGTGTGTGCATTACAAAATTATCAAAGTTGGAGGCCGTTCCTTCTCTTGCTAGAACAAAAGACATACTTGCTGTGTATCGACCTGGTAATGAAGAAACTCCCGATTCTACTTGTAGAATCCCAATGCTCAGCAGTGGTCGACTTGACTTTCAGCCAATCAGAGAGCGCTAACCTCCATGTGGAGAAGCCGACAGGAGTGACAAGAAAAAATAAAGAATAATGAAAAAGAAATAGGGGCCTTTTTGGTCTAATCCACCCTTTTCATCAGAATTGTTCTAACTAAAACAATAAAGCTGCATAATACATTTTTTTCTAGATCAAGTGTTTTACTCTTTTATGTCTAGCTAAGGAGTTTTGTGCTTGAAGAAGGATTTTTTTGTTAGGTTTGACAATGTGCACTAGCTTATTAGCTAGTGTAAGGGTTTTCCTGTGGTGAAGGAGAAGTGGGCCAAAATGCAGCGTGGTGGTTATTCATGTTCTTTAATAAAGGAACGAGACATGAAATAACTAACAAAATAATAAATGTGCGAAAACCTAAACAGTCCTATCTGGTGCAAACACAGAGACAGGAACAATCACCCACAAAACCTAACACCAAACAGGCTACCTAAATATGGTTCCAAATCAGAGACAATGACTAACACCTGCCTCTGATTGAGAACCATATCAGGCCAAACATAGAACTAGACAAACTAGACATGTAACATAGAATGCCCACTCAGCTCACACCCTGACCAACCAAAACATAGAAACATACAAAGCAAACTATGGTCAGGGTGTGACAGCTAGCTAGCTAACTTTCACTTGCTAACTGAGAAAGGCAGTCACACAAACTTCATATGAAACAAATTGGGTGGTAAGTGCACCACAAAGCACACCACACCACATGCTTTACTAATCTCTCCCCTGTAGAATGTAACATTAGAATTCATTATACTTGTTTCCTTGAAGCAGCTGCCTGTAGCTGGTTGCTGCGAGTCAATGCAGTGTCTTTACTTTACCAAGCTAGAACAACAGCTCGCGAACTAGTGAATCATGCAAAAAATGTTGCTAATGTTAGCCAGCAAGCTAAACTTGTAAACTCAGCAAAAAAAGAAACGTCCCTTTTTCAGGACTCTGTCTTTCAAAGATAATTCGTAAAAAATCTAAATAACTTCATAGATCTTCATTGTAAACTGTTTCCCATGTTTGTTGAATGAACCATAAACAATTAATGAACATGCACCTGTGGAACGGTCTTAAGACACTAACCGCTTACAGACGGTATGCAATTAAGGTCACAGTTATGAAAACTTAGGACACTAAAGAGTCCTTTCTTCTGACTCTGAAAAACACCAAAATAAAGATGCCCAGGGTCCCTGCTCATTTGCGTGAATGTGCTTTAAGCATGCTGAAAGGAGGCATGAGGACTGTGGCCAGGGCAATAAATTGCAATGTCCGTACTGTGAGACGCCTAAGACAGCGCTACAGGAAGACAGGATGGACAGCTGATCATCCTCGCAGTGGAAAACCACGTGTAACAACACCTGCACAGGATCGGTACATACGAACATCACACCAGCGGGACAGGTACAGGATGGCAACAGCAACTGCCCAAGTTACACCAGGAACACACAAACCCTCCATCAGTGCTCAGACTGTCTGCAATAGGCTGAGAGAGGCTCGATTGAGGGCTTGTAGGCCTGTTGTAAGGTAGGTCCTCACCAGACATCACCCGCAACACTGTTGCCTATGGGCACAAACCCACCATCGCTGGACCAGACAGGACTGACAAAGTGCTCTACACTGACGAATCACAGTTTTGTCTCACCAGGGGTGATGGTTGGATTCATCGTCGATGGAATGAGCATTACACTGAGGCCTGTACTCTGGAGCGGGATCGATTTGGAGGTGGAGGGTCCGTCATGGTCTGGGGTGGTGTGTCACAGCATCATCAGACTGAGCTTGTTGTCATTGCAGGCAATCTGTGCGTTACAGGGAAGACGTCCTCCTCCCTCATGTGGTACCCTTCCTGCAGGCTCATCCTGACATGACCCTCCAGCATAACAATGCCACCACGCACAGAACGAGCAGTATGGCTGATTTCCTGCAAGACAGGAAAGTCAGTGTTCTGCCATGTCTAGCAAAGAGCCCGGATCTCAATCCCATTGAGCACGTCTGGGACCTGTTGGATTGGAGGGTGAGGGCTAGGGCCATTCCCCCCAGAAATGTCCGGGAACTTGCAGGTGCCTTGGTGGAAGAGTGGGGTAACATCTCACAGCAAGAACTGACAAATCTGGTGCAGTCCATAAGGAGGAGATGCATTGCAGTACTTAATGCAGCTGGTGGCCACACCAGATACTGACTGTTACTTTTGACCCCCCCTTTGATCAGGGACACATTATTCCATTTCTGTTAGTCACATGTCTGTGGAACTTGTTTAGTTTGTCTCATTTGTTGAATCTTGTTATGTTCATACAAATATTTACACATTAATTAATTAATTTTAAGTTTGTTGAAAATAAACGCAGTGAGAGGATGTTTCTTTTTTTGCTGAGTTTATGTATGGGCTGTATGCGATTATGGAGAGTGAATTATAATTGTTTATTTTTCATCTTGCTAGCTAGTTGTGGCCATCTGGCTAGTATCAGCAGGGGCTTTCTACAACAATTGAAACATTAGCGCAGCTAGCTACCTATCTAACATTGACTTGACCACAAAGCAACACACACAGACATGCATTGTTTTTTTTAACAAGGCTGAGTGGCTGACGACTTCAAGGTATTTTTTGTGTGTACACAAGTCTCATTAGGTCGTTACCTAACGTTTTCATATGAATGCTCCAGTGATGTGCAAGGACTGTTTCCATTCCCTTAATGTGAAACTGAACTTACCCAGAACGTTGTTAATACTTACGCAGAATATTCAATATGACTGTTCTAGACACGTTCCATTGGAAGGTGGAAGTGTCCAGTTTTCTGAGGCTAAGCAGAATATTCCATCAACGTCACACCAAACATACACCGAACATGGTTGCCATGTTCTCAAAATATAAGATATGAATATTCTAGACACTTTTTTGTACATTCTGGGTAAGTTCGGATTGACATTAAGGGAATGCTACTCTCTAACTCTTAATGCCAAAACATGCTAAATAGGTTCTCAGGAGGTTTTTGCTAACATACATAGAATGTTCCCCTAACTAACTGAAAACTGGACACTCAAACATCAGGGGAACTTTATGGTTAACATTACAGAAAACATTCTCTCTCTCCCTAGAAGTTTTAGCTGGGCCACTACTCAGAATACCAAAGTGTTGTGTTATGGTCTGTGATTGTTTCCAGACCTGGGTTCAAATACTATTTCAAATATCTCAATTACTTTCACATACATTCAAAGTAAGATATATTTTATTTCACGAGACAAGTAGTTTAATATGTTAATGTGTTTGGAAATATACTTGGAAAGTATTTGATAATACTTCAATACACTAACTCAAATACACTACCATGCATTTAACTGGTATTTTTAAATTCTTCTTATTTCAACTTTATTCAACAAGGTAGGCTAGTTGAGAACAAGAACTGCGACCTGGTCAAGATAAAGCAAAGCAGTGCGACACAAACAACAACACAGAGTTACACATGGAATAAACAAACATACAGTCAATAATACAATAGAAAAAGTCTATATACAACGTGTGCAAATGAGGTATGATAAGGGAGTAAGGCAAATAAATAGGCCATAGTGGCGTTATAATTACAATATGGCAATTAAACACTGGATTGATAGATGTGCAGAAGATGAGTGTGCAAGTAGAGATACTGGGGTGCAAAGGAGCAAAATTAATAAAATAAATAAACGCATGGGGATGAGGTAGTTGGATGGGCTGTGAGCTGCTCTGACAGCTGGTGCTTAAAGCTAGTGAGGGAGATATGAGTCTCCAGCTTCAGTGATTTTCGCAGTTCGTTCCAGTCATTGGCAGCAGAGAACTGGAAGGAAAGGCGGCTTAAGTGGAACTGGCTTTGGGGTGTACCTGCTGGAGCATATGCTATGGGTGGGTGCTGCTATCGTGACCAGTGAGCTGAGATAAGGCGGGGCTTTACCTAGCAAAGACCTATAGATGACCTGGAGCCAGTGGGTTTGGCGACGAATATGAAGCTAGGACCAGCCAACGAGAGCATACAGGTCATAGTAGTGGGTAGTATATGGGGCTTCGGTGACAAAACGGATGGCACTGTGATGGCAAATTGGAAGCAGTCTGAGTAGAGTGTTGGAGGCTATTTTGTAAATTACATCGCCAACGTCAAGGATTGGTAGGATAGTCCGTTTTACGAGGGTATATTTGGCAGCATGAGTGAAGGATGCTTTGTTGCGAAATAGGAAGCTGATTCTAGATTTAGGTTTGGATTGGAGATGCTTTATGTGAATCTGGAAGGAGATTTTACAGTCTAACCAGACACCTAGGTATGTAGTTGTCCACATATTCTAAGTCAGAACCGTCCAGAGTAGTGATGCTGTACAGGCGGGCAGGTATGGGCAGCGATCGGTTTAAGAGCATGCATTTAGTTTTACTTGCATTTAAGAGCAGTTGGAGGCCACGAAAGGAGAGTTGTATGGCATTGAATCTCGTCTTGAGGTTAGTTAACATAGCATCCAAAGAAGGGCCAGATGTATACAGAATGGTGTCGTCTGCGTAGAGGTGGATCAGAGAATCACCAGCAGCAAGAGCGGCATCATTTATGTATACCGAGAAAAGAGTCGGCCCGAAGCTTGAAACTTATGGCACCCCCATAGAGTCTGCCAGAGGTTCCGGACAACAGGCCCTCCGATTTAACACACTGAACTCTGTCTGAGAAGTATTTGGTGAACCAGGCGTTGCAGTCATTTGAGAAACCAAGACTGTTGAGTCTGCCGATGAGAATGTGGTGATTGACAGAGTCGAAAGCCTTGGCCAGGTCGATGAAGACAGCTGCACAGTATTGTCTCTTATCGATGGCGGTTATGATACCGTTTAGGACCTTGAGCGTGGCTGAGGTGCACCCATGACAAGCTCTGAAACCAGGTTGCATAGCTGAGAAGGTACGGTGGGATTCAAAATGGTCGGTAATCTGTTTGTTAACTTGGCTCTCGAAGACCTTCGAAAGGCAGGGTAGGATAGATATACGCAGTTCTGTAGCAGTTTGGGTCTAGAGTTTCTCCCCCTTTGAAGAGGGGGATGACCACGGCAGCTTTACAATATTTGTGGATCTCAGACGATACGAAAGAGGCTAGTAATAGGGGTTGCAACAATTTTGGGAGATCATTTTAGAAAGAGAGTGTCAGATTGTCTAGCCCGGCTGATTTGTAGTGGTCCAGATTTTGCAGTTCTTTCAGAACATCAGTTATCTGGATTTGGGTGAAGGTGAAATGGGGGAAGCTTGGGCAAGTTGCTGTGGGGGGGCGCAGGGCTATCGACTGGGGTTGGAGTAGCCAGGTGGAAAGCCTGGCCAGCCGTAGAAAACTGCTTATTGAAATTCTCAATTATCGAAGATTTATCGGTAGTGACATTGTTTCCTAGCCTCATTTCAGTGGTTAGCTGGGAGGAAGTGCTCTTATTTGAAATAAGTATTTGAAAATACTCAAATACAGTTGGTAGACTATTTCGTACTTACACATACTCAAATAAAATTACTTTTGCGGGGGGCTGAGTATTTGGAAATACTCAAATACAGAGAAAAATATGTTTTAAAAATCAGACACCCAAGTACATGTATTTGAACCCAGTTCTGATTGTTTCACACAAGATGTGTTGTTGCTCCAAATGGATTCAACCTCTACACATTTTCTTTTTGTTACTTGTTTGTTTCCCCCTTTTGTTTCACTCTGCGGGCAATTGAGTACATTGAGTACACCTGTTTCTTGTTGAATTGCATCCCCTTCTATTTGAAAGCCATACCTAGGCACCTCAATCCAGCCATGGCTACAATAGAGGAGAGCGGAGAATGACATACTGTACGTAAAATGGGAATTCAAAATTGTGCCTTGATATTAAAATAGATTATTATGAAAGGCAGTGTCTATGTAGTGTCTGGTATTTGTAGGTTCAGTGTGCCGTTCCCCTTTCTCTGAGATAAAGGACCTCATATTAGTCTTATCAGTGTGGTGTCCTGGCAGGGCTGTTGTTTTCCATGCTGCCCCCTCACCGGGAGATGCTGCTGCTGTCTCTGGTCCACACTGATCTGGAATTCCACCAGGCACTCGCTGTGTTTCTCTGCGAGTCCAAAACCTGCCGATAGTTTACTGACTGCATTATATGGGCATTAGGCATGATGTCTGATCACTTATAGGGGAACAATGTCAAATTTAGGAAAGTTCCTAAACATCTCTGACTTAAGATAAGATATACTTGATAAATCCACCCGAGATGGAAATTTAGTATTTTACTACTTTTATCCAACCACTCCGATATACACACAAACAAACAAACACACTGGAGGCTTGGTCACAGGTTCACAATTTTACCTTTACTGAGATCTCAGCCAAGCAAGCAGAGCTTTTTGCGTGTGCAACACACCTCATGAACACAACATTGTCACTGACACAACACTGTCACCAGCAGTTTGCAAATATATATTTATATATATAATATATATATATAAACTTTCACTCACGTAGCATATTATGAGGTAGCTAATCTATCCCAGCTTCTGGAAGGAAACACTTGAGTAAATGAGGGATGCAAAGTATATTGAAAGCAGGTGACAGTGTTGTCGGTGACAGTGTTGTATTTCCCTCTTCCTTGGCACAGATCTCAGAAAAGGTGAAATTGTGAACCCTCAAACCAAATTTTTTACATAAAATTTTAATTTCGTATCTCACAATTGTTTGTGCTTCCCAAATGTAGTATGTTTGCTGAACATATTTTTTTCCCAGTAGATTCGCTGTTTTCTATTTAGCTCTGCAGTGCGCTAGCAAATCACATTATGCGAACCATATGTTTCTTAGAGCTTGGTCAGTGTGGTTTTCCTATGGTTATTTTGCATTCAACCTTCCCACAACTTTGGAACATTCTCAGCACATTTAAGGAACTTGACTAAAACACTTTATTTTCTTGGTATTTCATTACCGAACATGGTTACATATAATTACATTTTTGGAAATGTTCTAGGAATGTTCTCCAACTGGTTTGACTTTGGGAATGTTCTCAGTTCAGAGAATGTAAAGAAACAACATTCTTCTGTGGGAATTTCAGTGCTTAAGCATAACGTCTTCTGAAGGTTTCCTCATGGTTCTATTTGAAGTCATATTCTCAGAACATTAAGAAGAAAACATGGTGGTCAGAGAACTGTCTTAGAATATTCTTTAAAAACATGTACATTCTGTTCTCAGCATCAACAAAACTCTATCTTCTACTTTGTTAAGTGTGTTCAGGTGTGTTGGCCGCACCAACTAGTACCTGAAAAGACTCAAATGAACAGCTTTGTACATGTAAAAAAAAACATGGCATACTATCTCCATCCTGGTGGCAGAGTGGATAATTTCATGGATAGGTTCGTATCACTGACGCTGTGGAAAGTGAAATGTGTTTGTTTGATTACTGTCTAAGCAAGTTAATTTCCATGTGTCCTATTTGTGCTTAGAGTTCCAAGCAGTTAACCAAAACTAAGGTAGCAGTGTTATTAAAAGTATTCAATTGATTTATTTTACCTTTATTTAACCAGGTAGGCAAGTTGAGAACAAGTTCTCATTTACAATTGCGACCTGGCCAAGATAAAGCAAAGCAGTTCGACAGATACAACGACACAGAGTTACACATGGAGTAAAACAAACATACAGTCAATAATACAGTATAAACAAGTCTACATACAATGTGAGCAAATGAGGTGAGAAGGGAGGTAAAGGCAAAAAAGGCCATGGTGGCAAAGTAAATACAATATAGCAAGTAAAACACTGGAATGGTAGTTTTGCAATGGAAGAATGTGCAAAGTATAAATAAAAATAATGGGGTGCAAAGGAGCAAAATAAATTAATTAATTAAATACAGTTGGGAAAGAGGTAGTTGTTTGGGCTAAATTATAGGTGGGCTATGTACAGGTGCAGTAATCTGTGAGCTACTCTGACAGTTGGTGCTTAAAGCTAGTGAGGGAGATAAGTGTTTCCAGTTTCAGAGATTTTTGTAGTTCATTCCAGTCATTGGCAGCAGAGAACTGGAAGGAGAGGCGGCCAAAGAAAGAATTGGTTTTGGGCGTGACTAGAGAGATATACCTGCTGGAGCGTGTGCTACAGGTGGGAGATGCTATGGTGACCAGCGAGCTGAGATAAGGGGGGACTTTACCTAGCAGGGTCTTGTAGGTGACATGACATGGAGCCAGTGGGTTTGGCGACGAGTATGAAGCGAGGGCCAGTCAACGAGAGCGTACAGGTCGCAATGGTGGGTAGTATATGGGGATTTGGTGACAAAACGGATTGCAGACTGCATCCAATTTGTTGAGTAGGGTATTGGAGGCTATTTTGTAAATGACATCGCCAAAGTCGAGGATTGGTTGGATGGTCAGTTTTACAAGGGTATGTTTGGCAGCATGAGTGAAGGATGCTTTGTTGAGAAATAGGAAGCCAATTCTAGATTTAACTTTGGATTGGAGATGTTTGATTTGGGTCTGGAAGGAGAGTTTACAGTCTAACCAGACACCTAAGTATTTGTAGTTGTCCACGTATTCTAAGTCAGAGCCGTCCAGAGTATTGATATTGGACAGGCGGGTAGGTGCAGGTAGCGATCGGTTGAAGAGCATGCATTTAGTTTTACTTGTATTTAAGAGAAATTGGAGGCCAAGGAAAGGAGAGTTGTATGGCATTGAAGCTTGCCTGGAGGGTTGTTAACACAGAGTCCAAAGAAGGGCCGGAAGTATACAGAATGGTGTCGTCTGCGTAGAGGTGGATCAGAGACTCACCAGCAGCAAGAGCGACCTCATTGATGTATACAGAGAAGAGTCGGTCGAAGAATTGAACCCTGTGGCACCCCCATAGAGACTGCCAGAGGTCCGGACAGCAGACCCTCCGATTTGACACACTAAACTCTATCAGAGAAGTAGTTGGTGAACCAGGCGAGGCAATCATTTGAGAAACCAAGGCTGTCGAGTCTGCCGATGAGGATGTGGTGATTGACAGAGTCGAAAGCCTTGGCCAGATCAATGAATACGGCTGCACAGTAATGTTTCTTATCGATGGCGGTTAAGATATCATTTAGGACCTTGAGTGTGGCTGAGGTGCACCCATGACCAGCTCTGAAACCAGATTGCATAGCAGAGGTATGGTGAGATTCGAAATGGTCACTAATCTGTTTGTTGACTTGGCTTTCGAAGACCTTAGAAAGGCATGGCAGGATAGATATAGGTCTGTAGCAGTTTGGGTCAAGAGTGCCCCCCCCTTTGAAGAGGGGGATGACCGCAGCTGCTTTCCAATCTTTGGGAATCTCAGACGACACGAAAGAGAGGTTGAACAGGCTAGTAATAGGGGTGGCAACAATTTCGGCAGATAATTTTAGAAAGAAAGGATCCAGATTGTCTAGCCCGGCTGATTTGTAGGGGTTCAGATTTTTGCAGCTGAATGGATTTGGGAGAAGGAGAAATGGGGAAGGCTTGGGCAAGTTGCTGTTGGGGGTGCAGTGCTGTTGACCGGGGTAGGAGTAGCCAGGTGGAAAGCATGGCCAGCCGTAGAAAAATGCTATTTGAAATTCTCAATTATGGTGGATTTATCAGTGGTGACAGTGTTTCCTATCTTCAGTGCAGTGGGCAGCTGGGAGGAGGTGTTCTTATTCTCCATGGACTTTACAGTGTCCCAGAACTTTTTTGAGTTAGTGTTGCAGGAAGCAAATTTCTGCTTGAAAAAGCTAGCCTTGGCTTTTCTAACTGCCTGTGTATAATGGTTTCTAGCTTCCCGAACAGCTGCATATCACGGGGGCTGTTCGATGCTAATGCAGAACGCCATAGGATGTTTTTGTGTTGGTTAAGGGCAGTCAGGTCTGGGGAGAACCAAGGGCTATTAGCTAGTACTCAGTTAGCCATTGCTAGCGGTCTTCAAAGCTAACTAGGACACCAGCGCGACATCAACCCAGAGCACATCAGACTGCTTTTTCTCCGGATTCCTACCGCAAGCTCTGAACCTTTACACCGCAACTAGCTAGCTGCAATCCGAGTGGCTACTCCTGGCTAACGTCTCTGTCCCAAAACAAGAACCAATTAGCCTTGAGCTAGCCTCGAGCTAAGCCCATCTCCCGACTAGCCGAAGAGGCCCAACAATACCTCTTTTGCCAATTGGCCTGGACCCTTTACTGCCGACACGGAGCCCCGCCGATCCATCACGACTGGTCCGCCGACATAATCGTCCAAGGTGGTTTCAACAGGCTTTTTCGTTGCGACATCGTCAAAGATCCATCTGCCGGCCAAGGCCCGCGAGCTTTCTGAAACGCTGTGTCTCCAGCTCACCTAGCGTACTAGAGCACCTGTAGCATACTCCTGGGCTACAATTACCCGGGCCCACGACCGGTCTGTCGATGTCACCGCATGAAGAGGAATAAACAGACACCCCATCGCGACGTCCCCCCAAAGGTTAACTCTCTAGCCCTCGCTATCTCCCTGCTTGCTAATTCGGCCTGCTAACGGCTAGCTTGTCTAGCCCGGGCCTACGAACTGTTAGCTTGTTAGCACAGGCCTGCTAACCATCTGAATCACTGCATCCCAAACACTCTGAACCCATTTACTTTCTATCTCTTTTTGATTTTTATTTTGTTTATACCTTCCGGAAACTTGCCTCACCCACTGTGGTATGGAACCGCTGTTACTTTTAATTTTTATTTTATTTTTATGACACACTCAAGAACCTCCAGACGCTAACCAGCTAACTAGCTACAAGTCATTGTTAGTTAAAAAAAAAAAAAAAAAACCTGGATAACACTCGCCAGCCCAGCCCCCCTGCCCCATCCACCGCTGCCCCCTGGACACTGATCTCTTGGCTACATAGCTGACGCACACTGGACTGCCCATTAATCACGGTACTCCACTCTGCTTGTTTGTTTTATCTGTCAGCCCAGTTGCCTAGTCAACGCCATTTTACCTGCTGTTTGTTGTGCTAGCTGATTAGCCTCGCCCACTGTTTTTAGCTAGCTTTCTCAATTCAACACCTGTGACTACTGTATGCCTCGCTGTATGTCTCTCTCAAATGTCAATATGCCTTGTATACTGTTGTTCAGGTTAGTTATCATTGTTTTAGTTCACAATGGAGCCCCTAGATCCACTCTGGATACCCCTGTTACCTCCCTTGTCCCACCCCCCACACATGCGGTGACATCACCCATTACAACCAGCATGTCCAGAGATACAACCTCTCTCACCCAGTGCCTGGGCTTACCTCCGCTGTACCCGCACCCCACCATACCCCTGTCTGCGCATTATGCCCTGAATATATTCTACCATGCCCAGAAACCTGCTCCTCTTATCCTCTGCCCCCAACGCTCTAGACGACCAGTTTTGATAGCCTTTAGCCGTACCCTCATACTACTCCTTCTCTGTTCCGCGGGTGATGTGGAGGTAAACCCAGGCCCCGCATGTCCCGAGGTACCCTCATTTGTTGACTTCTGTGATCGAAAAAGTATTGGTTTTATGCATGTCAACATCAGAAGCCTCCTCCCTAAGTTTGTTTTACTCACTGCTTTAGCACACTCTGCTAACCCTGATGTCCTTGCCGTGTCTGAATCCTGGCTCAGGAAGGCCACCAAAAATTCAGAGATTTCCATACCCAACTATAACACCGTCAGTTGAGGATGCATGGTCATTCTTTAAAAGTAACTTCCTCACCATTCTAGATAAGCATGCTCCGTTCAAAAAATGCAGAACCAAGAACAGATACAGCCCTTGGTTCACTCCAGACCTGACTGCCCTCGACCAGCACAAAAACATCCTGTGGCGGACTGCAATAGCATCGAATAGCCCCCGTGATATGCAACTGTTCAGGGAAGTCAGGAACCAATACACGCAGTCAGTCAGGAAAGCTAAGGCCAGCTTCTTCAGGCAGAAGTTTGCATCCTGTAGCTCCAACTCCAAAAAGTTCTGGGACACTGTGAAGTCCATGGAGAACAAGAGCACCTCCTCCCAGCTGCCCACTGCACTGAGGCTAGGAAACACGGTCTCCACCGATAAATCCATGATTATCGAAAACTTCAATAAGCACTTCTCAACGGCTGGCCATGCCTTCCGCCTGGCTACTCCAACCTCGGCCAACAGCTCCGCCCCCCCAGTAGCTCCTCAACCAAGCCTCTCCAGGTTCTCCTTTACCCAAATCCAGATAGAAGATGTTCTGAAAGAGCTGCAAAACCTGGACCCGTACAAATCAGCTGGGCTTGACAATCTGAACCCGCTATTTCTGAAACTATCTGCCGCCATTGTCGCAACCCCTATTACCAGCCTGTTCAACCTCTCTTTCATATCGTCTGAGATCCCCAAGGATTGGAAAGCTGCCGCAGTCATCCCCCTCTTCAAAGGGGGAGACACCCTGGACCCAAACTGTTACAGACCTATATTCATCCTGCCCTGCCTATCTAAGGTCTTCGAAAGCCAAGTCAACAAACAGGTCACTGACCATCTCGAATCCCACCGTACCTTCTCCGCTGTGCAATCTGGTTTCCGAGCCGGTCACAGGTGCACCTCAGCCACACTCAAGGTACTAAACGATATCATAACCGCCATCGATAAAAGACAGTACTGTGCAGCCGTCTTTATCGACCTCGCCAAGGCTTTCGACTCTGTCAATCACCATATTCTTATTGGCAGACTGAACAGCCTCGGTTTTTCGGATGACTGCCTTGCCTGGTTCACCAATTACTTTGCAGACAGAGTTCAGTGTGTCAAATCGGAGGGCATGCTGTCCGGTCCTCTGGCAGTATCTATGGGGGTGCCACAGGGTTCAATTCTCGGGCCGACTCTTTTCTCTGTGTATATCAATGATGTTGCTCTTGCTGCGGGTGATTCCCTGATCCACCTCTAAGCAGACGACACCATTCTATATACTTTCGGCCCGTCATTGGACACTGTGCTATCTAACCTCCAAACGAGCTTCAATGCCATACAGCACTCCTTCCGTGGCCTCCAACTGCTCTTAAACGCGAGTAAAACCAAATGCATGCTTTTCAACCGATCGCTGCCTGCACCCGCATGCCCGACTAGCATCACCACCCTGGATGGTTCCGACCTTGAATATGTGGACATCTATAAGTACCTAGGTGTCTGGCTAGACTGCAAACTCTCCTTCCAGACCCACATCAAACATCTCCAATCGAAAATCAAATCAAGAGTCGGCTTTCTATTCCGCAACAAAGCCTCCTTCACTCACGCTGCCAAGCTTACCCTAGTAAAACTGACTATCCTACCGGTCCTCGACTTCGGCGATGTCATCTACAAAATGGCTTCCAACACTCTACTCAGCAAACTGGATGCAGTCTATCACAGTGCCATCCGTTTTGTCACTAAAGCACCTTATACCACCCACCACTGCGACTTGTATGCTCTAGTCGGCTGGCCCTCACTACATATTCGTCGCCAGACCCACTGGCTCCAGGTCATCCAGCAGGTGTATCTCACTGATCATCCCTAAAGCCAACACATCATTTGGCCGCCTTTCGTTCCAGTACTCTGCTGCCTGTGACTGGAACGAATTGCAAAAATCGCTGAAGTTGGAGACTTTTATCTCCCTCACCAACTTCAAACATCAGCTATCCGAGCAGCTAACCGATCGCTGCAGCTGTACATAGTCTATAGGAAAATAGCCCACCCACTTTCACCTACCTCATTCCCATACTGTTTTTTATACTGTTTTTATTTATTTATTTTTCTGCTCTTTTGCACACCAATATCTCTACCTGTACATGACCATCTGATCATTTATCACTCCAGTGTTAATCTGCAAAACTGTATTATTCGCCTACCTCATGCCTTTTGCACACATTGTATATAGACTGCCCATTTTTTTCTACTGTGTTATTGACTTAATTGTTTATTCCATGTGTAACTCTGTGTTGTCTGTTCACACTGCTATGCTTTATCTTGGCCAGGTCGCAGTTGCAAATGAGAACTTGTTCTCAACTAGCCTACCTGGTTAAATAAAGGTGAAATAAAATAAAAATAATTATCAAAAAATCTGTTCCTGTTTCTAAATTTCTTGAATGGGGCATGTTTATTTAAGATGGTTAGGAAGGCATTTAAAAAATATATCCAGGCATCCTCTACTGACGGGATGAGATCAATATCCTTCCAGTATACCCCGGCCAGGTCGATTAGAAAGGCCTGCTCGCTGAAGTGTTTCAGGGAGCGTTTTACAGTGATGAGTGGAGGTCGTTTGACCGCTGACCCATTACGGATGCAGGCAATGAGGCAGTGATCGCTGAGATCTTGGTTGAAGACAGCAGAGGTGTATTTAGAGGGGAAGTTGGTTAAGATGATATCTATGAGGGTGCCAGTGTTTAAGGCTTTGGGGAGGTACCTGGTAGGTTCATTGATAATTTGTGTGAGATTGAGGGCATCAAGTTTAGATTGTAGGATGGCTGGGGTGTTAAGCATGTTCCAGTTTAGGTCGCCTAGCAGCACGAGCTCTGAAGATAGATGGGGGGCAATCAGTTCACATATGGTGTCCAGAGCACAGCTGGGGGCAGAGGGTGGTCTATAGCAGGCGGCAACGGTGAGAGACTTGTTTTCAGAGAGGTGGATTTTTAAAAGTAGAAGTTCAAATTGTTTGGGTACAGACCTGGATAGTAGGACAGAACTCTGTAGGCTATCTTTGCAGTAGATTGCAACACCGCCCCCTTTGGCAGTTCTATCTTGTCTGAAAATGTTGTAGTTTGGAATTCAAATTTCCAAATTTTTGGTGGTCTTCCTAAGCCAAGAATCAGACACAGCTAGAACATCCGGGTTGGCAGAGTGTGCTAAAGCAGTGAATTGAACAAACTTAGGGAGGAGGCTTCTAATGTTAACATGCAAGAAACCAAGGCTATTACGATTACAGAAGTCGTCAAAAGAGAGCGCCTGGGGAATAGGAGTGGAGCTAAGCACTGCAGGGCCTGGATTCACCTCTACATCGCCAGAGGAACATAGGAGGAGTAGAATAAGGGTGCGGTTAAAAGCAATAAGAATTGGTCGTCTAGAACGTCTGGAACAGAGAGTAAAAGGAGGTTTCTGGGGGTGATAAAATGGCATCAAGGTATAATGTACAGACAAAGGTATGGTAGGATGTGAATACAGTGGAGGTAAACCTAGGTATTGAGTGATGAAGAGAGAGATATTGTCTCTAGAAACTTTATTGAAACCAGGAGATGTCATGGGTGGTGTGGGTGGTGGAACTAATAGGTTGGATAAGGTATAGTGAGCAGGACTAGAGGCTCTACAGTGAAATAAGCCAATAAACACTAACCAGAACAGCAATGGACAACACATATTGACATTAAGGAGAGGCATGCTTAGTCAAGTGATCAAAAGGGTCCAGTGAGTGGAGAGGTTGGTTGGGGGTCACGGCGATTTAGACAGGTAGCGAGGCCATCGGTAGCGAGCTAGCATTGGATGGAGGTCTGTTGTTAGCCACCTCTTGCGTTCCGTCAGTAGATTAGTGGGGTTCCGTGTGGTAGAGGGGATTAATCCAAATCACACATCAACAACAACAAAAAAAATAGATATAGTTATAGAGGCCCAAGAAGAAAACATAATAATAATAAAAATAAATACATTGTCCGATTGTCTATTCAGATAGCAGCCGGTAAGACAGCTAACGGTTAGTAGGCCGCAGATGGGCGTTCAGGTAACGTCGCGACGGAGGAGCCAGCCGGATCTCCTTCGGGTAGATAACGTCGGCAGTCCAGTTGTGAAGGCCCGGTGGGGCTCCGCGTAGGCAGTAAAACGGATCCGGATAGGTGACTGCAGCCCAGGAGTGATTGATGTAACTCAGGAGTGATTGACGGAGCTGGCTAGTTACGGAATAATTGATGTTTGCTCCGGAATCGACGAAAGTAAAATAACCTTTTACATTTAGTTTAATGCATTCACAACATTTAGAATGTTCTCAGAACATTATTTAATTACCTTTAAATAACCTATAATGTCTGTTCTCAGAACGTTAATTAAACCTCCCAGGAATACTTTCAGGGAACCATAATAAAACGTTCTCAGAACCTCCCTGCAACCTAAACAGAACAGGCAACATTTTCACTTCTGTTCTCAGAACGTTTAAAAATTGTTTGGTTTTACTGGTCAGGAAATGTATTGGGCGTCGTTCCCAGAACCAATGGGAAACCGAACACTTACTTACACTTACTTTCCAACAACTTCCAAGGAACCAAATGTGATAGCTGGGTTGTGGCGTAGCACTCGCTCTCCTCCTTAAAGTTAGAGAGGTCCGCACTTTGACAGACAGTCCAACACTATGTCAGAGAACTTTAGGCACTTAGACAAATTTCCGAAATTTCCAATTGTCTGTCAAAATCACTAAGTATTGTAGACATTATTATTTACAACCTTTATATAACCATGGGATCCCATTGAGTGAAAATATCAAGGGAGAGTGATGCCAGTGACGACTTGTGATGGCCATTCACTGAGATCAGTAACATTGCTCTTGCTTTAGCTGTTGATTGGTTAAGGAACCGGGCCCCAGCCCAGAGAGCGGCCCAGTGTTGGGAGGCAGGATATGGGTCAGAGGAGACACTCTACAGGCCACTTCAGGGACATTCGTCCCCTGCTCCCCTGCTACTGATCCTGCTCAACAGCAGCGTTTTATGAACTGCTAGCAAGGAGAGGAACTAGCTCTTGCTATAAGCTATTCATAGTTCACACGTTTTATATGGCATGTTTGTATTTTATATGGGTTGTGTGTGCATGTGTATGTGTGTGTATGTGCCTGTGTGCGTGTCTGTGTGACTAACTGACTGAGTGACTAAATTAGTGTTTACAGCACACTTAAATTCTATACCTGATGGCAGACGTTGGACAACCAATTGTTTTGCCTTGAGACCTGGCTAAAGTGTAATGTTATGTACACAGAGCGGAGAGAGAGAGAGAGCTTTCAATGATGCTGCAGTTCAGTAGCAGGTTGTGGAAACAATGTTGAACAATGTTGATGACATGACAGACTCACAGACAGGCTTGCCTCTGCCTCCTCATCCTTTTAGCAGGGCTTCAATCGATACTTCACAGCTCACACACAACACACACACACACAGACAGACGAAAACAAAGAAGTGACAGGGAGCGTAAACGAGAAAGAGGAAGGAGAGATCCTTAACAAGATGCTCCCAATGATAGTGAAAACTGCACAAACAGACAGGGATTGAGATAGAGTGTGCTAAGCAAGCCAGGGGTTCTATGTATATATTGGACTGTGCGTGCGTTTGTGCAGTTTGGTATTGTTTTGTTTGTTAGACAACGAGAGGAGCAGTGGGGGATAGGGAGAAAGTGTTTGTGCTAGAGAGTGGTTTAAACACCCATTAGGTGATTGTTTTTCCTGTCGCCCTGGGATTCTGGTTGTCACGTCTCTCTCTCTTTCTCTCCCCCTCTCTTTCGCTCTCTCGCGCTCTCATTCAATTCAATGGGCTTTATTGGCATAGGAAACACGTTTACTTTCCAAATTGAGTGGAATAGATAATAAACAAAAGTGAAATAAACCATCAGAAATGAACAGTTAGCATTACACTCACAAAAGATTCAAAAGAATACTGTAGATAAATTTCAATGTTATATTATGGCTATGTACGGTGCTGTAACAATGTGCAAATTGTTGAAGTACAAAAGGAAAATAAATAGACAGATAAATATAGTTTTTAATTGCCATGATGTTTGTGCTTTACTGGTTGACCTTTGTTGTAGCAACAGGTAACAAATGTTGCTGTGATGGCACACTGGTATTTCACTAAATAGATGTGGGAGGTTATTTGTTGGAAAATTGTATTTGTTTCAAATTCTTTGTGGGTCGGTATAATCTGAGGGAAATATGTGTCTCTAATATAGTCTTACATTTGGAATGAGGTTAGGAAGTGCACCTCAGTTTCTACCTCATTTTGTCGGCTCTCGAGAGCCAGGTCTGCTTACAGTGGCCTCTCTCAATAGCAAGACTGTGCTCACTGAGTCTATACATAGTCAAAGCTTCCCTTAATTTTGGGTCAGTCACAGTAGTCAGGTATTCTGCCACTGTGCCTCCAATTCACTTGTTTTCTTTAGTTAATTCCTTCCAATGTGTCAAGTAATTATCTTTTTGTTTTCTCATGATTTGGTTGGGATTTTGATAATTAGCAGGGATCATCCTAAATCTGCTCTGCATTCATTATTTGGTGTTTTTTATTCTCTCTCTCAAATGACTTCATTGGCATGGAAATTGTTCCCACATACATTGCCAAGCAAACATAGACACATATCAAATCAATGATGACACAGATAAATATTAATATTCAATGAGTAGTAACAATTAACTTGGCAATACAGTAAGAAATGAATGAGGACAATAATGAAATATTGAGAAAGACATGTAACAATGTTATTGCTCTGGTTGGTCACTCCACTAGCTATCCCTACGGGTGTGGCAGGAAGCCACATATTTTGCAGCTAATATGGCACAAAGGGTTTTTTCTCCCAATAGATATTGGATTTTCTCCTTTTCTGCTTTGTTTAAAAATAATGTATTTGTTTTCAATTTGTGAAATAAAATTGCCGTAAGTCTGTGTAGTTCTCGCCGGGTAGGAGAAAATGCAGATCTGTCTCGATCTGACTCAGGTCAGAGTGAGCACAACCTATCCTTTCTGGGTAGCCAGAGTTGTCTGTGACGGCCAGTCTCTCTCTCTGTCTTGAGCGCTCTTGCTCTTTCTTTCTCTCCCTCATAAATTCTCTTATTCTGCTCCCCCGAACTCTTTTCCCACCGCCACATTCTACCATTTGGCTGCAGCCCCCCAACAACAGCCCCCTCCCTTCACCCCCCCTGGTGGAGTGGATGACAGCTGCTGATTGATGTTGAGGCTGCGAGGGGTGGGGGATTGATGCTGATTGGACAATCCGTGCTCTATTTCCCAACCTTCACCAGTAGCAGGAGAACGTCAGCCGCGTGCCGGGCACCTCGTCACAACTAGTGGCATATTTTTCTACCGCTAATGCCACGCAACATAGAGGGATGGATGGAGAGAGAGCGGAGGAAGGAGATAGCGAGATGGAGAGAGAGCTAGAGATAGGAAGAGAGAGAGGGGTAGAGATAGGAAGATGGGCTGGAATTCCCTTGAGTGGGATAGGAGAGAAGAACAGAGAAGGATAAAACAAGAGGGATAAATAGAGTAAGGAGACAGAAACATTCCACACATCCTCCCTACGTGTTAATTTACCTGTTGTCTAGCAAAGCTGGAGCTGGCTTTGCCTCTCAAATACCATCGTCGTGAAAGTGAAACAATTCCTGCCTTACATTTGAAATATAGCCTATTCATAATAATATTCTAAGCAAAGGCACAGTCCTATTGTAGGTCATCAGGACCATTTTCTTATGTTAGTCCCTTTCTAATGCTTTCTACACAGGGCTTAGTTCAATGTGCACTGCACTGACGTGTGTCTTTCAGCTCCTGTATGTCGTATGCCAGTGTAATGACTCCATGCTCTGACTGGGAACATGTATAATTGGTGTGGTGCTGTTGGTAGCAGGTCTTCCCTGGGGAGAGAGGTTATGTCTCCTGTGTTGACGCTACTGTAAACAGGACAGCGATACTAACAGGTAGGCTACTCCTCATGTCAACACAAAGTCAAAGTCAGACAGTGTAACACTGCCAGGCTGTATGATGTGCTAATACACTGTGCTGTAAAGTATGTGTCTAAGGTAAGTCATTCATTAATCACTCAGTAACTCAGTTCCTAAACATGACATACAGTAGGCCACAATTATACAAGGACATTCTACTCAATTATTACAGTATTCTATTCAATTCCAGCAACAATATTCATGTATATCATCCATCTCTAACTCTGTACACACACACACTGCATTTTATATCCTGATAAATATTTAATCTTTCGGGTTTTCTTGCACACAGGAAGTGCAACATGTAAACCTCATCTCTGGTTGTCCTTAGCAACAGGTCTGAAACTGAATGTTGCACAGAAGCTGTAGCAGTCTAGTTCTACTGAATGTGTCTGTTATCTGTTCTGGTGCATGTGTTTTGCCTGGGCATATTTACCTCTCACACCTCAGGGGTCAGTCATAATTACACTCAGTAGTTACTTTAGTACAAACAGTTACAGGGATTATTTACCACCAAAACTAAATTGTGTGAATTTGAATTTGGCCTATTACTGTAAGAGGTGAGGCTGAAAACAGTAATGAGAGACCATTTTTCTCGATCCTACTTTCTCTCTCTCTCTCTTAATACAGTTCCCAAGGTCTTTCGTTGCTGAAACAGTTATGATTACTTGTGTTCTATTTTTTCCATTCATACAAGAAACTGGAGCTTCTCACGATGAGACAAAGAGTCCTACCATTGATGCTGAGTGGTTTTGGAAGTTCATCAGCCTGAGTTAGGCCCAGTTCATTGTTCCTGTAGAATAGAGAAGAGGGACACAGATTGTAATGAGGCCAAGCCTGTCTTCACTGAGCCTTTTGTCTGCCTGCTGCCTGCCTGCCTGCATTGAGAATCCATTATGTCATGTATCTCACATGTCCAGAGCTGCTGAGAGCACAACTGACATTAGGGTTTGAATTTGAAAGAAACCTTGAATTCCTATTTTGAACAGTGTTTCATGGTTTTAAGATGACGGTGATGACTGAGCATTTTGAGCCTTTCTAAAAAATGTAAAATAAACAAAGACATTGACTGCTTAAAAAGAGTCCTACTATCTCAGACTGGGAGGAGTTTAATTGAAAAACATTGGCTTGGAAAATAACTTGCAACTCTCTCAAACCCAACAAGTCTCAATCCAGGTTGGTGGAGCTGCTTTAGAATTATTCAATGATACAGTACTTGTTACAGAAGTACTGAGCTACTCTATCAGCACACCTGCATCAAATGCCCCCAGTGTGGGAAATACTACCAGAGAGAGAACAGCTCATTCACTCCCTCCACAGCAGAGACATTCATTAGATTACCACAGACTCATAGATCATCAAGGGACACACTTTGTATGGCAACGACGATAACTCAAACTCTCAGCAAACTTTATTTTCTTCAACTCAGGTCACTGTGACACACACAGAGCAGCAGAAGGACAGTATAATCCCAATACATTTGCCAATTAAGTGATTCATCAAAGGGTATTGTATGGCTCTTTGATAGGGAGATAGCCTTAGTATGAAACCGCTGCTGCTGTAATTCATTGTCTCTGTCATTTAAAATGGAAAAGAGAAAAGACACAAAATCTTAAGTCTCTGTGCCACGATGAACTGTAGTTATTTTGAGATGTTTAGAGACAGGTTGTTTCCTGAGTGATCAAATGCTTCGAGTTCAAATATAGTGCTTGAATGTTTGTGTCAGAGAAACAGCTTTGGTTCTGGATGGCAACTTTGAGCACTTACCAAGCTGTGTGTGCGTGCATGCCTCCACGGCAATGTGTGCGTGTGTGTCCTAACTTTCCTACTCACAGATGGGTTACGACTTCAGTCACCCATCTGCCAGGTGTGTGACGGCTCCTGTCATCTCTGTCTCTGTAAAGAGAGGACCTCAATGACCCCTCTCTCTATTGTCTTCTCTCTACTCCCTCCCACTGTAGTGATACTGAGGCTATGTGTGTGTGTGTCTCTGTCTGTCTGTCTGTCTGTCTGTCTGTCTGTCTGTCTGTCTGTCTGTCTGTCTGTCTGTCTGTCTGTCTGTCTGTCTGTCTGTCTGTCTGTCTGTCTGTCTGTCTGTCTGTCTGTCTGTCTGTCTGTCTGTCTGTCTGTCTGTCTGTCTGTCTGTCTGTCTGTCTGTCTGTCTGTCTGTCTGTCTGTCTGTCTGTCTGTCTGTCTGTCTGTCTGTCTGTCTGTCTGTCTGTCTGTCTGTCTGTCTGTCTGTCTGTCTGTCTGTCTGTCTGTCTGTCTGTCTGTCTGTCTGTCTGTCTGTCTGTCTGTCTGTCTGTCTGTCTGTCTGTCTGTCTGTCTGTCTGTCTGTCTGTCTGTCTGTCTGTCTGTCTGTCTGTCTGTCTGTCTGTCTGTCTGTCTGTCTGTCTGTCTGTCTGTCTGTCTGTCTGTCTGTCTGTCTGTCTGTCTGTCTGTCTGTCTGTCTGTCTGTCTGTCTGTCTGTCTGTCTGTCTGTCTGTCTGTCTGTCTGTGTCTAACTAACTAACTAAACACGTTTTTGGGGGGACCAACTGAATACATGTTTTGTTTAATCCCTACAAGGTCAAATGCTATTTCTAGGGGGTTTAGTGTTAGGGTTATTATTAAGTTTAGGGTTAGGATCTAGGGTTAGGGCTAGGAGTAAGGGTTCGTTTTAGGGTTAGGGTTTAAGGTTAGGTTACAAACCATAGGAACATGCTCTTTCCATGACAGACTGACCAGGTGAATCCAGGTGAAAGCTATGATCCCTTATTGATATCACTTGTTAAATCCACTTCAATCAGTGTAGATGAAGGGGAGGTGACTGGTTAAAGAAGGATTTTTAATCCTTGAGACAATTGAGACATGGATTGTGTATATGCGCCATTCAGAGGGTTAAATCGAAAGACAACATATTTAAGTTTCTTTGAACGAGGTAGTGTTACTATTTTATTATTCTCGATGGTGCAGCTGTAGAACCTTTTGAGCATCCGAGGGCACATGCCAAATCTTTTCAGTTTCAGGAGGGGGAAGAGGCGCTGCTGTGCCCTCTTCACAACTATACGGGTGTGTGTGTGGACCATGTTAAGTCCTTAGTGATGTGGACGCCAAGGAACTTGAAGCTCATTTTGACATTAGCCAACCTTTTAACTGAAAACGTGGCCAGATGGTTGATATTGAGAAGAGTGCTAACTTTAAAGGTGCAGGCCAGAAGGAGAAAATTAATTGACCAGATGTAGTATAATGTAATCTCCCCTGAATAGCCCACACATTTGTTGTTTTTTTCAGACCATTATGTGTAACAACATAGTCCACATTTTTTCATGGTGGTATAGGTAGGCCTCTATACTACAGATGAACTTTGGAGACAAATATGGGCCTATTCGTGGTTCAGTTAGGCCATGAAGACAAATCTTTTTAAATTAAACTATCACAGAGGGTTTTTTGAGCCATACTGTATGATCACAATGGCAGAAGGGAAATAAAATACCCAGACGATAGTGTCAGTTCCTCTGTGTTGATAAAGATGACCCTTCTTTTACCTCATGTGTGCGTTTAAAGCCTGTGATATGCCACCACTACTAGATAGGGGTGTGTGTGAGACTTTCTTAATTTCCTGTTTCCTCGCATCATGTCCACGTCCACCCGCTTTGTTCACTGCAGTCTCAAAGCAAGCGGTGACCAAAATCGCACCCTGTCAGATTCAGCCAGACACGGTCCTGGACGTTCTGCCACCCTCCTCCTGTACTCCCGCAAAACTAGAATAGTCCCAGTAAGCAAAATTATGTTAAAAAGATTTATAAAATACATATTTTCCAGGCGGTGAAATTAGTATATTATATTTTCTGAATGAAAGGTGAAAATACATATTTCCCTCATGTTTAAAATATGTCTTTATCCGGACATTGAAAATACGTATTTTCCGGATGTTGAAAATACATATTTTCTTGACTTTGAAATCAGGTTTCTTTTCGGTTAAGAATTAAAGTTGAAAATACGTAATTTATAGATGTCTATGTTTTGACCAAATCAAGGCTGTTTCAGACTGGACCAAATCTGAACCAAACATAGACGTCTATGATTGTTTCAGATTTGGTCCAACAGCACCAAGATGCGCTGGGAATGGACAAGCAAAATGTTTTACGCCCCTGCCTTTGACAAAGTGGCACTGCTTATCTCAGGGCGGCATCAGCGCTCACCTATAAAGCCCTGGCTCACCTATGACTGCCACTGGTTGAGATACATTTTTTTGTTTTTTAGGGAAGAATTATGTGTTGTTGGAGGTGTGTCTTGGTCAACTAAGCTCGGAAAATGCCGCCTTTGCCAATCTGCCACCATAAGCAGCCGCCTAATCCTGCCTAATGGGTGAGCCGGCCTGCATTCAGCTCCCACACTTCCTGTTTGTGGGGACCTGTTCTTCTGAGTGGTTCTCTCTCAGTCCTATGATTAATGGACCTAGCTGTGTTTGAATACTTACTATATATTACTTGCTCCTTCCTCATTCTCAATCTTGGTTTCCGCCCACAGTGAGGCAATAACGTTTGTGTTTGTTAATTGAGCCGTATGTTTTGGCAAATGTAATTGCCATTTAACCACCAACAAAACTGCTCTCTCGTTTTCTGTCAAGCTGGTTGGTAGTAATGCTGATTAATAACCTTGGTTTCCTCTTTCCACAGGTACGACACGCCCCCCTCGAGACGGTGAGGTCCCTGGGGTTGATTACAACTTTATGTCCATAGAGGACTTCCTAAATCTTGAGCAGTGTGGAACACTACTGGAAATAGGAACGTATGAAGGTGAGGATGGTGATGTTGGTTATGTTGGTGGTGGTGGTGATGATGGTAGACTGTAGGAGTGGAGAATAGGATCTTTCACCAGTTCACCAGATTCTCCTCACCTAGATTAGTACAGTGCACCGCAGTGATAAGTCTTCTGTCCTGACAGAAACTACAATCCACCTGTGTGTTGTGTGTGTGTGTGTGGGTTGTGTGTGTGTAACAGTGTTAATCTGCTTGGCACCTGTACCACTGTGTGTTTGACACCTTCTCTCTGCCCCGCAGACAATGTCAAATGCCTGTCCACAGGAGCCTATTGCCTTCCAAATACAAATATATACAAAGCAGACCTACGTACAGTGTGTCAGTGACATGACATGCAGTGGCATTGAGATAAGAGTTGCATTCTCTCCAAAATTGTCACTTTCCCAGAGAATTGTGGATAGACTTTTTAAAGATACTTTCAGGATATACAGCTTCAGTTGTAGATAATGACATACAATTTGTGTTTTGTTATGAACATGTGTTGCTATCTCTTGGATTGCATTTTGGGAAATAAATCTTAGTAAAGGATCTGGCACTGACCAATGTAAGCCAGTCATTTAAATGTATACTTTAACGAGGTAAAGATTCTCTTCCCTTCTGAGCCGGTCCATTGTATTATCTGTGTATGCTCCCTGCTCCCAGACAATACAGCTCTCCCCTCTCAGTCTATAACACCATTGGCTAGGGGGAAAAGCCTGCTTTTCCAGCAGCTGCTTATTCCCACCATTTCAGGATGCATTGTGCTCTGGCATTGTCTCTTTTCCCCTGCGTAAGATTTAGAGATTTTATAGCTCTCCTTCCTGCTATCTCTGTCCTCTGTCTCTCTTTCCCTTCCTTTTTTCTTTCTGTATCTTTTTCTTGCCCCCTCTTTATCTCTCTTCCTCTCCCTCCCCTCCCTCTCTCTTCCTCCCTCCCTCTCTCTCAGGCATGCTAATGTCCCTCTTGTTGCCTAGGTAACTATTATGGGACCCCCAAGCCGCCGAGGCAGCCCGTGGTTGGGACAGTGATTTTCAGTGATGCTGTGCTCCTCAACGGCCCCCCAGGCTCCCAGCAGTCAACTCCCAAGCACACCAAGTCTTACAATGACATGCAAAACGCCCGAGTAGTGCCTGCTGACTACGAGGATGACGACCAGGCCACGGAAATGAACAACAGTTTTACAGGTGAGTCATTGTACATTGCAGTCAGACAGTTAGATACAGACGAACACTACCAAACCAGGCTGGTGTTCACTGTGGTGTGTGTGTGTTCGTGCATGTGTGTTTGTATGTGTGCTAGTATGTCTACACGTGTGAAAGAGCATGTGAGAGATGTGAGGGAGTGTGCCTGTGTTTGTGCTTTCTTCTGCTCTGTATTGCTGGGTGTCTGGAGGTTGCATCATGTATTTGTGATGCTGATTTCTCTTTGTGAGAGTCTTAACACTGCCATCTGCCTGCGAGGAGGGGAGAAACACAGTACAAGCAGAATTCATAGGGCCTCGATCTCCTCTGTCACTCTTTCTCTCTCCCTCACATCTTTTTCTCTCTATTCTACTCATTCTTCTCTCTTCCACTCATTTGTGTCTTCGTCTAATGCACTAATCTATCTGTTAATAGAGTGTTAATATTTCCCACCTATTTAAGGTGATGAGTATATCACTTTGTGTTCTTTTTAAGGCCTAATTTCTGATGTCTAACTAAGTTTGAAATATTGCCTATCAGAACCTGTGTTAATGTGTTTGCCCAGAAAGAAAGCTAGCTGATGGGCACGGATGAGTGTTTTTCTCTCTGTCCGTCTCCCTCTCTTTGAAGTCTGTTCCATCCTGGAGAGTGTTTGAGACATTCAGTCAGTTCCTAGATGGAGGGGCTTTTTCCTAGTCGGGTGGGCGGACGGTATGAATCTATAGCCCTCTCTGTGTGTCCTGCCATCCTGGCAGCGTGGTGAATTAGCGTTTGATCACCCCTGAACGGCTCACGGATGTGAGGGAGGAATGAGGGAGGCCTGGAGGGAAGGGGGGAACTAGGAGTTGGGGTTTAGAGAAATGGAAGCTGACCGCTTTTGCATTATAGTCATTAGGCCCCATTCCTTTTTGACCAACAGCCAGGGGGTTACCAGAAGGAGGGTGATAGGGAGGGAGAGAAAGAAGATAAAGAGGGAAGGATGTTTTGTGGTCATGATCAGGTCATGTATTGATATAATGCATACAGTCGTCTTAGCATAAAGCATTCCACCTGTAGATTCACACATTCCGATTGCTGCATGAAACCTAAACCTCCCCTCTCTGTTTTTTTCGTGTTGTGCTCCTTATATACCCAGGATCCTTAGTGCGTAGTCTCTTCCCCTCTCCCTTGTTGTGCACAGGTAACTCTAGCGACCAGGACGAGAGCCGCGGCGGTGTTCTTCGGCCATATCCCGCGCGCGAGAATGCTCCGTCCTATGGTCTGAACAATGTGGCCGCCCCCACCTCAGACAACGGGCAGCAGACACATGCCCAACCCCAGGCCTCTCCTGAAGACCCCCTGGGACCCCTGCCAGACAACTGGGAGATGGCCTACACAGAGAATGGAGAAGTCTACTTTATAGAGTATTTATAATATATCTGATACCATATACCCCACCCACCCTTAACCTATACAGAAAGTGTACTTTACAAAGTCTATATTATATACCCTATACACGTCATCCTACAACCCACAATAGCTTGCATCATAGTGTACATATTCACCCAATACCCTATGTACAGTAACTACCCTTAGCTTGTACCAAGAACAGAGAGGTCTACTTCACAGACTAAATACCCAAACAGAACTCTATACTGTATACTCCCTTTACTATGTATACTACTATACTATACAAGCCTCTCGTTCCTGTTTCCCAGTACCCTCCCTCCTCCTCTCCCCCAGACAGGCCTGTCATTGCTCAGTTCTCTCTAGGCCGTTAATCCTCCATAGACTGATCTCCTTAGAGATCACAGGCAGGTCAGATCACCTGACCACTTCTAGCCCTCTGTCCTCAGACCAACACACAGAGCTGGGGCTGCCTGCCTGACTAGCTGGGAGAGGATGAGGAAATGGCTGGGTGCATTCATCACCTGCATTTTGGTCTGCTTTTATTATTGGACTGGCAAAGTCAAGAGAATTGAAAGGAGAGCTTGTGTGGTGATGTTGAGGCACTGACAGGTCTCCTTCCAACCCTCTTCTTTGTGTTTCTCAATGGGGGAGAAGTATTTTTTATTGTAGAATTGATCTCTCTTTGATTTCACTTGCTTGTTTTAGCGACAAGCCTATAGACATTAACCCCTCACATCCATGTGCTGATGAGATCATTGGGCTTTTGTTGCTTTTTGTGCTTATCACCTTGACTTCAGAGCCAGTATTTAACAGCTCTGTGTATGTGTTGTTTCCTCAGCCACAACACAAAGACCACATCGTGGATCGACCCCCGGTGTCTTGAGAAAACTCTGAAACCTCTGGAAGAGTGTGAGGATGATGGTAAGCCAGGCCGTGTGTGTGTGTGTGTGTGTGTGTGTGTGTGTGTGTGTGTGTGTGTGTGTGTGTGTGTGTGTGTGTGTGTGTGTGTGTGTGTGTGTGTGTGTGTGTGTGTGTGTGTGTGTGTGTGTGTGTGTGTGTGTGTGTGTGTGTGTGTGTGTGTGTGTGTGAGCTGTGTTTCACTCATTTCTGTGCTGTATTGTTTACCACCTAATCTTGCACCTTGTTGATGCAATCAGTAGATGGAGCTACTGAACTCTTAGTCACAGATATAAATATGATTAAGTGTTTTTCTATAGATAGAAATAGTAATGGTGTCTTTTTGTAGGCACTACAATTCCGTCGTGGCTCTTTGGACAAAGCTTATGGGTCCATAACATTTAACCGTGGACGTATGGAGAAAATGCCCTCTTTTTTTCCTTTTTGTTGGCACTACTGTTGACTCCCCCAAATGGGGATTTGTGCTCTCTGATTGGCTCAAAGTCAAGTTGTTGGCCACTGACAAGCATTACGATTCTATAAGTAGAAAGAGCAGGTTCGTTGCTGCCGGGTCGGCACGCAGCAGGTACCACTTTTGTTCTAGCAAGTATTGACATAATTAAATCACAATGGATCCGTTTCCATAATCAGCTGCAAAGTTAGTGCACTGTCCTTAGCTAGCTAGCTATGTTGCGCTGGCTAGTGAATATGCTAACGTAATCTAGCTAGCTAAACATATGGCTATGGGCTGGAACTGGCATTATGGGATTAAGGAGAGTGAATTAAATTGTTTCTACGTCATCTTGCTAGTTAGTTATCTAGCTGTGGCCATCTGGCTAGTGTCAACAAGGGCTTTCTACAAAAAAAGTTACATTAGCACAGCTAGCTAGCTAGCTAACATTGGAATCTAGAACATAAACTAAGCAACACACACAGACGAACAACGCTACTGCCACCTCCTGGTTTGGAGTATTTTAACAAGGCTGAGTGGTTGACAACTTAAAGGTATTTGCTGTGTGAACACAAAATAGACTGACTGCCGACACTGTTCAGAGATGCTAAGTACTGTTGGCAGGCAAAAGTTTGACAATCCTACCAGTGTGTCTGGCTGAACAAACCAGAGGTAACTAATTTGTGTTTTCTTTAGGTCCCAACCCCTTTCCGAGGGGTAGTGAGATTTGGGTTGGACCTGTACAATTGGCCAATAAATTTGATTTGAATCTCTAAAGTGGAGGGCAGTTTTCACTGGTCCTGTCATTACTTTGAGATTGGCTTTCCATCTAAGGAATTGTCTAATAGCTTGTTTAAAGATTTGTTTGTTACTCCACTGTTAAATTGTAGTTAAACAAATATCTATGTAAGAATGTGACATACATTTTGTTTAAGAACAAACAAGTGATAAGATGTCGGCGTGTGAATCTTGAGAACACAGGAACTGGTATTCAAATTCAGAAAAACCAATATCAGAAATTGCACCACCATGTGGCTATTTTGCTATCATCTATCATATCTTAGTTTCAACATGTCACTGATTTGATGGATTATGGCACATCTATTTTTTTGTAAATACTCATTTGTGGCTTAAAGATATCTATTTCTCTACCTACTTGTCTTTCTCTGTAATATTACTTTACTCCGTCTCTTTATTTCCCTTTCTTCCTCATTCCATCCCTTTCTTCCTCATTCCATCCCTTTCTTCCTCATTCCATCCCTTTCTTCCTCATTCCATCCCTTTCTTCCTCATTCCATCCCTTTCTTCCTCATTCCATCCCTTTCTTCCTCATTCCATCCCTTTCTTCCTCATTCCATCCCTTTCTTTGTCATTCCATCCCTTTCTTTGTCATTCCATCCCTTTCTTTGTCATTCCATCCCTTTCTTTGTCATTCCATCCCTTTCTTTGTCATTCCATCCCTTTCTTTGTCATTCCATCCCTTTCTTTGTCATTCCATCCCTTTCTTCGTCATTCCATCCCTTTCTTCCTCATTCCATCCCTTTCTTCCTCATTCCATCCCTTTCTTCCTCATTCCATCCCTTTCTTCCTCATTCCATCCCTTTCTTCCTCATTCCATCCCTTTCTTCCTCATTCCATCCCTTTCTTCCTCATTCCATCCCTTTCTTCCTCATTCCATCCCTTTCTTTGTCATTCCATCCCTTTCTTTGTCATTCCATCCCTTTCTACCTCATTCCATCCCTTTCTACCTCATTCCATCCCTTTCTACCTCATTCCACCCCTTTCTTCCTCATTCCATCCCTTTTTTGGTCATTCCATCCCTTTTTTCCTCATTCCATCCCTTTTTTCCTCATTCCATCCCTTTCTTTGTCATTCCATCCCTTTCTTTGTCATTCCATCCCTTTCTTTGTCATTCCATCCCTTTCTTTGTCATTCCATCCCTTTCTTTGTCATTCCATCCCTTTCTTTGTCATTCCATCCCTTTCTTCCTCATTCCATCCCTTTCTTCCTCATTCCATACCTTTCTTCCTCATTCCATCCCTTTCTTCCTCATTCCATCCCTTTCTTCCTCATTCCATCCCTTTCTTCCTCATTCCATCCCTTTCTTCCTCATTCCATCCCTTTCTTCCTCATTCCATCCCTTTCTTCCTCATTCCATCCCTTTCTTTGTCATTCCATCCCTTTCTTTGTCATTCCATCCCTTTCTACCTCATTCCATCCCTTTCTACCTCATTCCACCCCTTTCTTCCTCATTCCATCCCTTTTTTGGTCATTCCATCCCTTTTTTCCTCATTCCATCCCTTTTTTCCTCATTCCATCCCTTTCTTTGTCATTCCATCCCTTTCTTTGTCATTCCATCCCTTTCTTTGTCATTCCATCCCTTTCTACCTCATTCCATCCATTTCTACCTCATTCCACCCCTTTCTTCCTCATTCCATCCCTTTTTTGGTCATTCCATCCCTTTTTTCCTCATTCCATCCCTTTTTTCCTCATTCCATCCCTTTCTTTGTCATTCCATCCCTTTCTTTGTCATTCCATCCCTTTCTTTGTCATTCCATCCCTTTCTTTGTCATTCCATCCCTTTCTTTGTCATTCCATCCCTTTCTTTGTCATTCCATCCCTTTCTTCCTCATTCCATCACTTTCTTCCTCATTCCATCCCTTTCTTCCTCATTCCATCCCTTTCTTTGTCATTCCATCCCTTTCTACCTCATTCCATCCCTTTCTACCTCATTCCACCCCTTTCTTCCTCATTCCACCCCTTTTTTGGTCATTCCATCCCTTTTTTGGTCATTCCATCCCTTTTTTCCTCATTCCATCCCTTTCTTTGTCATTCCATCCCTTTCTTTGTCATTCCATCCCTTTCTTTGTCATTCCATCCCTTTCTTCCTCATTCCATCCCTTTCTTCCTCATTCCATCCCTTTCTTTGTCATTCCATCCCTTTCTTTGTCATTCCATCCCTTTCTTTGTCATTCCATCCCTTTCTTTGTCATTCCATCCCTTTCTACCTCATTCCATCCCTTTCTACCTCATTCCATCCCTTTCTACCTCATTCCACCCCTTTCTTCCTCATTCCATCCCTTTTTTGGTCATTCCATCCCTTTTTTGGTCATTCCATCCCTTTTTTCCTCATTCCATCCCTTTCTTTGTCATTCCATCCCTTTCTTTGTCATTCCATCCCTTTCTTTGTCATTCCATCCCTTTCTTTGTCATTCCATCCCTTTCTTTGTCATTCCATCCCTTTCTTCGTCATTCCATCCCTTTCTTCCTCATTCCATCCTTTTCTTCCTCATTCCATCCCTTTCTTCCTCATTCCATCCCTTTCTTCCTCATTCCATCCCTTTCTTCCTCATTCCATCCCTTTCTTCCTCATTCCATCCCTTTCTTCCTCATTCCATCCCTTTCTTCCTCATTCCATCCCTTTCTTTGTCATTCCATCCCTTTCTTTGTCATTCCATCCCTTTCTTTGTCATTCCATCCCTTTCTTTGTCATTCCATCCCTTTCTACCTCATTCCATCCCTTTCTACCTCATTCCATCCCTTTCTACCTCATTCCACCCCTTTCTTCCTCATTCCATCCCTTTTTTGGTCATTCCATCTCTTTTTTGGTCATTCCATCCCTTTTTTCCTCATTCCATCCCTTTCTTTGTCATTCCATCCCTTTCTTTGTCATTCCATCCCTTTCTTTGTCATTCCATCCCTTTCTTCGTCATTCCATCTCATCACCTTGGAGAAGAAGGGGTACATACTGAGGATCCAGACAATGAACTAGGTATGCACCTTTATTTTCTCTCTCTCTCTCTCTCTCTCTCTCTCTCTCTCTCTCTCTCTCTCTTTGTTTATGTCATTGCGTTTGCTATTGGCTGTCAAAATATGTCCTTTTGTATACTAGAATCATTTTAGATTTTCACAATCATCTAGATTTTAGCTCAAATGTGATGTACTGCTTTGAACTACTGAGTGAGTGGCAGGAGTGATTTCCGTTAACGCAACAGAACACATTAGGAATGTGTTTGGTTGGACAACTCGGGTTCATCTATGTACTTTGAGCAGCTCCACAGACTGGAAAATAGCACTGCTGATTCACAGGCCACTTTGTAGACTATTTGGCAGAAACAGACATGCTCTTGAAAGGGAATGAAATCTCTGACTCTGTCAGGGCTCTGACATCATATTATTTCTGGTACATCAGAAGCAGGCAGTCTGATTATCGATTGTGAAATCCAGCCCGCCCCAAATGTGTTTATGGGAGTTGGCAGCAGCCCACGCTAACACACGGCGCTAATGTCTTTGTACGAAATCAAATACAGTGTTGAGGAAAATGAGATGCTATCGCTTTAATAGGAGTGTGTTAGTTTAAAGAGACTTACAAAAATTTGTTTTACTTTTACTGTTGAAAAGCGATATCCCAAGTATCAATACAGTAAAGTACACACACTAAAAGGTAAAACAATATGTTTTGTAGACTGTAAACTTCAAGGAGTAGGGCATTCAAGGAGTTGGTCTGATGGGTATTTGTGATGTCATTGGCCTCACTATTGCTCTAGGAACAATAAAGGATCAATAGGGAACAAAAGAGGAACGCCCCCTTCTTGTGCCATGTCATGAGGATACCTGGGCTGGCTGGACAACCTATTGAGATGTGCCTTTTGTGAAGTAAATCATATGATAACTGAGCTAAAAAGGAGACTGGAGTAGGCCCTCTCTGTCAAACCTGCGTGAGGCATGCAGTTGTGTACATCTATCAACTGTTTGTAGCAGTTGACTCCATGTATAGAAAACAACCTGGTTCTGTCCTAAAGACGACATAAAAACGACACATCTGGAGCCATTGTGAGTGGGCTAGACCAGAACGTATGAATAGTCCATTGAGGAGGAGGCAGCAGTCAATCTCTGCAGTCTGTAATTTAGTTCAGAGACTCCCCTGACAGCTGGCTGTGTATATAGCCTGTGTGTGCCTTGCTCAACGAGGTAGAGCGAGTCGTTTGACGCCGTGGCCCACCGATGCTGCAGAGAAAAATGAAAAAGTATGAATAATAAAGCAAAAGTCAGGTCAGGTAAGCATACAGTATATTCACCTGAGAGACCTCGAATAAGAAAAACAGGACAGCGTCACCCTCGGAAGAACTTCCTGAACGAGAACACTACCCCTTATAAATACTCATCTGACCACTGGGCTCATTTGAGAATCATCACACCACACTACTCTATTCTGACCACTCTTACAACACCAGCATCTGTAGTGAATGTATCATTACAGTGATGTAACATGGCTGTTCCTACTCTGTTTCAGAGCTGCCTGCAGGATGGGAGAAGATAGATGACCCAGTGTATGGGGTGTACTACGTAGAGTAAGTTGAACACCTCACTGACACCTAACGGTTCATAGCTAGCTCTTTTCACATTCCTCTCATTTATCCCACAATAATTAATAAGACTGAATCAATTGGATTGATTGTTATGCGCCAGCATATTCATATAGTTTAATGTAAACTGCGTCATTTCAGCTGGACTAGCGTTTTCCTCTCTGATTTGACCACACATTCTGACTTTCAATGGCTAGCTGTCAGACCTGTTAAAGTCAATGTTTTCTAACGGGTTTGAATCTATGTAGATTTAACTGAAACTGAACTCCATTTTGTGTGGCCAGTGTGTTTTATGCGGTTATCACTGAGGTGGAGGGATTTAAGAGGCTGTGAGCCAGAGGATGTCAAACACTGTGTACGGCCATTTATCATGGTGACAATGAATCTCTTTCTTTCTCTCTTTCTCTATCTGTCTCGCTCTCTCTCTTCTCCCCCCTCTCTCCAGTCACATCAACAGGAAGACCCAGTATGAGAACCCCATAGTGGAGGCTAGGCGCAGGATGCAGCTGGAGCCGCAGCAGCCGCAGCCTCCTGAAGGTGAGCGGTACATTCGAGGTTCGTTTCCTGCCCTGGCAAGGCACCATTTCTTTCTTTCTTCATGTCTCTCTGTCTCGTCTTGTCTGTGTCTCGTCACGTCTTGTCTCATGTCTTGTCCTGCAGGGTTGAGGTCTATTCCATTTGAATTCAATCATTCCAGGAAGTTAATTGAAATCCCAGTTCATGTTGAAAAGTTGCCATTAAAAATGGGTGTCACATTTCAGTTCCTCAGAATTGGAATTTCAATTAATTATCCTGGATTTGACGTGGAACTGACCCCATCCCTGTTGTCCTGTCCAGTCTGTGTTTTGGTACTTATTAGTTTGTTTAAAGATCATTAAAGCATCATTATCATCATTTCAAGGCATGTACTGTAGCATTTGCTTATTTGTCATCAGAGGCTTGGAGCTGTCGATGCTGCCATCTACTGTATGTGCCAACTGCTGCTGATATCATGCTTATCTCTAACCCTAACTGTTGCTGATATCATGCTTAACCCTAACACTAACTGCTGCTGATATCATGCTTAACCCTAACACTAACTGCTGCTGATGTCATGCTTATCCCGAACACTAACTGCTGCTGATGTCATGCTTATCCCGAAACCTAACTGCTGCTGATATCATGCTTATCTCTAACCTAACTGCTACTGATATCATGCTTATCCCTAACCGCTGCTGATATCATGCTTATCTCTAACCTAACTGCTTCTGATATCATGCTTAACCTTAACTGCTGCTGATATCATGCTTTGTAACGCCAGGGTAGTGGGTTCGATTCCCGGGATCACCCATACGTAGAATGTATGCACACATGACTGTAATTCGCTTTGGATAAAAGCGTCTGCTAAATGTCATATATTATTATTATTATTAACACAAACTCTAACTGCTGCTGATATCATGCTTAACCCTAAATGCTACTGATATCATGCTTATTCCTAACTCCTGCTGATATCATGCTTATCTATAACCTAACTGCTGCTGATATCATGCTTATCCCTAACTGCTGCTGATATCATGCTTATCCCTAACCTAACTGATGCTGATATTCTGCTTACCTCTAACCCTAACTGCTGCTGATATCATGTTTAACCCTAACTCTAACTGCTACTGATATTATGCTTATCTCTAACCTAAATGCTGCTGATATCATGCTTATCCCTAACCTAACTGCTACTGTTATCATGCTTAACCCTAACTGCTGCTGATATCATGCTTATCTCTAACCTAACTGCTGCTGATATCATGCTTATCCCTAACCTAACTGCTGCTGATATCATGCTTATCCCTAACCTTAACTGCTGCTGATATCATGCTTAACCTTAACTGCTGCTGATATCATGCTTAACCCTAAATGCTACTGATATCATGCTTATTCCTAACTCCTGCTGACATCATGCTTATCTCTAACCTAACTGCTTCTGATATCATGCTTATCCCTAACCTACCTGCTGCTGATATCATGCTTATCCCTAACTGCTGCTGATATCATGCTTATCCCTAACCTAACTGCTGCTGATATCATGCTTAACCCTAAGTGCTGCTGATATCATGCTTAACCCTAACACTAACTGCTGCTGATATCATGCTTAACCTTAACTGCTGATGATATCATGCTTATTCCTAACTCCTACTGATATCATGCTTATTCCTAACTCCTGCTGATATCATGCTTATCTCTAACCTAACTGATGCTGATATCATGCTTATCTCTAACCTAACTGCTGATATCATGCTTATCCCTAACCTAACTGCTGCTGATATCATGCTTAACCCTAACTGCTGCTGATATCATGCTTAACCCTAACACTAACTGCTGCTGATATCATGCTTAACCTTAACTGCTGATGATATCATGCTTAACCCTAAATGCTACTGATATCATGCTTATTCCTAACTCCTGCTGATATCATGCTTATCCCTAACTGCTGCTGATATCATGCTTATCCCTAACCTAACTGCTGCTGATATCATGCTTATCTCTATCCTAACTGCTGCTGATATCATGCTTATCTCTACCCTAACTGCTGCTGATATCATGCTTAACCCTAACTGCTGCTGATATCATGCTTAACCCTAACTGCTGCTGATATCATGCTTATCCCTAACCTAACTGCTGCTGATATCATGCTTAACCTTAACTGCTGCTGATATCATGCTTAACCTTAACTGCTGCTGATATCATGCTTAACCTTAACTGCTGCTGATATCATGCTTAACCTTAACTGCTGCTGATATCATGCTTAACCTTAACTGCTGCTGATATCATGCTTAACCTTAACTGCTGCTGATATCATGCTTAACCTTAAATGCTACTGATATCATGCTTATTCCTAACTCCTGCTGATATCATGCTTATCTCTATCCTAACTGCTGCTGATATCATGCTTATCTCTACCCTAACTGCTGCTGATATCATGCTTAACCCTAACTGCTGCTGATATCATGCTTAACCCTAACTGCTGCTGATATCATGCTTATCCCTAACCTAACTGCTGCTGATATCATGCTTAACCTTAACTGCTGCTGATATCATGCTTAACCTTAACTGCTGCTGATATCATGCTTAACCTTAACTGCTGCTGATATCATGCTTAACCTTAACTGCTGCTGATATCATGCTTAACCTTAACTGCTGCTGATATCATGCTTAACCTTAACTGCTGCTGATATCATGCTTAACCTTAAATGCTACTGATATCATGCTTATTCCTAACTCCTGCTGATATCATGCTTATCTCTAACCTAACTGATGCTGATATCATGCTTATCCCTAACCTAACTGATGCTGATATCATGCGTATCCCTAACTGCTGCTGATATCATGCTTATCCCTAACTGCTGCTGATATCATGCTTATCCCTAACTGCTGCTGATATCATGCTTATCCCTAACTGCTGCTGATATCATGCTTTTCTCTATCCTAACTGCTGCTGTTATCATGCTTTTCTCTATCCTAACTGCTGCTGTTATCATGCTTTTCTCTATCCTAACTGCTGCTGTTATCATGCTTAACTCTATCCTAACTTCTGCCGATATCATGCTTATCTCTAACCTAACTGCTGCCGATATCATGCTTATCCCTAACTGCTGCCGATATCATGCTTATCCCTAACTGCTGCCGATATCATGCCTATCCCTAACTGCTGCCGATATCATGCTTATCCCTAACCGCTGCCGATATCATGCTTATCCCTAACCGCTGCCGATATCATGCTTATCCCTAACCGCTGCCGATATCATGCTTATCCCTAACCGCTGCCGATATCATGCTTATCCCTAACCGCTGCTGATATCATGCTTATCCCTAACCGCTTCCTAACTGAGGCTGATATCACGCTTAACCCTAACTACGGCTGATATCACGCTTAACCCTAACTGCGGCTGATATCACGCTTAACCCTAACTGCGGCTGATATCACGCTTAACCCTAACTGCGGCTGATATCACGCTTAACCCTAACTGCGGCTGATATCACGCTTAACCCTAACTGCGGCTGATATCACGCTTAACCCTAACTGCGGCTGATATCACGCTTAACCCTAACTGCGGCTGATATCACGCTTAACCCTAACTGCGGCTGATATCACGCTTAACCCTAACTGCGGCTGATATCACGCTTAACCCTAACTGCGGCTGATATCACGCTTAACCCTAACTGCGGCTGATATCACGCTTAACCCTAACTGCGGCTGATATCACGCTTAACCCTAACTGCGGCTGATATCACGCTTAACCCTAACCCTAACTTCGGCTGATATCACGCTTAACCCTAACCCTAACTGTTGCTGATATCATGCTTATTCCTAACCCAAAAAGCTAGTTATATCATGCTTATTCCTAACCCAAACAGCTAGTTATATCATGCTTATTCCTAACCCAAACAGCTAGTTATATCATGCTTATTCCTAACCCAAACAGCTAGTTATATCATGCTTAACCCTAACCCTAATTGCTGCTGATATCATTCTTGCTAAGTGTTGGGACCACTGAGACACAATGTTATGATGAAACGGCATGTAATGTTAAAACATCTTACCAATACATGTCTCTCTCATTGTATAATTTACTAGGTTAGAATAAACGTCTACTTGCCAGTTATTGTGAATAATTTGTTAGTCTGTCAATGATTTTGGGTGTATATTGTATATGTACTAACTGTGTAGAGCACGTTTGAGTGAACAAATGCATGAATGTGATGCTTATGTGTGTGTGTGTACCTATGTTTGTATTTTATGTATCGTGGGTGTGCGTCTGCGTGTGTGTGATTTCAGTCCCTCTGTGTCTCTCTCTCTGTACAGAGTGGATAGAGGAGCACTCCTCAGCTGGTGCTCCCCTGGCCAACTATGCCAATAACCACCTAGAGACGTTCCGCGACCCGCAGGTCCCGCCCCCACTGCCCCCTGCTCTGGGAGTGGCCAAACGTGAGTGGGGTTACACCTAAAGGATTCTACCTGGAACCAAAAAGGGTTCTTCAAAGAGTTATCTTATGGGGACAGCCGAAGAGCCCTTTTAGGTTCTAGATATCACTTTTTTTTCTAAGAGTGTAGCAATGAGTAAGTGGAGCAGACACTGTGCGCTCGCGCTGTAAGGGGACATGGGCTGCTCTGATAGACAGACTTGATCATCTCTCCATCAGTAGATGATGAGACACATTTCATAGAAGTACCGAAAGTAACAGTTCTAGTATCGAAAAAGTAACAAAGTTTCAGTATACAGTGTGTAGTGGAAATTTCCTGTATTTACCAAATCATGTGAGCAAACCACACACAAGTCAGAGTTATCTTAAAGTCCATCTTTAATTATATGAGCTCCATCACAACTCTGTGACTCTCAGATCAATTCAATGTCTATAAATGAATTATCCTAGAGTCCTTACACATTGCAACTGAGATCCTTTATAGCAAAGACACACATAGCCAGACAGAATTGGCTATAAATTATCATTCAGCTTTGTCTCCTAAACTATGTTCTTATCTCGCTCTCAGGACCATAAAACAAAACCTCATCAACAGGCATATATCAAATACACCCCTCCTGGACAAGATCACAGAGACACAGTGACTGGCACACAGACATTGTGGAGCCAAGAGAAAATTGGTTCCCCCTCAATCATCCCTTAAAATGGTTTAAAAGATATGTTTACATATGAAAACAAGCTTGACCTCTTTCCTCTCTGCGGCCCAAGTAACTGAAACCTGACAGAGAACAGATAACTGCAACCGGCCAACAGTATTATCCAAAAATCGACATTCTAATGACATATCTCACATGCAATAAAATAAATAAAACATATTATTTATAAATGTTACCTAAATAATTCTGATTCCGCCAAGACACGTGCAACACACACGTTCAATACCAGGATCTTGTCTACTACAGACATCTGAGTAGCAATCATACAGTATATACCCTTAATGTACAGTTCCAGTACCCACACATGCATGACCAGGCACAGACCAGGCGATCCTCATGATCAAGGGTTACCTTATAATGTCATTAACCTGTCTATCAGCCCACACGTTCGTCAACCATAATGAAAGCTCTATGTATTTCAACTAGCTATTACTCATTCGTTATTGATGGATCACTAGGAAATGTATATTAGCATTCTCTCCTGGCAACCATTTTACTGTTTTCACTGATTAATGAAATGGTGATCATTTTAATAAATACAGTATATGGATGCTAAGGTTGGTGGAAAGACAGACATACATACAGTGCCTTCAGAATGTGTTCAAACCCCTTGAGGCTGTAACACAACAAAATGTGGAATAAGTCAAGTGGTATAAATATTTTCTGAAGGCATAGGTAGACAAATAATGTGAAGTAATACATGACTAACTAACCCATACAGGCAGACAGTCAGACAGAGATATGTAGATGTTCCAGATAATGTTCCTTTCCCTGTGTTCTATAGGAGGGAAGCCATTCTTCACACGGAACCCAGCAGAGCTGAAGGGAACTTTCATCAACACCAAACTGAAGAAGAGCCGCCGCGGATTCGGCTTCACCGTAGTTGGGGGCGATGAGCCGGATGAGTTCCTGCAGATCAAGAGTTTAGTCCTGGATGGTCCTGCTGCTGTGGATGGGAAGATGGAGACAGGTGCAGTACACCGCTTCAGCCCACCATGGGCACTGTTTTGCACCATTTATATAGGAAGCATTTGCCCCATTCCTATGGTGGTTGAAGTGATTGTGTAAGCTAAGAGTTAAACATATAGGGGCCGTACAGTATGTCACGTTACTTGCACCCTACATAGTACATTAATTGTATTACTTACTGTGATACTAATGTGCTTGTAATCCTGTTACTGTGTTACTAACTGTCCTCTCCGTCTCCCTCCCTCCCCTCCTGTAGGTGACGTGATAGTGAGTGTGAACGACACCATCGTTCTGGGCTACACCCACGCCCAGGTGGTGAAGATTTTCCAGTCCATCCCGATCGGCTCCATGGTGGACCTGGCCCTGTGCCGCGGCTACCCCCTGCCATTTGACCCTGATGACCCCAACACCAGCCTGGTGACCTCCGTGGCCATCCTGGACAAGGAGCCCATCATCGTCAATGGCCAGGAGAGCTACGACTCTCCGTCCAGCCATGGCAGTCAGACCGGAGGGCCTGTTAACGGGATGAGGGAGCCGCGGGCCCACAGTCCCTCGGCAGAGGTGGTGTCCAACGGCTCTCACGGCTACTCCTCCAGCGACGTGGTCACCCTGGCATCATCCATCGCTGGGCAACCAGAGCTGATCACAGTGCACATGGAGAAAGGCGATAAGGGCTTTGGATTCACCATCGCTGACAGCCTGACGGGAGGGGGTCAGAGGGTGAAGCAGATCGTGGATTACCCCCGCTGCAGGGGCCTGAAGGAGTCAGACATTCTGATGGAGGTGAACAAGAGGAATGTCCAGAACATGAGCCACAACCAGGTGGTGGACCTGCTCAGCAAGTGTCCCAGAGGGAGCGAGGTCACCATGCTGGTGCAGAGAGGTACGTAGTCCACTGATCATGGTCAGGAGGGAGGAAAGGGATGGAGGGATAGGATCAAGATGTGTCTGGTCATGCTGATATGTCAACCGCCAAGAAGGGAGCGGGAAGGATGGCGGTGTGTCACCAGAAAAGGCATAGTGTCTGGCTAGCAGCATGAATAGCTAAGATGAAGGGAAAGAGTGAGTAAGTGGATGAATGAAGGAGGGAGTGGGTGTAACTTTGAGAAGGAGTGAGAGCTGAA